>NC_143573.1:56840312-57171250 GCF_054136105.1 Typopeltis vanoorti
ATTAGATCATTATTGGCATATTCTTTGAGTATGGGCTCAAAAACCAAAACAGCAAGACCAGTGGAATTAGAGGGGGAGATGGAAGACCACCCAAAGAATATGCTAATAATGATCTAATATAAATTGCTCATCCACTCTCAAGAATAACATATATTCTTCACCATCGTTCCAACACCCTGAACATTTTCTTAATCAGCTCACCTTTCAGATATACTGTGGATGTCAGCTCTCCTCCTGGTAACTTGGACCTTGCAGACCTTAGAGTTATAAATAAACAAAGTCTAAAAATCTCACTGTTCAGTTATTTGGACTGCAAAAAATTAAGATTTTGAGATTGGAAGTGGAGAACAATAAAGATCTATTTTTTTTGATTAGCCAGGGATGATAAAAAAATAGGAGATTCAGGTTTAGATTCCATAATTCCATTCTCTGACAAGGGATGTCCTATCTAATGAATGTAAATTTACCATCATGCAGAGTGTAGTTTGAATATTTTAGATGAACAGTAGTCATTGAGGATGTCAGATGAGGTTCTATGAGAAAGAATGGGTGATCTGCAGTGTTACTGTATTTTTTATGGCACCATTCATGGTTAGTACTGAAAAATACTTAAAGGACAAGGACAAAGAACACGTTTACAAGTCCATACGTTATAGATAATTCAGTCTTTGTGCTTCAATTGATGGTGCTTCTGCATCCTTTAGGCATAACATGGGTGATTAAGTGGCAACTAGATTATTTGCTAGCTGATTTCAGAAGTATTACATTCATGTCAGTACTGGGGGGGGGGGAGGTGCTACAGAGTCTGTCAATGGAGTGTGTAGCTCCCCCCAGAAGGGAAAACAGAAACCAGAGATTGTGCTATGGAGAGAGAGAGAGAGAGAGAGACAGCAACAGTTAATTCATGCTTCCAATAAAAAATGAGATAGTGGAGTTTCACTAGGCAATGAAAGTTATCCATAACATTGGGGTCCATTTGACATTTCCTCTAACTAGGGAAGATATACTTTTGCAGTGACAATACTTGGCAGACTATTGGGCATGGAAAAGGACTTGCTATGGGAAGTTAGATGAGAAATGTTAATTACGAGCAAGAACCTATCATCAGCTCATTAATAGCACCATAAACCATTAGTTAATTATTATGATAAATCTCTTATCCTCTTTATAATTTTTCTCAGACACCTTAAGTGCACAAAAAATATGATTTTTGGTGCACTTACAAAGTGATTCATGTCTCTTAACTACAGAATCGTGTAATTCACAAAACATTTTAGTGATTTAATAGACCACCCAAATATAAAAATTCTCTTGACTGGTTATTTACATATTCAAAACCTTCTTTCCTATTTATATAGTCTATGATTTCGGTGGAAAGCAAGTATGCCACAATTTATGTCATGCCATGAGAATATAATGAGTATATTCTCAATAAAAGAACTGAATTCCTGCTCAGCATGAATTACAAACAAGACTGTGTAACCTCAAAATAATCTAATATGCAGTGAAATTTATTTCAAATTTATCATTGTTCATAGAAAAATGTATAAAAATTAGAAATTCCAGAAAGATATTTTTTAATAAATGATTTCAAATTTTTTTATAAACCGTGGATATACATCACCTTGATTTGAGCCTTTTCTCCAAACACATAGAGTGCAACTCGATGAAGGGTATGAACTCCTCCATCTAAACCATCAGGCAGTTCTGAATGACGACCTGTTGTACGTAAACCAAATTCTGAACCCAAGCTTGTTGTGGAACCTTGTCTTCTTTCCTTTAAACTACCCCATCGTAATTCTAAAAAAGTGCACAAATTAAATGTTTCATAAAATAATCTATATAACATATAATATCCATCCATGTTTATATGAAACACATGAATTTCTGTGACTACTATTATTCTGCTGATACTGTCTTGAAACAGTAAACATCGATTTTTATTGGCATATTATTAAAGTATCTAAAAATGCATGAAACTTATATAACAAATGTGTTTTTAAAGATACTAAGTAGTTCAAGTTAGAAAGACTGACTTCGTTTCTGTAGAAACAGGCTTCCTGTCTGGCAGTTCTGTGAGATTCATTCTTAACATATGCTAACCATAGTATATAACTCCCTTCCAAAAGTAATTCTTGATGACAACTTGTATGGTACAATGGAAAGACACCAAATGCTTGCCAGCAACCACATAATTGCTAAAGATTATTTCTATTGGAAAGAACCTGTAGCAATTGTGGGAGAAACAGAGAAATACCCCAGCTTAGTCATTCCAAATTGCAGTTCATCCTCAATCATTTAGTATCTAATCTTTTTTATTGACAATATAAATACATATTTTTTTGTGTGACTCTTGTCCATGAAAAGTTGAACACCTATAGTATATTAGTACTGTGGGTGGATTAACAGTTCATTTATTTATGGTTTTATTATTTTATCATCACCATCAAATTCCAGATATATATGTACGCTTAACAGGTGGTGTACAAGATACAATGATAGTACTACACAAAAAGTTTATATTTCTATTAACTTCATATCAACAATTTAACTTTGAAATGGTCTGTTATCTGTCAGGACTCCACTGTTGTCAAATCTTATATTTCAATTTTTTTTACTCCCCTAATGATGCTTCACTTTTAACTGCATCAATCCACCTAGATCTTGATCTTCCTCTTGATCTTTTTTGCTGCCACCATCATCAACTGCATTGCAGATCTTTTCATTTTCCAATTCTAAGTGAAACACCACCTGAATTAGTCTGCTCACACATTCCCGAAAGTTAACAATGTCAGGTTCCTTCCTAATAATATACCTTCATTTTTAATATGATTATGCAATTGATGCCATCTGTTCACCTCTTTTAATTTTTCTCCGAACTCTCATATCTCTGGTCTCCAGTCTTTAACCATCTGTTTTAATCCAGTTCTATATCCAAAAGCTAAAACTGTTTTGAACATTGTCTGTTTATAGCATGTTTAATGTTTTGACTAAGTTCCTCTGTTCTCTGTATATAACTTTATTTCAAGTCTATTTTAAAATTATGCCTAAATATGTTTTACTTTATTATTATACAGGTATCTCCATGTAGTCAGAACTCACCAAGGGAGATTTACACTAACCTTTATACACACACAACATCTATCATACCTCTCTTTAAACTCATTCACTATGGGCATGCAACTAATTCTGACAATTTCTTTTTACTCACTCATCACTCTCCAGGAAACAAAAATCTAGTTCAGACAGGCTTACTAACCACACTCTTACACAACTTTCGGAATGACACTTATTTCTTCCTCTCTCTATTCATTATGTATTTAAAATTTTCTTTAGTATTCAATCTTCTAGAATCTCTTTAATAATTTATACGTTTCTATCATGTTCCCTTTTTTTCCATCTATTAATGAAACTTTGCAACCCACACATCTTCCACCTATCCCCCACAGGGAGCATTCCACAGACCTGTCATCAACTTGGTCACTCATCTCTGAATTCTCTCCACCACCTGCTGATTCCCAAAAAACTCAGGCAACCAAATTTGTGCACAGCAATCAAGATGCATTTACATCATAGCCTTATAAATATAGAGGGATAACAACTTCTTTATCTTTACTTGTTAGCATGCTTTTCAACATCCAAATAATTCTTTGAGCTATGTTACCAATTTTTGCAATATGCCCTCTGAACTTCAACTCACTCTCCACCATTCCCCAAGACTAACCTCACCAGTTTCCTGCAATCGCATATCATAGATGTGATATACATACACAGTATGTAATCTTTTCAACCTAAAGTGCATAATCTTGCATTTTGCTACATTAAATTGATGTCCATTATCCTTTGCTCAAAATGTCAATTTATTTAAATAATCATGCAGGATATCTACATCAGCTTATTAACTATTGTCCTCCCCAGTTTTGCATCATCAGCAAACAATGATCTTTCCCGCCCCTTAAATCTTTCTTTATATCATTAATACACAAACTGAATACCTTAGTAAAGAACCCCCAGGTACTGTACTAGTCACTCTCATTCTCCTAGATTCTGCACTACCATATACCACTCTCTGATGTCTGTTTGTCTGTCAGCCACCCCTCCATCCATTCCCATTTGCTCAAGCCTTCGTAATTGTTTTCCATGCAGCATTCTGTCAAATGCCTTTGCAAAATCCAGCAATATCATGGTGTAGATTTCCCTTATCTAATTCAGCAGCCACTGTATTATAAAAATGTGAGTAAATTCCTAAGGCAAGAATCTACCTTTTACAAAGTGATGGTGTCCACCACAGAGTATCATATTCCTATTCATCCACTGCTGGATTTTGCATTTAAACCTTGCTTTATAGAATTCTTATTCAGGATGAATCTAATGTTGTCAATGTTCCTGTCTATTTTCATAGTTTTTGTATTATTACTGCTGATTTCCATGTCAAATTTGTTGAAGTAATTATTCAGTTTTTATTTATTTGTGTTTTATAAACCTAGAGTACATTCATACTATGGCTGGACTAAGTATTTTTTTTAAACATTCTTATTAATTATATTTTTTTTATATTTTATTTTTTCACATAATAGAGTAATGCTGCTGTAGAGGCTGAACATGGAACTTTTTCAAGTCACTTTAGGCCTAGAATAAGCGGGGCAGTGGTCTTACATTGGGTGATGATATTCATCCCACATCTGAAAGAAGCAAACATCATCTGCATAAAGCAAGAGTTAAGTTAGATATCTCTAATTTTGATTCAGGCCTGATGCCATTTTCCTTCTTATATGATCCTTATAGATGATGAATAATATTGCAGGCAGTGTGTACTCTTGTCTTAAACCTGATTTAACATCAGATCACTTTTCTGTATCTTCCCCAATTTTAAATGTTGATTTACAACTCAAATACAGACTACATTATATACTGCTTAACATAATGTAGAATTCACATCATATATTGTAGAGTTTCAAACAGCTTTTTTCTTGGCACCTTGTCATAAGCCTATTCCAGATTTAAAAAAACAGATCTTTAGTAAAATCCCATGATTTTTTAAATATCCATTTTAAAATGAAAATCTGATCCTGATAACCTCTATTTGGCCTGAACCTTGGGTAGTTATTCTTATCCCAGTTTCCCCTTCAACAATTTCTCTTAGCCTCTCTCAAGAATCTTTCATAAATCTTACCTGGAGCACTCAGTCAGGAAATTTCTATGTAATTCTCAGATTCAGTTTTCTTTTTTTTTTTTCTTTTTTAACAGATCTGTGATTACATTCCTCTTGAATATTTTCTACCACTGTTTTGTCACTGTGATTTTGTTTTGTAATTACTCCATATATCCAGAATATCTTAACCTTCAGTTTCACAAATATTGACTCCTTCCTCCATCCCCAAGCTTTTCAATAGTTTCTAGAACATTTTGTCACCCTGACTTATTATGTCTGTAAACGACATAATAAGTCAGGAAGTCTAAAGAGCAGTATTTTTAGGAAGAATAGACAAGACAGGAGAGGAGGAGATATGCTGTTAATTATATTGGATAATTTAAATCCATTTAGTGTAGAAAACTATGGCTGCAATACTACTAGAAACAATTTTCCTACTCCTGATATGATACATGGAATCATATCAGGAGTAGAAAGAAAAAATGATATGATGGCAAATGATTCAATGGTCAGACTGTGCAGAAGGAACAGTTGTGGTTTTTTTTTTTGTGTGTGGAGTGAGCTTGGGGGAAGAATGGATTTATATACTGGAGTTCACCTGCACTTGAATGTCTTTGGTATCAGGAGCCTGGAGAAATTATTTATTGGTATGAGACCTAATACAGAGAATCAGGAAAACAAGATCATGATGGGAGGAATGGTGAGTCTGTGCAAAAGAGCAAATAAGTCAGGTAACTAAGTTAATGATAAGAATATAATTAATCATGGAGGTGATTATGATGAAAAAATCATTGCATGTTTGTCCAGTTTGGACTCAGTAAGCATGTGTAATCATGTCCATATAAGTGAAGCATTATATATGAATAGAGATCTGCAAGTTCTCCACATGGGTTATACAAACTACAGAGGAGAGTATACAAGACAGCCTGGAAGTAACGTATGTCTCTACACAAATGCAGAGCATCAAGAAAAAAGGGGTAGAATTTGTAGCCTTTGTGAATACATTGGGACCTCAGATTGTAAGCATTAGCAAAGTGTCAAGGGCAGCATTTTTAGGAAGAATAGACAAGACAGGAGAGGAGGAGATGTGCTGCTAATTATACTGGATAATTTGAATCCATTTAGTGTAGAAAACATATAGTGTAGAAAACTGCAATACTAGAAACAAATTTCCATGTATCATTGAGTTTAAAGCTATCTCTGGTGCAAGATTGAGGCTAACAATTTCAAATACATAGTTGGGTGTGTTGTTACAGACATAGTAGACTGGTTGCTGGTGACAATGAAGTGAATCACCAAATCTGTGATGGGTGCTAAAAAGGTAGTAATCATGGGTGACTAATTATCTGAACATTGACTGGGTAGCAATGAAATCTCATGAAAAGAATGAAACTGAATTTCAGCTGTTGCAAGACACAAGACAACTTCCTCAAGCAGCATATGACAGAAAAAACTCTCGGTCAAAAGTGTAAGATCTGATTATAGTGTCTGAGGGGATTTCAGTTAAAAATGTGACTGCTCTACCTCTGGTTGGTGACAGCAATCATCCTGTGCATTTAGGATTGTACACTGACCTGGAAATTGGCCAAGTATATGGATGTTCCATTCAGTTTTAAAAGATTACTTGCTGAATTACAAAGCAGGAAATTGTAACAAACTGAGGAGCATACTAGTTCAGTCTCATGGTATTTCGTTGTTAGATGGGAAGAATACTGGTAGTGCATGGGATGCATTTAAAAAATACTTTAATGATACGATATCAGAATGTATCACTAGCATTAGAAGAATAAATAGATTAGGAGTGTAATGGATGTGCAATCTTATTAAGCACGAGATTCTTAAAAGATTACATGAAAGGAATGCATTTTCAATAAGAATGATGCCAGCTATGAAATTTATAAGATACAGTCAAGAAGAGTTACAAATATTGTATAGCAAGCTAAAGACAACTCAAAAGAGTTCTATCATTATGCTGCAAGTAAGAGAAAGAATGAAGGTGAAAGAATAACTCTAGTGAATGCAGATGGTATAAATTGTAACAGATGCAGAAGAGATTGTTCAACTAATAAGTGCCCATTTTGTTAAGAGCTATCAACATGGTGTAAACAAGATCAATGCTCCCTCTTCACTGGATGAAGAAACTAAGGTAAATGAGAAGGAAGTACTAGAGCTGTTGAATAAACTGAATAATAATTTGCCAATAGGTAATAATGGGGCATCAGCATGACTTTCAGCTGAACACTCTTTTAACATGAATGCTTAAAGAGTGCTTAGCTGAATTGGCTATGCCTTTAATTAGACTTTATCATATGGGTCTCAGAACAGGTAATATTCCACAGGAGTGGAGAGAATGTACAATAACTCCATTATATAAGGTTGATGGAATCATTATACACTCTCTCCGGTTGCTTGGTAGATTGGTTGTTAGTGACAAAGAAGTGCACCACCAAATCAGTCTGATGGATCTTCAAAACAATGACTCTTCAATTAACCAAAATGTCAACTGCTGTTATGATAGTAATAATTGTTCCTCATTTATCTGGACCTTCAATTATCAGAAGTTCAAATTTCCTTTATACCTATTAACCTATCAACATCTCAGAAGTTGTGAAGATTCTGGTAAAATTGGTAAGAGTTTGCATACAGAAATGTATTGGGGGAGAATCTACACTTTATGAAAAACAACACGGATTCACTAAAGGTATGTTTGAGCAACTTGCTCACATTTTATAATACTGTTAGAGTTGAGTTAGGCAAGGAAATTGATACATGTATGATGCTTTTGGACTTTGCTAGGCTTTTTAAAGGATATAGCACAAAAAGCTGTTGCATAATTTGGACAATATGGTCCTGGATTGTCAACTATTAGCATGGATAAGAGGATGCCTGACTGACAGATATCAAAAAAAGTAGGGTATAGTGTGTAGGGGGGGGGGGATCTGAAAGATTTAAGGTAACCAGAGAGACAGAGATATCAGTGCTTGGTCTATTGTTGTTTCAATCTTTACATTAATGACATTGGAAAGGATTAACTGGTAACATACAACCGTTTGCTGATGGTGGAAAGATACATAGGGTAATCCCATAACTTTCACCCATACACGGTACTAATGTACTATAGGTGGACCAACCAACCTCCTTGTATGGGCTCAACATAAATAAATAAAAAAATAATAAAAAATCAGGTATGTTGACTGACATTCAGCACTTCAAGAATGATTTGAACAGGAACTGTGGGCATGTGAAAATTGATATGTTAGTAAATGCAAAATTATGCCCTTTGTTATGATTAGTAGGATTATGGTATAAGAAAATGATCAGGCTAAGGATCTTGGAGTTTAGTAGATAGGAAGTTGAAGTTCAAGGACCATATAGCAAAGAAACAAACAATGACACGTAAAGATAAGAAAGTCATTTTGCCTCTTTACAAGCCCTTGCCTGGACTACTATGTGCAGAACTGATATGGTTTCCTTGGTGATGCAGATACAATTGAGATAGTGCAAAGGAGAGTGTTGATGATTTTGGGATTGTAGAATGTAGATTGAGGACAGACTGAAAATTTGTTGAATACAGACACTAACAAACAGGATAAAGAGGATTGATTATAGAGACCTTCAAACTTCTGAATGAAAGGGCCATACAGGATACAAGTAGATGAAAAGTGGGAGAGAGGATATTCTTCAGAGTTGACAACGAATGCAATCAATTATCAAAACAGCAAATTGCACACTGCTTTATTTTTTTATTTTTCTCTGTATTCTCTAAGAGTATATGTTGACTTAGTTGTGAGGAACTTTTAATGCTCTTTCTTCTTTTCCACAACTGCCTGTTTAACTTTTTCAGTCCACCATGGAGTTCTTATTTTTCTAGTTGCTGATGACTTCACCACATGCTACTCTGGTTGAATTAATCTAATATTTTCTTTAGAGTGTCAACAAGTCTTCAAAGTTTGGTTCTTACTTTCAAGCTCCTTTTTTTTTTTTTTTTCTTGAATAACATTTGTATACTTTAGTCAGTTCAGCTAAAAGGTTCTTCACTGTGATTCTTTTTAAAACTTTCTTATACCCTTTTCTTTTCAATATTAAATTGAATTTCATCCTGCTCAAAACTAAAGGGTGATCACTTCCTATTTCAGTAGGAAATATTAGACGGAAATTTTAGAGTAGAAAATCTTATGTTCATATTTTTTAAATACATACATATATAATATATTTTTATGTAAACCAGAGACACTGCTCTAGAGAACAAACATGGAACTCTTTCAAGCCACATCTGGGCTTCACTACAGATATTGAACAATGAAAATTCCTCTCCCAGGTAAAAGAAATTCAAAGACATCCATGTCCACTGTGGGATTCAAACATGAAGCCTACTGGTTGTAGAGTAGGTACATTAACCCTTTGGCCAACCAGGTGACACATCTTAAGTGCACCAATCACGTGCACTTAAGATGTATGAGAGACTAAAGTTGTTACAATGGTTAATTTATTGAAAGAGTCCTGAAGATTTGTAGTGGATTTATTTAAGATTATAATGTCATCTGCATAAAGTAAAGAACTGAGTTTATGATCTCTGATTTTCGATGTCAGGTTAAATATCACCTTTCTTCATAACATGATCCACATACATCATGTCCAATGCTAGAGAGAGAGAGAGAGAGAGAGAGAAAAAGCACATACTTTTTTTTTTTAATTTCTTCTACCAAAGAAAGGTTGTGTTTCTTGGGTAGAAGTCACCAGAAATTCCACTACAGAGAACGAACACAGAACTTTTTCAAGCTACCTTCAGTCCTCCAATAAATAGAGTGATGGTCTCACTGCATTCCAAAAATTCATCTCCCACCTAAAGACAATCAACCACAAACATTCATATCCATGGCAAGATTTAAATCCACAGCTTGTTTGACTTTACATCAGTGCATCTTCTAATGTATCTTGCAATCAAACTTATGTCTTTGAACTTAAGGATAGGTTAAATATGCGCCACTGTTTGGCCAGGTGCACATCTGCACTCCAGCCAATAGGCTCTAGATTTGAATCCCACCCTGGACACAGATGTTTGGAAATGTCTCTAAGTGAAAATGACTATTTTCACCTAGAGACATCTACAGTATGAGACCACAATAACCCTGTTTACTGTTGACCTAGAACTACACACATGCACGCAGAGACAGTGATTAAACACAGGATACTGTATAATGCCCTATTTACATCATAAAATTGTAGTGTTTTGAATAGCTTTATTTCAGACAAATTATATATGCCTTTTCACATCTTTAAAATTTAAATACAGATCGCCATTATATTTCTGTAATTTTTCAACTACTTTAAGTAAAAATCTGCTTCTACCACCTCTTATTTATCCTGAAACCAGTTTGTTCTTGTTCAGGTTTTTCTTCAATAATTTTTCTAGTCTATTTTCAAGTACACCAGCACACTTGAGAAGACTAAGAAAATTCCTTTTTGCAGACAATCATTCTTTTAGCCTCTATGTTTGAGCATTTCTGATTGAATATCATCATCATCATGTTTAGTACTGAATACTCCTTCAGCTACAGCTACTCCTTCCTTTTCCTGTTCACAATTTCCCTTACAAATCCTTAGTTATTACCGCAAATTTTCTTACTTGTTTCATTCTTCCTTGTCTCAGTAATGCTAATTATGTTCACATGTGATATTTCTACATTTCCTTTGCTAGTTTTCTCCCCCCCCCCATCCACTAATGCTTCTGATGTTAATAGTGTCATCTCATCCAATTAAACAATGCTACTGTTGTTGTTTTGGCAAGATACCAGAGAAAAGAATGAAAGTCAATTATTGGAACAGCTTCAAGTGCAACATATATGAAAATTAGCACTATTAATATAATCAAAATAATCTAGCTAAAGTTGATTTGGTTTATTTGGATTTATGGCAGAAGCAATTAGGCTATGAATTCAGTGTTATTATGGCTGTTAATTGTTTGTATTCTAATGGCTAGTTTGCCTGCTTTGCAGGATGAAAAATCCTGCCACCTCCATATGAGACTCGCTAACTCACCTTCATCTGAAAAGCCATGATAATGGTACTTGATGTCCTGGACAGGATTTAAACTCAGGTCCTTCCAATCAAAAGGCATTATTGAAACAATTCGTGAACAATTTGTCATAACACAAATACAATACATTTTTCAAATAATACTACCTTCTTGCTCAGCTACTGGTAGCATTTAACTAGTGACTTGTAGGTCACTATTAACAACAGGTTCTTGCCTACCATTGAGAAGAACTAAAAGTGTATAGGAAAGTGTTGGGTAGTAGTGGAATCTTAAAAATAAACAAAAATAAAAGTAAACATAGTCAATAAGAACGAAAACACGAATTACATTCGTGTTTTCATTCTTATTTTACCTAAGCATGCAGATGAAACACCTTTATGACTGGGCTACTTGTATACAGAACAGATGATTTTATATCACATTGCTCTGTATCTTATCTCATTCTCATGATATGCAGAACACTCTCTTCTTTGCAAAAATAATGACATATTATGGTGGGAGTTACTACACAAGACCAGTTTCATTCTTTACTGAGATTCATTAATGGGAGTTAAACCAGGGGATATAACAAGATCTAGCTCAATGGCCACAGTAGTAATTCCCTATACAAGTGGCAAAATAGTGTTAGAAAAGCAAGAAATGTAAAAATAACCGTACTATATCATGCTTCTGACAAGTAGGATAATTTACTCTTAGCATTTCTAGTTACTAATTAAACCTTTTAAGAAATGTGTGTCAGGCATTTTTACAAAGTGATTAATGAAGAATACATGCAAAAAAATATATAAAAAATAGATTGCCTCCAATCTTAAATCCTTGTTATAAGGACATCATCAAGAAGAAAAAAGGAAGTAGTAAAACAATATTCAAAACTGACAAAGTTATGAATTTTGTGAGAAGTTTTTGGTATTGAGACCACATTATGATATAATTAAAGAGTTTAATAAAATTAAGCAATTAAAACCTGACAAGTTTTGAAAGTCGTACAACTTACATCATCAGGGGTACTATCAGAAGGTTTCGGATGGACAGAATACTGAATGTTATAAGCAGATGTTCACACAGAATTTTAATTCATGGCTGCTTTCAATCAATAGCCCACCCTTTCTGGCTGCTTTAATTTCAATTAAAGCAGTCAGAAAGGGAGGGCTATTGATTGAGTCACATTCCAAAGTAAACTTCACACAGTTGTAAGTTTATTACTATCACTTGGTTTCGATAGAGACATGCTGAATACAAAGGACTGATAAAAAGTAATAATCGTTAAAATAAAATAATAGAATATTTTAATAAAAACTGATATTTTTTCTTGAACATCAACTTACCAGACACTAAATAACTGCACAAATTAATAAGCGTAATGTAAATAAATTTATTTTTCTTGTTCACCAAAAGCGAAATATTTCCTGTTACGCACACCAAACAAGACTGATGACTAGACGTGGGCGTGGCACGTGATAGTAGGTATATAATCGGCTAGTAGAAATAGCGGGGGAAATGGTTTACCTGCGTGTAAAGAAATGCATGCAACATGGCTATATGTAGTAATCACTTCCATTGTCAAACATTTGGCTGGGCTGCAAAAATATTCGTCGCGGGCCGCATATGGTCCCGTTAATCAAATTTATTAATTTATGAATAAATTACAGCTTTAGCCTAAAAATAACACACTTTACCCTACCAATTTGTTCTTAAGAGCATGTTTGCATATTTTGTGACATAAGTTAGACTTGAACACAGAAAGCATACTATACAAATAGTGAGCATCTTGCCAATGAACTACAGATGATTATTTATTATGCCACTGACATCATTTGTCGTGTGCCAAGTGTTTAGCATTAGCAAGAAATAGTGTGCTTTAGTGCCAATGAAACAGTATTTTTAAGGACTTAAAAGCTAGGCTAAATTTGTCAACAGAGGTCTGTCTCAATTCCTGATTTGTTTTCCATGGCGAATAATGAATTATTTTTTTTTTATGCAGCTTCACCACCTACAAAAGGTTGTATAGCTATGGAATTTTAAATTATTTTTTATCTACATTTTCACATAATCCAGAAACCCTTACCTAGAACTTCAGACTTCCAATAAACAGGGTAATAGTCTCACACTGGGCATTTACATTCATCTTTCTCCACTTAAGGACATTCACATGCATTCAAGCCCAGAGTGGAGTCTGAATCTGCATCTTATTGGCTGGGGAGCAGGTATCCAAATCACTCAGTCAACTACAAGAGTATTTGGCACTATTTCTTAATTTATTGTCAATGAATGAATTTTTCAAAACTTTTTTTTTAAAGAAATAATCTATGTGTGGTTAGGATGTTTGTGAGCTCTAGGTTGTCCTCATGGAAGAACAGACATAATATGTACTTAGCTGTGAATAACTAAAATGGGTCCCCCCCCCTTGATGAGCACGTCAACTCCCAGCAGGAGTTGAAGGGCTCCATGATAATATTATCATTATTATTAATGAAAATTTTAATGATAACTTTTAAGTACGTCTGGGGAGGGAAAAGAGATAGTTCTACAACAAGGTCAAATAACCCATTCTTATAATTAGATATGATCTAAGTGGTAATTTATTATGTCTATACACAAATGCCAGGAGCATCAGAAACAAAGGGGTTGAGTTCTTTGCTTTATTGAATATGATGTGGCCTAAGATTGTTGGCATTAGTGAAACTGGCTATCAAAATCTGATATGTTAACTGGGATTGAGTGTAAGGTATACTATTTTTAGCAATGACAGAAGAAATAGGAAGAGGAGTAATACTAATGATATCAGATAACTTAAGTCTGATTAGGGTAGAAAGGCAAGAAAACAATGATGGTAACAATGCCCCATGTAATTGTGAGTTTGAATCTATCTGGTGTGAAATATATGGCGGGATGTTGCTACAACCTGGCAGCTCAGCTGCAAGGTTGTAGCAAATTCAATTTTAGCAAATGTAGCATCGCCAATTTAGCCTTAGGTGTACCAAACAAGTGATCATTATGGCTAATTTTCCAAACATTGATTGGATAGATGAGAAATCCCATGATAAGAAAGAAGAGAAATTTATTGAATTGTTGTGAGACAACTTTCTCAAGCAGTATGTGAAAGAAGGAACTAGAGGTCAAAGGGTGCTGAATTTGCTCATAGCTTCAGAAGGGATCTCTGTCAAGAATATGGCTATTTTGCCATCCATTGGTGACAATGATCATGTAATACTTTCTTGGGAAGTATCTAATTGTATTGATGCCCATGCTCTGATTAAAACAGGTTACATGCTGAACTACAAAGCTGGAAATTATGATCAACTTAGGAGAGTACTATCTTTGGTCCAACGGTATCAGTTACTGAATGGGAAAAATATTAGCAATGCATGGGAATCTTTGAAAAAGTGCTTAAATGAGGCAGTATCTGAATGTATCCCTAGTGTTTGAAGAAAAAATAGGTTGGGAGTGAAATGGATGTGCAACCTTATTAAGCAAGAAATCTGCAGGAAGAAGATGTGGAAAGAAATTGTGAGAATAAGTATGAGAGGAGTTATGAAATATACAAAACTCAGGCCATAAAATAATGACTATTGTGAGAAAAGCTAAAACGGAGTATGAAAAGAAATTAGCCATGCAAGCTAAAATCAATCCAAAAGAATTTTATAGTTATGCCGCAAGCAAAAGAAAGAATGAATGTGAAAGAATAACTTTATTGAATGCAGATGATACTCTAGTGTCAGAAGCTAATGAGATTGTTCAATTAATGAGTGCTCCCTTTACTAAGATATATCAACCAGGTATATGTAACATGGTGCACAGTGCTACTGCTACGTTAGATGAAGAGTTAGAGGTTCATAAAATGAGGTTGAAGAGCTGTTGCATAATCTGCATAAGATTGGGACAGATGGAATATCAGTCCATTTGCTAAAAGGAATGTTCAGCTGAATTGGCTAGGCCTTTCACATGTTTGTATAACTTGATTCTTAGCTCAGGAATGATGCCATAGGAATGGAAGGAATGTATGATAATTCCATTGTACAAGGTTTGTGCAAAAACTGATGTGTCTAACTACTGACCTATCAGTATCTCTGGTGTGTAGTAGTGAAGATTTTAGAGAAGTTGGTAAGAACTTGCATACAGAAATGGGTAGACAAACATGCTATACTCTGCAAGGGAGTAGCATGGGTTTACTAAAGAAGGTCATGTTTTGGCAATTTGCTCATATTTTATAATTGTAACTACATAACTATATAAATGTAACTTTATAACTATGATATTGGATTTTTCTAAGACATTTGTTAGGATACTACACGAAAGGCTGTAGCAAAAACTAGAGAATATGGGAGTGGAATATAAACTCTTGAATCAGGGGATGGTTGACAGATATCAAAAAATGGTATACAGTGGGTGTCAATCTGCCAGATTTAAGTGGTATACCTCAGGGTTCAGTCCTTGGGCCATTATTGTTCAATCTATACATTAATGACATCAGGCAGAGTCTAACATCAGATGTGCAATCGTTTGCCGATGAAGCGAAGATAGGCAGGGCAATCAGGGATGCTACTGATATTCAGCACTTACAAAATAATTAGAATAGGTTGGAAATTTGAGCAAACGAAAATCGCTGTCAGTTTAATGTTAGTAAGTGAAAAGTTATGCACTTTGGCATGATGAGATTTCCAGCAGCATATTATATTAGCAGGAATATGCTACAAAAAACTGAGGAGGCAAGGGATCTTGGCGTATTGGCGGATAGGAATTTGAAGTTCAAAGGTTGCATAGCGAAAGTTGCAAATACAACTCAAAAGATAATTGGTATGTTGAAGCGAATGACTTCCTTATCCTTGACATGTAAGGATAAGGAAGTCATTTTGCCTCTTTATAAGGCTTTGAAAAGACAACACCTGGATTATTGTGTGCAGATTTGGTCTCCCAGATTCCAAGGGGATAAAGAAGCTGTGGAAAAGGTGCAAAGAAGAGTTACAAAGATTATATCTGGATTAAGGGATTTAGATTATGAGGACAGATTGTGAGTATGTGGATTACAGACTCTGGTTAATAGGAGAAACAGGGGTGATTATGATAGGAGTCTATAAACTTTTGAATGAATGTTATAGGACAGTGGTGGCGAACCTATGGCACGCGTGCCAGAGGTGGTATGCCCGAGAATTTTGCTGGCACGTCAGCGATTTACATGTGATATCCTTTTATACGCTTATAAATTATTCAGCCTTTTTTTTTTAATTGTAACAATACTTACAAGTTAAATTTTGTTTTACAGGAGAGAGCAGCTATGAAGGCATGAATTTCATTGGTGCGGTATTAACAAAAGATCACGCGACCCTTTAAAGACAAATGGAACCGACAATTTTTGAGTTGAAATGCTAATTCTCTTCAACCGAATTCCATAGTAACTGTCATAACAACATTCATTATATATATTTCTTAGTTTTAAGACATTCACGATGGGGTGTCGCTTATCGTTCCGACAGAACTTCTCATTACCAGCGGCTCAACTCACACAAAGTTTCAACCCATAATTAGTTTTTATTGCCTTGTTTGCCTTCGAGCGAAGGGGAACTCACACAAGCATTATATGGCATGTTTCAATTCGTGGTAGAATTTTATTTGAAGTTAGCCTTTGCAATCTGTCATAATGACATTGAAAATTTCAAATGCAATCAAACATTTATTTCGTGTAACTGAAAAATTGGACAATAGTTTTAGTTAGATACTGTGTTTCTGGTGCAACATATGGTTTTGCTTGCCTATACAGCTTAGTTTCTGTGAGAGGGGGATACATGTGATTCATTAGTTAGGCGCTGTTTTTATTCCAGCTATCTCTAATTGCACTATTTGTTGAGAAATATATTACACAGACTGCAAAAGCCTCTGTACCTTATTCAGGGATACAATAAAACTATTTTTTTTTCTTGCATCTACAGTATATAATGGCTGTTGGGGAGGGAATGTTGTTTTTTGTGTGGGAGGTATATATGCAAAACCTTTTAATGTCTTTTTTCGTAAAGTGAAATCAGGGGTGCCAGTTATACGCAAGGCAAGTAATATTCGAAGGTAAGCATTTGCAGACACGTTGACATCCTTCTGCTGCTTCCCCTGCTCCGCTGACTTCTATGGTAAGTTACAATGCATAAATATTTTTCTCACTACCATTTTTTTTTTTTTTTTTTCAAACCAACATCATTAAAATCAATTTAATAATACAATAATCAATTTTAACACTGAATAATATTATAAATTTTTGGTGATCAGAATGGGATAAGTCAATGAAACTTACCAGAAGTTAATTTAATGATGTTGGCCTGAGGAAACTACAATATTGTAGCATTAGTTCTGTGATTGATAACTAATTTATATGCGTACTTTTATATTTGTCGACATGCTATACCGTATACATTGTGTATTAATACTCTTTATGTTTTATTAAAACACTTAAGGAATAGAACAACGTAGTTAAGGATATAAATTAAATTAAACTTTAATAAATATTTTCTGATATTTCGGCAATGTTACATTGCCATCTTCTAAAGGAACTTACAAAAAAAGCACGTGCACGTAGGCACTACAAACACAGTAACTGGGAATGAAGAGATGAAGCTATTGTTCTCCTAAAAGTCCTGATGGTGCCCTCTAGCGGGCTAAGTAGGTGTTCTTGGCCGTTGGGCTGAAGGTCTGCTGATGTAAGCCTCCCAAATTTGGGGCAGTCGCATACAACCAAATTTGTTGAGGTTTAAAGAATTTCTTAGGGCTGAGGCTGATTCCATAAATAGTCTTTCGTATTTGTATTTGCTCCGGTGTATTACTGTAGCTTTCTTCCACCGTATTCTGTGGCGTGTATCCAGAGCATGGTCTGCAAGACCAGAATGGCTGTACTTGTGAAACCGGATGTAGTCCTTGTGTTCAGATATTCTGATATTCGCTGTCCTGCCTGTTTGGCCAAAGTAAGACAGATTACAACTGCAAGGGACCTGGTATACACCAGGTAGGTCTAGGGGAAGTGGTTGGTCTTTAGTGGAGCGGATAAGGGATGCCAATTTTCTGTAAGGTTTGTAACAGGAGGTCAGGTCATGCTTTTTTAAGATTTTGGTAATCTTTTCCGAGGTGCCTCGGATGTAGGGAATGGTGATGGATTTAGAGTAATCCTTGTTGTGGAGGGGGGGGGAGGGGATCTGTGGTTTGTAGGTTCTAATATTTTTTGGACTTTTTTTGGGGGGTAGCCATTGGCTGAGAAAGTGTTGAGGATGTGATTTAGTTCAGTGTTTAGGGCCAAGTCGTTTGAACAGATTAGTTTAGCCCTGTTGTATAGTGTTTTCACTACTCCATATTGTTGTGTGTGGGAGAATTGTTGGTGAATGTATCTGCCTGTATGGGTGGGTTTTCTGTAAACTGAGAAAACCAAGGTTCCATTAGGCTGGCGGGTGACTAGTGTGTCTAGGAAAGGGAGGCTGTTTTTTTCCTCTTTTTCCAGGGTGAATTTGATTCTGGGGTTGGTTGTTTAAGTGTGTTAAGAAGGAGAGAAGTGTTTCAGAGACATGTGGCCAAATAGCGAACACATCATCAACATAGCGAAGCCATATGGTTGGTTTTTGTGGGGCAGAGGCTAAGGCTTTTTCTTCAAAGGTCTCCATAAAGAAATTGGCCAAGGGTGGGGAGAGTGGTGAACCCATGGCTGTCCCGTCTATTTGTTTGTAGAATTTTCCTTGCCAAACGAAATAGCCTGAGTTCATTGTGAACTGAAATAAGGCTGAGATATCGGGAGAAAATTTAGCTTGGATTAGCTCTAGAATTTCCTTGAGTGGGCATTTGTGAATAAAGAGGAGACATCAAAGCTGACCATTATGTCAGTATGTTGGAGTGTAAGCTTTCCTATGCTGGCTTTGAAATGGGCTGAGTTTAACAACATTACGAAGACATTAACGAAGCTATTCGTGCCGTCGAAGACCCCCCCACACACAACAATATGGAGTAGTGAAAACACTATACAACAGGGCTAAACTAATCTGTTCAAACGACTTGGCCCTAAACACTGAACTAAATCACATCCTCAACACTTTCTCAGCCAATGGCTACCCCCCCAAAAAAAGTCCAAAAAATATTAGAACCTACAAACCACAGATCCCCTCCCCCCCTCCACAACAAGGATTACTCTAAATCCATCACCATTCCCTACATCCGAGGCACCTCGGAAAAGATTACCAAAATCTTAAAAAAGCATGACCTGACCTCCTGTTACAAACCTTACAGAAAATTGGCATCCCTTATCCGCTCCACTAAAGACCAACCACTTCCCCTAGACCTACCTGGTGTATACCAGGTCCCTTGCAGTTGTAATCTGTCTTACTTTGGCCAAACAGGCAGGACAGCGAATATCAGAATTTCTGAACACAAGGACTACATCCGGTTTCACAAGTACAGCCATTCTGGTCTTGCGGACCATGCTCTGGATACACGCCACAGAATACGGTGGAAGAAAGCTACAGTAATACACCGGAGCAAATACAAATACGAAAGACTATTTATGGAATCAGCCTCAGCCATAAGAAATTCTCCAAACCTCAACAAATTTGGTTGTATGCAACTGCCCCAAATTTGGGAGGCTTACCAGCAGACCTTCAGCCCAATGGCCAAGACCACCTACTTAGCCTGCTAGAGGGCACCATCAGGACTTTTAGGAGAACAATAGCTTCATCTCTTCATTCCCAGTTACTGTGTTTGTAGTGCCTACGTGCACGTGCTTTTTTTGTAAGTTCCTTTAGAAGATGGCAATGTGACATTGCCGAAATATCGGAAAATATTTATTAAAGTTTAATTTAATTTATATCCTTAACTACGTTGTTCTATTCCTTAATTGTTTTAATAATGCATAACCAACGTATAAGCCTGTCTACGAGAATAATACTCTTTATGATTATGTCATAATTAATTATTAATACTTATTTACTAAAATAAATAGCCAAAAGGCTTCACATTGGAAAATTATATAAATTAAGTGGATATTAAATCCAACATTATTTCAAAGCCGACTACAGAAACTATAGATGTTTCTTGCGAAATTTGACCAGAGATCTTACAGGAATACACTCGCCACCATACTACGAGTTGCCTTAGCAGCTAGAGCAACTGGTAGTATGGCGGCGAGTGTATTCCCATACGTTCACTCGTCAAATTTCCCACAAAAATTCTATAGTTACTGTAGTCGGCTTTGAAATAATGTTGGATTTAATATCCACTTAATTTATATAATATTAATACTTATGTTAGTTTAATGTATGAACTTTAAAAAAATGGGAACGGTATTTACAAGTAAGTTTGTTGGGACTGAGCCCTCTAATACAGTCAGAATAAATAAAAATACAGTCTATAGAAAAAGAATTGAGAATGACTGATCAATAGGATTCCCTGCCTTTTCCCTTTTCTAATCGCACGTGCGTTCATTATGTATTTCGCACCGCGCATCCGCCAGTAGGCAGAAATATGCAGCGGCAAGTGCATTATTGTTGCGTATGTGCAGTTTTGGTTTTGCTACTGTAAATGAGAATTATAAAGATAATTTAATTTAGGTATATAATAAAATGTTGATCTTTTTGAAACTATAAAAAATGCATTTGATTTAAGTTTTGAATTATTTTGTTACAGTTCTACCGAACATGGCTGGCGAAAATAAAAAACGAAAATTATCACAGTCAAGCAGCAGAGAGTTCCAAAGCTGGTGGACTGAAGAGTATGGCATGTTTAATAAAGACAATAAACCAATATGCATTTTATGTTCCAGGACAGTTGTGTACAGAACATCGTCAGTAAAACGGCATTATGAGACAAACCATAAATCGCTCCTTGAGAAAAGCAAGGACAAAGAGAAAGAATTTGTTGCTCGGGCAATTAAAAATAGGAATATCCAGTCAATAACCCTAATGAAATTTATCAGCAGTCGTTCAAATATAACTGCTACTAGTTTTTTTGCCTCAAATGTAATTGCTAAACACTGGAAACCTTTTAGTGATGGGGAATATATAAAAGAAGCATGGTTAAAATGCGCACCAGTTCTCTTTGAAGATTTTGAAAACAAGGAAAAAATTATTCAAAGAATAAAAGATACGCCTTTGGCTAGAAACACGGTGAAAGATAGAATCATAGAAATGGCTAAAAATATAACTCATCAGCAAAAAATGATATAAAATCATCTAGTTTTATTTCTCTTTGTCTTGATGAGAGTACTGACATAACTGGATCAGCTCGTTTAGCAATTTTTATTCATTAATGTGTTGGGAATGATATCAAATAAGAATTGATCAATTTAACATCATTAGCAACAACAACAAAAGGAATAGACATTTGCAATGCAGTTGTAAATGCTCTTTCTGGAAGAGAAATAGATCTTTCCAAAATTGTATCAGTAACTACTGATGGTGCTCACAGTATGAGTGAAGAGGAAAATGGTTTTGTCAATTTATTTACTGAAAGTATTGGACATTCAACTCTGGGTTTTTATTGCATTATACATCAGCAGGTTTTATGCACAAAGGCTAGTTTCAAGCTACTGGAAGGTATTATGAACCTTGTAACAAAATTAGTCAATTTTATATCTGTACACGCTTTAAATAAACCAAAATTTATAAAATTATTAAGTGAGGTAAACTAGGTGTACAATGGTTTACTTATGTACAACAACGTCTGACGGTTAAGTCATGGGAAAGTTCTTCAAAGATTTGTTGAGTGTTTAGATGAAATCAGACTTTTTTTACATAATGAGAAAATCATTGAAAAATACACTCAATTAATGAACGTCGAATGGCTTTCGAAATTAATGTTTTTTACTGATTTGTATTTACATTTAAATGAATTAAATGTTAAACTGCAAGGTGTTAATAAGACAATTATTGTCATGTTTGATTTAATCAAAGCATTCGAAACTAAATTACCAATTTTTAATCGTGACATAATTTCCAATACCTTCCAATATTTTCCAAATACAAAAAAAGTCTTTGCAGATCTAGAATATCATGAAAAAACAGATCAAGTTAAATTGACAAAAGAGTTTTCTACAGTTATTCAGTCGATAATCAATGAATTTTCTTCAAGATTTACGCAGTTCAGGCAATTTGCAGAGACATCAAAATTTATTTTGCATCCAGACACAACATCAACAGATAAACTCAATTTGGAAGATATAGAAATGCAACTAATCGATTTTCAATCTAGTTCTATATGGAAACAAAAGTTTGTCGATTTGAGAAATGACTTGGAAATAATGGAAAATGATTGATTATTGGGGGCAATTAAAAAGAATGCAGAAGAGGAAATATTGAGAACTTGGAATGCCATTCCTGAAACCTTTTGTTGCGATGGCTATATTATCAATTTTCTCCTCTACATATGCTTGTGAGTCATTATTTTTTTAAATGAATTTTATAAAAGACAGTTTAAGAAATAGAATGACTGATGAATTTATCTAGTTCCGCACGAGTGACAAAATATGAACCTGATATAAAGCATTTGGCATCTAATGTACAACAGTAAAAATCTCATTAATAAAGTGATATATTGATATTGATAAATTAATAAATTGATAATAGATTAATACTGATTTGTATACGACAATGTGTATGTCAAATTATGTGTTCATTATTATGAAATTCTATATCAATTTTTAAACTTGTCTCAATAAAATTCTGCAATTAATAATTATAATGAAGAGCCAAAGGCTTCAATTCGGCGACATAAACTTATTTATGTTGACATAAACTTATTTATGGTGGACATAAAAAGGTTCGCCACCACCGTTATAGGATATCTGATGAAATTTTTCATCATAATGAAAGGTGGGTAGAGAACACAAGGACATTCATGGAAATTAAGCTTATTCGCTGTCAAATAAGTTTATGTCGCCGAATTGAAGCCTTTGGATCTTCATTATAATTAGTAATTTAATAGGACACCTCTTGGAAATTCTCACAGAAGGGATGTAAGTTCTGTTCATTACAAACTTGGTCTACCTACTCACTGATGAGACCTCAAAAAAGGTCGAAACCGGTCTGGCTAGTGACTTTCTCTCATAATGTTGAACAATAATATAGCTCCTAGGAGTTAAGTTCACATTATGAGTAAATATCAAGAATAGTGATCGGAGCTTGCTCTACCTTCAAGGGTCAGTTGCTGCTCTATCCAGGTATTTGCTTATGCTTGGAATTGCCAAACTTTATATAGTTTCTATATTTGGCACAAAACGCTTTGAGTTTCTTATTCGGCTAAGAAATAATATGGGATATAATATCCCTTAACTTAAATAAAATTCTGCAATTAATTTTGTATTAATTAATGTTAATTAATTAATTAGTGTTGTATTAATTAGTTGCTGATATGCCAGGACGTCAGCAACTTGATTTGTAAATTTTTGGCACGCACCAGCATGTCAGCAACTCAATTTGTAAACTTTTGGCACGCGGACATAAAAAGGTTCGCCACCACTGTTATAGGATATCTGATAAAATTTTTCATCATATGGAAGGTGGATAGAGAACACGAGGACAATCATGGAAATTAAGCTTATTCGCTGTCAAGAAAGCGGTAAGAGCTAGGTTTTTCTCTCACAGAGCAGTGAGTGAGTGAAATAATTTGCCTTTAGGGATAGTGAGTGCATCTGGTGTGAATGAATTTAAGGGAAGGTATGATAGCTGATTTGGGTAATTTATAGCCTCCCTCGATGAGTTCTTGACTCCCTGGAGAGTCTCAGATAATGATGATAATAATAATAATAAAGCACGTCCGCACGGTTAGCCTTGTAGCTGTGCACATCGCAACCATATGCCTGTGGAAAGAGTGTCCTAGGTTCGATTCCCGTCAGTGACGTGAGGAGCTGAAGGATCTTCCTCAGCCATAGCCAAGTTAGCCGGTCTTCTCCATGGACAGTAGGGTTTTTTCCCCAGTTTATCCTGCAAAGCAGGCAAACTGGCCTAGAGAACTCAACACTTCAGACATAGGATACCCTGCAGCGTAGGGCTAACCACCTTATTCTGTGAACGGTTTGAGGTTCGATGATTAATAAACCCTCGACACCGCAAGGTAAAAGAGGGAAAGGAAGATGAGATGAGATAATAAATCACATCTTTTCAGAGATTGTAAGTCAGTATCAATATGTTATTTTAGAATAAAAAATGATACATGGTTAATATAAAGGTTCAGAAATTAAATGGTTCCAAATTTAACAAAACATAAAGAAGGACAACAAATACATACGTCTCCCACCTTTACCACCAGATGATCTTAAACTATTTACAGCTTTTTGAAGAGGATTGGCTCTACGGGCAATCTCAGGTGTAAGCGTTGGAAAGTTGTCCAATCCCCCAGCTCCAAGAACTAAGGACGTGATACTAAGAGTGGAATCATGCATTCCACTTTCTCCACCTGATAATGGTCTAACAGAAGACAAAGGTGTTGCTTTGACAATTGCAGACATGTACTTTTCTTGTTCAAGATGAGCAGATGTTTCACTTGATGTACCTTGAAAAAGGAGGAAAAATATAAATACATACAGTATATATATACATACATGCAGCATTTTTTAAAGGAGGGGGTATAAATATACTATGTATGTGTGTATAGACACACACACACACATACAATGCTTGGAATAAAGTTAACAGAAACCATAGTATGAGGAAAACAGCCAATGACACCCACCTTAATAAGATGCAAGACCTCCTTTCGCTGCAATGATTGCAGCAATCCAATGGGGAATACTTTCCGCAAGCATAGTGATCAATGGAAATATTAGACCATTCTTCCAGTAGGCACATAATTGAGGCCATGGACTGTTGTGTGGGGGGGGGTCCCTTCACCTCACCCAACACTCCAGTTCATCCCACATTCATGTCCACAAGCCACAAGTTACAGCAGCAGCTTTATGATAAGCTGCATTGTCTTGCTGAAAGAGACAATGGTCAGTTGCAAAGATATGCCAACAAAATAGGAAGCAATGCACCGCTGAAGATGACACTGCATATGGGTTTGGGCTATGTGGGACTGCATATTGTGGTCTTACCATGGCAACTCATTTAGTGAGCTTTGGTTCTGAATGCTTTTGTACAGATATTTCTGTTCCAGTCAATGCCTAGAACTCCAATTTCTTTCAATGTATTGGCCAAGGAATGGTAGTTTTTACATATCCTTCTCATAGCACCCTATGGTCATGTTTGGTGAGTGTGGCTGGTTGTCCACTTTGGGTAGCATTTGCAGTTAACTCTCTACACTTTCATCTCAGTATGGTGTCACTGATTGTTCACCCGAGATCGCCCAATTTGTGGAACAGATAGGCATGCAACATGGCATCCAATCACAATGCCTCTTTCAAACTCCACCAGTTCCCTTCTCACAGCCATTTCATCTGGACATAGTTGCATTGACTTGGAAGCATCATATTCCTCCAATTTATATATTGGCTACAAATGTAACTCCTTACATGGCATGATGCACCTTGCCAATGGGGTGTCTGTTGGCTTCTTTCCAAGCAGTGTATATATAAATATACACTCACACAGATAGATAGATTGATGAACACATACAAGCAGTGCTTTTTTTTTGGGGGGGGGGGGTGATACTATGCATGCTTTGCTAACAGGATACACTGAAAATTAAAGGATATGAAAAAAGAACTGAAAATATGTACTTATACTATTATTTCATGGTGTGATAATGTTTTCTGGAATAAGAACAACTAATTTAATATATAACATAGTTTATTAAGCATAAATTTACTGTACAAACATATAAAAAATCAAGTAAAACATATAACTTTTTATAAAAAAAATTATAAATTCCAAATTTTTATTAAGCTCTCAATCAGTACAACATGCTGAATTCTTTTTTACTATTTGTGTCTAGTGCTGAATGATGTTTTTGAAGCAGCCAAGAATCAACATATTTTGCTGGATTAAAGAATGTCAGCAGTAGATCTATAATTTTAATAAGTAGTAGTGAAGAAATTGTTTTTGTTATTAACAAATCTCTGGTTGGGCTAATAATCAGATTCATTTGTAAAAATCCTCATTCACTTGTTAAAGCATATCAAGAATGTAAGGTGATATGTAGATGTGGCCTTGGCATCAAAATGATACATAGCCAACATAAAGGTCGTTCAGAAATTAAATGATGGTGTCAAATTTAACAAACTGTAAAAAAGAACTACAAATACATACATTTCCACTTTTATCACTGGTATCAGACTCAATAGTTCATGAAAAACTTCAATTTTTTCCAAAACCTTTTAAATAAGGTATTTTTGAAATTATGAATTGTACCTCTTTCATCTAAAAGCTTAATAGACAATTTTTCAACTTTGCTCTTATCAAATGTCACTTGGGAGTATCAGGTGACTTCAGGCCACTGTTTCCTATCAAGTTAGGAAAAAATAAGCACATTTACTCTCAACTGACTGCTTTCTAATGATTTTCCAATTTGTACAGAATCTTTTGGATCAATTGTAGAACAATTCCTGTAATCTATTCTATGAAACTCCTCCAATCATAGAACGTTGGCAACTTTGGAGCCATCTTTGTAATACTGTCATAGAATTCTTTGTCTCTAAAAAGTTATACAACAACGTCTTCCATTTTCATATTCGCTCTATACAGATCTATAAAACATTTATACAAGTCCAAATTGACCCTCTTGAGATGCACTGCACATTAAGCCTAAATCCAATGAACAGTTTATAGTTATACATTTTTTCTTGGTCTTCATATGAATGATTTTTTTGCTTCTTAGAAATGATTAAGTAATGTCTCATAGTCATTCCAAACAACCAAACAGAGTGGAAACTCAATGCCATTTTGTGTGCTTAAAATTCTTCTAATTTTTTTTACTAGTTCAATATCAAACAAGTCTGCACATATCTTCAATTTTTTGGTGATGCACTATAAAGCAATAAATGAGTTAAATCTATTAATACCTGCAATGGATTTCACAGGATCACCAACTGATAACTCTAGCTGGTGATTAGAGCAATTTTATTTATTTGTATGGGGGGGGGGGGTTCCCCAATTCTTCCACCATCCCTTTGTACTAGTTAAGCCCTCCTAATAAGGGATTAAGTATGTATTTTATGACTGTAGATACGTGTGTTCACGGGCCAATTTGCCTGTTCTGAGGGATGAAAAATCCAAGTTTCCAGGTGAAAAAAAACCTCTGCCTCCATATGAGACTGGCTAACTCACCTTTAGTTGAAAGAGACCAGATAAAGGTTCCTTACATCATGGACGGGAATCAAACCCAGGTTTTTCCGACCAAAGGGCTTCGTCTATACCGACTGAGCTACAGAGGCTCTATAGCATTAGAGCAATGCTACATGATTAATGAAGAGAGTTTTTTCTTTATTAATTTGGCAACTTCACTTTTGCAACCCATTATAATAGATGTACCATTACTCATGACAAAAGCTGAGTCAGATTTTTAGAGTTTTCCAACATACCATACGAATATGTCGCTTTGATATGTCGCTTGGTGTCGCACTGATTAGACGTTGGTTTGTCGAGAGCTCCTGAAAAGATTAGTATTATTTTGTGTTAACATTTTAACATTAGATATTTTACTAGAATTTTAAGTAGTGTTGTTTGCTTTTTGTTTCTTGGTGTGTCTGTGCAATTTTTGCGTGTTTTCTGTTATTTTAATTATTATTTTTAAGAAAAGATAGCGTACACATGGCACCGATAAAGAAAAAAATGGTGGCCAGGTCGCCATGTTTGTTTAAGAGTTTTGATGTAAACGAATTTATGCAATGTGCTGTCTGTGAGATGTATGCCTTGCGAAGAGAGGTGGGAGTCTGGTTAGAAAGTGATAGTGGAATAAATATGTGTAGAAAGTGTAAAGAGAATGAGGACTTCAAGTGTGTTTCGTGTGTCGAGACTGATATCGTTAACGATAGTCAGAATGTAGAAAATGGCAGTGTGCTAGAGAATTGCGTGGTAGTGCCAGATAGGTGTGAGAGCGTCGCTGAAAGTGTAAATGAAGGTAGAAACACAGAAAGAATGGATGATTTGATCGATAATGAAAATGGTGAGATAAATGCAAGTAGCGAAATTGCCCGTTTGAATGGCGCGATACACAGAGCCAAAAGACAACTGGAGCGTATGGGAAAATGTCTGTTGAAAGTACCGACAAATAACTGGCGGAAGTCTGTGACGGCAAATAATAAATGTTCGTAAACGTCAATAAAATGAAGGAGCGAGTGCTGTATGGGGATTCGCTATTAAGAGGCGTAATAATTGAGAGTTTAACGAAGTCGTACCAGACGGGTGCGAACATAAAGGACGTCAGCGAATCTATTCGACTGCAAAAACAGAGGGTGAAAGAGATGATAATCGTGGCAGCAACGAATGATTTGAAAGAGGACAAAATGGAAATGATAGAGGATGTGAGTGAGTTGTTTGAGGTAGCAAAAGAGAAGAGTGAGAGATTTAGGATGGTGAGTATCTTACTGCGGTATGACAGCGAAGTATTTAGAAGGAGGGCCATAATTGCCAATGACTTTATGCGTGGGTTATGCATGGAGAGTGGTGTGGAATTTGTGGATGTGTGGAATGAGTTCAATGGGCGAAAGGACTTATATAAGATGGATGGGTTACATTTGAATGGAGTTGGTGTACGGAGACTTGAAAGAGTGTTGATGAATGATGTGGAAGTGGATGTACAGACTCAGGGAAACTAGATTTATTAAGAGGGGGGAGTAGATATGCAGACTTTAGGGGGGGCAGTTAAGTGTATGAATGAGTATATTATGCCCGGGCGAGTACGACGGACAACAAATCAGAATGGGATAGTTAGAATAAGGCATCAAAGTAGGGATGGGACAAATGGACTTCTGCGATTCATGTACACTAATGCCAGGAGTATTAGGAACAAGAAGGAAGAGTTTTTGGCCATGGTTGGCACTTCCAGGCCACAGGTTGTCGGTATTAGTGAAACATGGCTGACAGAAGATGATAAAGCTAGTGGGATTGAATGCGATGGGTATAGCGTGTTCAGGAGTGACAGGGTGAATAAAAAGGGGGGAGGAGTGTTATTGATGATAGCTGATGAGCTTCAGCCAAGGAGTATAGAAGTTGAACTGCAGGATGGGGAAAAAAGCACATTTGAGGCTGTTTGGTGTGAGATAGAATCTAGCAGAACAAAATATACAATTGGGTGCTGCTATAGACCGGGTGATGGAGTGGATGGTGGGGATAGTATGCATAAGCAAATAGAAGAAATGAGTGGAAGGAGGGTAATTATTATGGGTGATTTCAATTATGGTAACATTGACTGGAAAGAGGAGAGGGCACATGGGAGGAAGGAATTGGATTTTATGCAGTTATTAAGGGACAACTATCTACGGCAACATGTATTGGAAAATACCAGGGGGCAGAGAGTGCTGGACCTAGTAATTGCAACTGAGAATGTAGCTGTAACGAACATGACCATGTTGCCACTATTTAGTGAGAGTGACCATAAGGTCATGACTTGGGAGGTGGCTAAAGGAGTCGAATTTACAATTAAGACAGGGTACATGTGGAATTACCGGGCTGGTAAGTATGACAAGCTTAGGTGTGTGCTTGGCTCAATGCCATGGCATGTAAAACTGCAAGGGCTGGATGTTGATAGTGCATGGGAGGTGGTTAAGAACTGTTTGCAGGAGGCAATGGTTGACTGTATACCAAGAGTCCGAATAATAAATCAAGTAGGGGTTAAATGGATGAATAACACTATTAAGCTTGAGCTGCAAAATTACTGAAGGGTTTCTATAAAATTAATTCAGAAGATATTTTTGAGAACAGGGCTGGTTGTGGGAGGACTAGGGGACATCCATGGAAACTGGGCAAAAGTGTGGTTAGTAAAGGTGTTAGAGCTGGGTTCTTTACTTTTAGAGTGGTGAATGAGTGGAATGGGCTGCCAGAGTCTGTGGTGGATGCTGTGACAGTGAATGAGTTTAAGGCGAGGTATGATAGATACTGTATGAATGTCGAATAGTTGTGATGAATATGATTTGGGGCCTCCCTCGATGAGTCTAATGACTCCCTGGAGTTGCCCGTAATAATAGTAATAATAATAAATAAAGACAACTGGGCAGAGAATCAATTCTTTGTACTTTTGTAGTAATACTTTTGAATTCAACCAAGTCTGCAAAGAAATTTATGAATAACTTGTTCCACTGACCAATATACAAGTTTGAATTAAGACAATTAAAGTGAATTTCTTACTCAACACGGTCAATTCATCAATTATGAATGAAATTGTACTCTTAGATATAACAATTTTATTAGCCAAAATATTTTTCAGTTTATCACTAATGTGGTTTAAGATATTCATAAAAGCATTAGCTGAATGAATAATATGACTCATGCCAATCAAATTTAATTCTTGTATGTCAATCTCTGATTCAAAATAATGAAAAGAGTGATTTTATTTGACTACCTTTACCTTGTAATCTGGTACAGATGTTGATGTTTAGTGGAATACACAGATGTTGAAAGTTAATTAATAACTAAATTTATTTGGCTAATTAGATTAAAGCCAATATTTCATCTTGGTCATCAAAGCATCTTTGTGGGCACAAATAAATATGCTGAGCATATGCACACAGGCTCATTAGTAGGAAAGCAAACAACATTAAAAAATGTGCTTCTACAGTCCTAACTGATGCCCTCTATGGGTGTGGTGATAGACATGCTTAAGGTCTCAAAATGATGGTATCCCAGATTTTTCACGATGTGATGCACCTGAATTTATTTAAGTTAGCGGAGTGCTTGTAGTTCTGTGGCAAATTCCAGAAATAGTCTCTCTTATTTAAATCTGTTTCTGTATAGGAGGGAGATTTTTTCCATTAGATGCAGTGATCTGTATCCATAGCACTATCTGCCACCCCAAAATGACCGTAGTGTAGATGGACATATTTTCTTTGTTGTTCTAGATGGATATTAGCAGTTCTTCATATTTGTTTGAAGTATTTAAGCTTGCAGGAGCAAGGGATACTGTAAATCAGAGGGTGGTCCAGATAATGGTGAAGATATTTAGGTGAGTGGATAAGGGTGCAGCTAGCTAATTTTTGTTAAGGATAGAAGGAAGTCTGTATGTAATACCTTTGCCATTTAAGATGGATGAAATCTTCTGAGGTGCCTCACTTTCCTTTTTTTTCTTGGGGGGGGGGGGAGAACAAATTCTTCCCATCTCTGTAATATCTTCTCTTTTTCTATCAGAATTTCACCTCTTTCATTCTTGATATATTTATATAATTAAATTTTATTTAACTTCTTCTTATAATGTTTGTATTCTATGTAAAGTGAAATTAATATTTTGTATTTTTCTGATCAGTAAGTTCCCTTATTTCTCTTTATTTCTTAAAATATTAATATTTTTTTTCATACTTAAATGCTACAGGCTCTGTAGATGGGTGTTAATATTTTACAAAAGTGTGATAGGGTGGTTAGGGAGTAAGCACACTAAATTTAATAATGTAAGGAGGATGCCATTAGCTAAAAATGTGTCCTGAATGGAACTGATTTCAGTGTAAAGGATAATGTGGTCCAAGTAAATGGTTCTAGCTCTGTTTGATAGGTTTTAATAACACCATACTGCTGGTTGGATGTTAGATGTACCTTCCAGTGTGAATGGATTTTCTGTTGACTAGAAAGAATAAGGTGAATAAGTGAATAGGAAGGCTATATCAAACTGATCATGATATCAGTGGCTTTTAGGATCATATCTGGCAAGAATCCGTTTGGAGTTCAAGGAAAGGCAGACAGGTACTGTTTTCCTTTTCAATCGTGAAACAGATTCTAAGGTGTGACTGCCAAGGTGTGCTAAAAACATTTCTAACATAAATCTGCCATGTGGTCAAATGAAGAACACATCGCCAACATAGCATAGTCATATGCCTGGGCTCTATGGGCCATATGTTCAGAATTTTTGGATTCCTTGGTGGTGTTATGTAACAATAATAATATTGAGGGTTTCAGAGGAGTAGAGTTTAGGGCCTGTTTTCAAAATGTCCCATGGTTGGTGGGGGAGAGGGGGAAAGAGCCTGCTTTCAATCTGCTTGTAGGTTTTCCCTGCCAGGTAAAATAATCACAGTGCATGGTGAAGCTGAATAAGGCTGATAAGCCTAGAGGATAGAGCGTCTGAATGAGTTCTGAGATTTCTTTCAGGGATATATTAGTGAATAGAGAGGCTACATCAAAACTGACCATATCAGTGTCTCTTAGGATCATATTTGACAAGCAAAATTTGAAATGCAGAGTTTTTTTTTTATATGGGAAGAAGCATAACCAGTAATGAGAGAGAGCTTTTTGGCTAAGTGTTTGGCCACTTTATAAGTAAGGAAAACCAACACCAATAGATATTTCATATTTGTCTTCTTGACTGAAAAACAAGTTTAGTTGCATGCTCCCAAAGAACCCCATCTGAATTAGTTCAGTAACCAAATCACATCTGGTGAGTGTCTTAAATATGTAGAAAAACAGTAAAAGGTTACAAAAATCAATAAACATTATTAAATTTAGTGTGCTTACTCCCTAACCACCCTATCACACTTTTATAAAATATTAACACCCATCTACAGAGCCTGTAGCATTTAAGTAAGAAAAAAAAAAATTAATATTTTAAGAAATAAAGAGAAATAAGGGAACTTACTGATCAGAAAAATACAAAATATTAATTTCACTTTACATAGAATACAAACATTATAAGAAGGAGTTAAATAAAATTTAATTATATAAATATATCAAGAATGAAAGAGGTGAAATTCTGATAGAAAAAGAGAAGATATTACAGAGATGGGAAGAATATGTAAGTAAACTTTACGAAGACAGGGAAAGAGGAGAAAATCAAAGGAAAGAACATAGTGGGCAGAGACTGTGCATCATGAGGGAGGAATTGAATCTACCAATTCAAAAGATGAAAGAAGGAAAATCCCCTGGAATAGATGGTATACAGATAGAACTTATAAGGAATATAGGTGAAAAAGGTATGGAAGTGTTATGGCAAATTATTAACGGAATTTATGAAGGATAAGAATTACCAGAGGAGTTTAGAAGATCAATTTTTATCCCCATTCCAAAAAAGACAGGAGTTTTAGACTGTAACAATTTTAGAACGATAAGTCTTACAACTCACACAGCAAAAATTCTGGTGCAAATAATTTTAGAGAGAATTAGGAATAAAATAGAAAAAGAAATGAATGAGGAACAGTTTGGATTCAGAACCAACAGAGGAACTAGAGAGGCTATAACTTGTCTAAGAATTATTGGGGAGAATACACTAAACCATGGTGGAAAGTTGTTTTTGGGATTTCTAGATTTTGAAAAGGCATTTGATACAGTGAAACATGAAAGGCTTTTTGACATTCTAGAAAATACTGATATTGACTCTTATGACTTGGAAATTTTAAAGAGATTATATTGGTCACAAATAGCGTCAGTATGTGTAAATGGAGAGGAAACAGGAGAATTCCCAGTGGAGAGAGAGGAGTCAGACAAGGATGCAAGTTATCACCATTATTGTTTAACTTTTATAGTGAACAAATGTTTAGAAAGGCACTTGAGGATGTAGAAGAAGGAATAAAAATAAACGGAAGAATCATTAATAACTTAAGATATGTGGATGATGTAGTAGTGATGGTAGAAAGTGAAAATGGGTTATAACAAATTATTCAAAGAATTGAAAACTCTTGTAAAGAGTATGGACTAAGAATTAACACAAAAAAGACCAAGATAATGATAATGGGTACAAAAATAGGAGATAATATAAAAATAAGATGTGGAGGAAAGATTTTAGAAGAAGTGGAAAGATTTCAATATTTAGGTAGCTGGATCTCAGAGAAAGGAACTTCAGAGTTGAAATAGAATAGGCAAAGCTAAATCGGCATTATGGAAATGAAGAGAATTTTAATAAACAAGAACACTAAAATAGGCGTTAGAATTGGAATAGTAAAGCAACAGTTTGGAGTATTGCAAGTTATGGAAGTGAGTCATGGACACTAAGAAAGAGAGATATGGAAAGAATTAATGCATTGGAAATGTGGTGTTATAGAAAGATGGAAAAGATTAGCTATACAGAAAGAATATCAAATCAAGAAGTTTTAAGACGAGTTGGGATGGAAAGAACACTGTTAAAGAATATTATGCAAAGAAAGACTAGATTTGCAGGACATCTTCTGAGAGGTTCTTCGAGACACCTGACAAGAACTATATTACAAGGGAAAGCTGAGGGGAAGAGAAGACGTGGAAGACCAACTAGAGAGTGGTTTAACGACATCGTGGAATGGACTGGTTTAAGAATGATGGAAGCGACAGACAGAGAGAAATGGAGAAGAGCTGCTCATCTGCTGCAACCCTCTTGCTAGAGGATGCTACCGGACGATGACGAATTATATAAATAATACAGAAAGAAACTATATTTTCTAAAATATGGTATTGTTTTGCATTTGTTTTTCATATATGTGTATCATTACAATATTATTTCAATTTTCTCATGAAGAAATTTCCCACAACGAATTTTCCCACGAAATTTTCTCTATGAAGAATATTTTACACAGTGAATTTTCTCTGTGAAGAATATTTTACACAGTGAATTTTCTGGCAAAGAATTTTCCTGCAATGAATTATCCCAGGAAGAGTTATGTGGACAAGCAGTTAAGAAGAAACGCCCATGAGAAAAACACCATGAAGGTGTTTCAAAGAACAGAGAAAGATGAAATGAAATGGAGGACAAGAAGTTTGTTTTGAAAGTTTAACACTGAATGTTAGATATATGGATCATGAATAGCCATTGGTTGCGTTTCTACATGATAAAAGGAAAGAAGGAATGATATTGAGTTAGGCAAAGTAGCATTAACACATTTTCTGCCATGATACTTCGGCATAGTCTGTTCCTGTACGGCGAGCAATTTCACTTCTTCAAGGTCAGTACAGTACTCTCGTTGCCGGCAGTCAGCGTCATACGAGTATACTCGTAGTTGGCTTGTGCAGAGCATATATCATCTATAAGAATACACAGTTTTGATGCTAGCTCCACAAGCCAAGCATTTTCACTTCTTCAAGGTCAGTACGGTAATCTCGTTGCCGGTGGTAAGCGTCATATGAGTATACTCGTAGCTGGCTTGTGTAGCTGGTTTACCAACTACAAGTATACTCGTAGTTGACAGCAAACGTGTTAAAATACATATACAAAAGCCAAAAACAAATATTTAATCATTTTCAGAGAGGTGTTTTCACACATCATCCCAAGTGAGAAGAATTCCATGCTTAAATTTCCATAGCTGTCGAAGTTTCTGGAACATAAAGATATGTGGCACTGAAATGTAAACAAATATTTATTAGCTTAAATTAATTATTCACAGCTGATGTTTTTCTCAGAAGCAATTTAACACCACACAATCAATGAAGACAAACTAAGATGACCTGGATAAGGAACAATCACATGCATGGAGAGAGACAGTGGCAATGGTGATTCACGTTGTTAATGGGCTGTGAATGTTGTAAAAGGGCTGTGTGCCAAATCTGTTTAAGATCATACCATCAATTCTGTTATAGTTAACTGGGCTTTGTAGAACTTGTGCTACTGCCAGGAACAGTTTCTCCAACTTGAACTGGAATTTGTAAAGTTGAAGCAGCACCAGTTCTAAAAAACTAGGTTAACTGCAATGGATGGTATAATTTAAAACATATTTTGGTGCACAGCCCTATCCACCCATTAGCATTAACAACAGGAATCACCACAAAGACTGCCACAGTTTCCCTCCACGCACCGACTGTTCTTGTTATCCAGGTCATGTTAGTTTGTCTTTCCTGATTGTGTAGTGTTAAATTGACTCTGATAATGTTAACTTAAGATAGAAACACATAGCTGTAAATAATTAATAAATTATTTCTTTACATTCCAGTGTCCACGTACCCTTGTTCCAGAAACTTTGACACGAATAACAGCAGCAGTTACAAAAATTTATACATGGAATTACGTCTTTATGGAAAAATTATCAGTGAAGACATGAAAGCCTTCAACAAGCTACGTGCATTCTTCAAGCTTCAACAAGCTACGTGCATTCATCAACAGACTCACCTTTCTTAAGCAGTGTCATAACCTTATTCCTATCTCTGTAAGGGTAAAATAAAACTTCTGCTCCCCTTGAGCACTCAAAATATACACAAAGGCTAGCCTATCTGTACTTAAGGAGCAAATACAAAACACCTGCAGGATACTTAGCACAATCAATGCAAAGTGTTATGACCTTTACCTTAAGGTTTCTAAGCTGTTGAGGCCTGATATTTGGGTGTTCTTAGCATGCTTATCAGTCAAAAATGAACTTAGAATATTTAAAGAAAATAAGAAGAGTTTAATAAGGAAGTTCAACAAACTTGCAAGGAAGAAAAATCTTCAGCAACTTCTGGCAGACAAGGTGATCCACAACTTGTCAGATTATAGACTTTCAGACAATGAAATCAAAATTCTAAGCAAAGGGTTTAAGTTTGCTATTGCTCCAGTAAAAATCCCATATGGACAAAAAATCAATAATCAAAATGGCAAAAATCAAATTCACCATCAAAAAACTTCTGCCAGTTGCTATCCAATACCATCAACTTATTTGCCTACAGTAGAAATCCATCATCATCATCATCAAATTCCTGCCATGTACCCACAATGGGTGTACAGGATATGATAGTACTACATGAAAAAATTATATCATTACTAACTTCCTATCTACAATTTTCCTCCAAATCAGTCTGTTACTTGTCAAGACTCCAACATTATCAGATCTTATATTTCTATCGTCTAAGGCACTTTGTACCATATCAATCCACCTATATCTTGGTCTTCCTCTGGGTCGTTTTCCTGCCAACCTGGCAGAGAACACTTGTTTTGCTAATCTTTCCTCGCCCATTCTGTTTAAATGACCATACCACCTGAGATTAGCTCTGCTAACGCATTCCTGGATGCAGACAATGTCAAGGTCTTTCCTAATATCCTCATTTTTAATATGATATTGCCATTGATGCCATCTGTTCACGCCTCTAATCTTTCTCAGGACTCTCATATCTGCGGTCTCTAGTCTTTGGTCAAGTGTTTTACTTCTGACCCAGCTCTCAGATCCATAAGTTAAAACTGGTTTGAACACTGTCTTGTATACAGCTAATTTAGTGTTCAGACTAATTTCTCTCTTATTCCATATGAATTTATTCAATTGACTTCCCACCATACCAGCTTTGCTGATTCTGTTGTCTATTTCAATATTTAATTTACCATCTTCACTAAAAATCATGCCTAAGTAGATGAAATGTTTTACTTGTTCCACAGGTCCTCCATTCACAACACAGTTGACATTTTCAATGATTCTGCCTATTTTCATTGTCTTTGTCTTTTTATTGCTGACCTTCATACCATATCTATTACAACAGCTATTCAATTTAGTCAGAGAATCTTGCAGACTTGTAGCGGATTTATTTAGAAGTATAACATCATCCGCATAAAGCAAAGGGCTGACATTAACATCTCCAATTTTGATATCATGTTTAATACCACTTTCCTTCATAATGTGATCCATATAGATAATGAATAACAGAGAGGATAATGTACATCCTTGTCTCACACCAGATTTAACATTAAACCATCTTCCTGTACTTCCTTCAATTCTAACTGCTGACTTACAACTCAAATAAAGACTAAGTATTGCTTGATATAATGCCCCATTGACACCATATAACTGCAGCGTAGTGAATAGCTTCTCTCTTGGCACCTTATCATATGCCTTTTCCAAATCGACAAAACTTAAATACAGATCTTTGTTATATTCCCATGCTTTCTCGACTATTTGTCGTAAAGTGAAGATCTTAACCTGACAGCCTCTGTTTGGCTTGAATCCAGCTTGTTCTTCACCAAGCTTTTCTTCCACAATTCTTCTCAACCGTTTCTCAAGTATACTTGCATAGATTTTGCCAGGAACACTCAGTAGGGAAATACCTCTGTAATTCTCACATTCAGTTTTATTTCCCTTTTTATATATGGGTACTATGAGAGCTCTACTCCAATCATCGGGAATTCGTCCCTCTGTCCAGGCATTCTGAACTATGCAGTGCAGCCACTGTAAGACTCTTATACCACCATACGTCAGCATTTCTGGTCGAATATCATCTACTCCAGCTGCCTTTCCACATTTCAAGCCTTTGATGGCTTTTTCTACTTCAAGTATGGATATGTATTCCTGCCTGTATGCCTGGTCAGTGTTTTATACCACTGTGCTGTCATCACTGCTTGCTTCATTTAGCAGTTTTTCAAAGTAATTACTCCATACTTCAAGGATATCTTTTATTCCAGTTTTCATGTCACCTTTATCATCTCTAACTCCTTTTACAGCACTCTTTCCTCCATTCCTAAGCTTCTTCAACAACCTGCAGAATATTTTGCCACCTTCTTGATATTTATTTTCTATATTCTTGCCAAAGTCCTCCCATGACTTTTGTTTAGCTAGTTTTACACAGTGTTTAGCATTCTTGCATTTGTCTCTATATTCTCTAAGAGCACAAGCTGACTTATTTGACAGGAACTTTTGATATGCTTTCTTCTTTTCCTTCACTGCCACTTTAACTTCCTGTGTCCACCAGGGAGTTCTGATTTTTCTATCCTTGCAGACAACCTCACCACATGCCTCTCTGGCTGAATCAATCAGTGTTTTCTTGAAGGCTTGCCACTGAATCTCCAAGGTTTGGTTCCTGTTCTCAAACGCTTTCATTTTTTCTTCAATAATCTTTGTGTATTTTAGTCTAAAGTTCACATCTGAGAGCTGCTCAACTTTTATTCGCTTTAAAACTTTCTTATATGTTATTCTTTTCGATATGAAATTCAATTTTATCCTGCTCAAGACTAAATAGTGATCACTTCCAATTTCAAATCCTCTGTACACTCTGGTCCTGCACCAGGGAGAAAACATCACTATCAACAATAACATAGTCAATGAGACTTTTCTTATTCCTAGCCTCTTCTCTCCATGTGAATTTGTGCACATTTTTATGTTGGAACATGGTGTTAGTAATAACCAGTCCATGTCCTAAGCAGAAATCCAACAGATATTTGCCATTATTATTAGCTTTGCTCTTTTCTCCAAATTTTCCCAAAATATTTTTGTATGTCTCACAATCATTTCCTACTCTGCTATTTAGATCCCCAACAAGGACCAACTTTTCATTTTTCATTGTGTCAGTTGCTTTTTCTAATGCATCAAAAAATTCCTCCACTTCTACCTTAGTAGAACTTTCTGTGGGACCATAGGCACAAATAAGTCTCATTGTCCAGTTCCCCATTCTCATATTTGCCCACATTACTCTACTTGAGACTGCCTGCCATTCAAGAAGATTAGCCTCGTATTTTGTGTTGAATACTATGGCTACTCCTTCTTTTCCTTGATTGTCATTGCCTGAATATAACATTTTGTATTTATTGCTCAGAAAGATCTCACCAGTTTTGGTCTTTTTTGTTTCAGTTACCCCTATTATGTCGATCTGGTATTTATCTAATTCCTCAGCTAGCTCCATTTCTTTGCCATTCAGGCTTCTTACGTTGATAGTACCGATCTTTAACTCTGGTGATGTTGAGTTGGGGTTTGTTTTCAGATTTGTTCCAGTAGCTGACTTTTTGCTGTTCGCCCTGGTTCCCTGGCGAAAACAACGGGGGCCTTGTTTAACCGGGCGACGCCCCAGCCGGCATGAAATTTTGTCATGTTGTCATGGGGGGTGCTTAAGGGTCGAAGCTGTATAACTGAGAGGAGACCTCCACATAGCCTTTAAAGGAATGCGGAGAATCGACCAGGGCTTCTGACCTAATGTCCAATCCTCACCTTCTCGTGGTGCACCCTGTTGGGTATCTACTTGGATACTGAACGAACGAGGATGGGCTGGCAATTTGGGATTTAGCCAACCAAATTGTATTCTTATTGGTTAAACCAAAATAAAAATAAAAAAATGATAGTAGAAATCCTTCAGTATCAATTAAAAACAAAACTATAAGTCTGTTAGAAAGCATTAAGATTGTATGTACAGGCTGCCTAACATCCATAAACCTGGAGATCCGATGTACCCCATGGTTGACACCATAAATTGTCCCACTAGCAAAACACTTGACATCCTAATTCAACAAACACATCAGTAAAACAATGTCTTACATGAAACTCCACACAATTTAAAAGCATTGTTCAATTAGAGGAGAATGACCACTTAGTAAGCTTTGATGTATCATCCCCTTTTGCCAAATGTTCCATTAGATGATGTACTGATTCTCCTGTCCAAAATTTATCCTAGTTTCAACCTTTATTGAGGTCTCATCATTCAGAACCAGAAGTGATACCAAAGTCAAAGTAATGCAGAAGTCATATTTCCATATAAAAGTAGTCAAAAGGTGTCAATCTTATTACTAAAATACTCTCGAGATGTTGAAAGTTGAACATCATGTTGAATGACTTCTGCATTACTTCAACCTTGGTATCACTTTAGGATCTGGCACTGATGAGGTCTCATCAGTGAGAGCCAGATCGAAACCAGTCTGGATTGGCCCTTCCCATAATGTATAGCATTATACATGTCCATAAGGATTTGTGCATTGCATTATGGGATATTAAGGCAATTGATGCAAAGTCATTAGCCTCCATAAACAAGTAGTTCAGTTGTGAAGTGACTTAATGAACAAACTTTGTTTGCTTTCACTTGGATAAAGGATGAAAACAAAAGTATAATTTTTCTTCTTCTTCCTTTCCAGGCTTATAGGCTAAATGGCCTGTTCCGGACTCAATTTCATCTTTTTAAGGGTCTTCCTCTGCATCGAGTACCTTTTGGGTGGTAATTTAGAATTTGTTTAGGTATTCTGCTTCTACTCATTCTCAGTACGTGTTCTTTCCATTTTTCTCTATAGCAAATAATTGTTTCATTTAGTGAGTTTGTAATTCCAAGTTTATTTCTGATTTTGCTGCTTTTTATTTTGTCCATTATTGTGACTCCTTCAGTTCTGTGCAGAAATTTAATTTCAGATCATTCAATTCTTCTTTCATCTGCTTTTTTTATTGTCCATATCTCACTGCCATAAAGTTAGGTAAGTTTAGCTACTGTACTCTAGATTCTTATTCATGTGTGTTTTTGTACATAATTGGGTTTAAAAATTTTATTTATAATGCCTGTTACTTTTAAAAAGTTTGATAGCTTCTGTTCTATATCAGCGTCATTTTCATATGACATTGTGCATCCTAAATCTTTAGAGGTACCTGTGGCATAATAATTAATAATAGGAACACATACAGACCACAGTGCATCCTAAATATTTGAATATTTATTTTGTTGTTTATTACTATTTTGCTTTTTAATGGATTAGCACCTTTGAGCTTTGAAGGCCATGACTTTTGTTTCGTCTGTTGATATTTCATACCATATGTTATCAGATTATTTAAACTGCATAGTGATTTTTTTAGTTCATCTTCATTATTTCCAAGGATTATTTGGTCAGCAAAAAGTGGAGAAGCTTTTGCATCTTTAATTTATTGCATAACCAAGTGAAAAAGCTTTCAACATCTATCTCTAATCCAGAATATTTTAGTAATAATGTGTAACACCTTCTGACTACTCGCATATGAAAAGACTTCTGCATTACTTCAACCTCGATATCACTTCTGAGTCAGGTTCCCATTGATAAGACCCCAATAAAGGTCGAAATTGGTCTTGGGAGTGGTCCTTCTCATAATGTATAGCATTATACATGTCTATAAGGATATGTGAGTTGCATTATGGCTATTAAGGAAATTGATGTGAAGTCATTAGCCTCTGTATACATGTAGTCTAGTCATGAAGTGACCATGTGAAAATTTTGTTTGTTTACACTTGGATAAAAAATGAAACTAAGAATATAATTTCTTAGCATCTTTAATTTATAGATAAGAAATAGTGACAAAGAACAGGTCACCAAGTTGAGGTTGATGAGAGGAGGTTATTAATGTATAGGATAAAGAGCAGGGATGAAAGAAAAGTAGGTAATAACAAATACTTTATTTAGCCAGCCTCCTAGAAGACTTTACATATGGGAAAAGTCCTGAAGACAGCTGTAGGAACCAGACTGACTATATAATGATTAAAAAAAGATTCTAGAATAACATCTTACAAGCCAAAACATACCTGGGGGCTGATATTGGATCAGACCACAACCCTGTGGTCATTAATGCAGTAGCCAAAAGAGAAACCAGAAAGAGACACAGAGAAAGATGGGAAAAATTTGTATCATATCTAGAAAATGACATATACAAAATAAGACCCAATGCATATAAGATACTAAAACACATGAATGTAGATATAAAAAGAAAATACAAATATAAATATAAAAATGAAATAGATGTAAAAGAATTCTCGGATTACTTTACAAATCTTTGGATGGATAATAGTGGCATCAAAAAAAATTAAACCAGAAACTTACAAAATACTTTAAATAATATAATAACAATGAAAGAATTAAAGGACAACCTAAATAAAAAATAGCAAATCAGCAGGAGAAGATGGGATAAACTCCGAACTGTAAAAATTTGCTGGAAAAAAATTTCATCAAAGATTATTAAAATTTTTAAATAAAATATATGCAAATGGACAAATACTGTTAGATCCTGAATGGAGAACTTTCGAAAGTAAATTATTCATTCAGGATTTAACATGTTAAATCTAACAATACTTGCACTCCAGCAGAAAATAAAGAAAATTGTTTGCTATATGTGAAAATATATATTCCTTATGTAAATTACTAAGATTTTGTTGCTATCTAACTGGAAATCAAAATAGAGAATCTGTGTCAGAATAGAGAATTTGTATGAGAAAATTAATAGTTTCATTAAGGTATCTAGTATGCTGTAAATCACTAAACAAGTTGTAAGTAGCAGTCCAAAGGTAGTATTGAGCCGTACAAGGGAGAGTAAGGGATCAACTTGGGGGCATGAACGAGGAGGGTCGTGCAGAAAATACGCAACGAAAAAGAGGATGCATGAAGTGGGAATATAAGGCGATGCGCGCCATTTTACTGGACTTTTTTTGGGCTGTTCTTCTCATGGATCCTTTGACTGGTGGTTTAAGAGAGAGGTGCGTCGGTGCAGCGATGTTGGACAGCAGGCCTTTTCCTGGAGATGCTTGAGAGATTCCACGCAGAGCTAATCATGAGATATCGGCCTCTGCAGAATTGAGCCCCTCACTGAATGTCCCATCGGAAGGAACGAGGAAAGTTTCCTTAGACACGGTAACAGACATGAATGTCAGGCAGCAGTTCAAGGACAGTGTAGCTCCAACGCCAGGTGTAGAGACAGCCTAATCGGAAGGTAACCAGATCCTACACGTGGAAGCGACCTGGCATCCAGAAAAGAGTCGGTAAAGTAGAGAATTTTATTATATGTTTCAGTTGTGTTAGAGGAAAGAAAATCGTGTATAAGAGAAGAATGTGGACAATTTACTAGAGAATTTTAGTGAGAATTATTATTTGGAGTAACTAGCTTCCATTAAACAAAATTGTCTGGAAGCGATTTACATATATGAGTGTGACTGAATTTGATAAGTGAAGCTGATATTGCAAGAAGAAGAGCATTTTATTGAATGTCATCAGAACGTATAATGTGTAACTAATGAGTAACTTGTGGAAAAGGATTATAGTTTGAGTAGTAATGTATTTCATTTACCTTATCTAGTTTTGTTTAGCATTTTCCAGAACTAACTTAGCATGATTTGAATTAACTTAGTATGTACTGATCTTCTTAGCATGAATTTATTTGTATGAATTTGAGATACTTGAATATATGATACATCATAGTTGTAAATGTCTTGAAATCCCAATAAATATGTTTTATCTCTTATGCCTGAGTTATGCCTGGTTACGAGATCAAATTACCACTTATAAAATTGAAACTAGGCGGGAGGGAATAGAAAGTGTTTAGAGATAGATTACAGGTCACGACTGCTAACTGAAATCTATATGACATAACAAAGTGTTTATTAATGTGCATATGCCTAAAGTTTTAGGAAAGTCTCCCTGAGTAAGAGTCCTTTCTATTATAGGATACTGGCTGGCGCCGCTTTAAAATATAAATTTGCCAGTATTCAAAAAGGAGACAAACCCAGATAGAAACTTCTTAGGGCCGTATGCAGACTAGATAATAGCGATTACAGAGATAATAAAGGTTAGAAAATAGGAGAAAGCAATGACGCAACAATACCAATAGAATGGAATACAAGTATAGCAATACCTATATTTAAAAAAGGGGATAAAACAAAACCTGCTAATTACAGAGGTAATTAGTTTATTGAATACATGTTACAAAATATATAGTAGAATACTTAATGAAAAACTCAAAATATAGAGTGAAAAAATATTATTAGAATGTCAAAATGGACTTAGAAAAGGATGTACACTGGATGCAGCTCTCTGTTTAAAATTACTTATAGAAAAAAAGAAGAGAATTTAATTTACAAACTCATCTTTTGTTTATAGATTACAAAAAAGCATTTGACAAAGTAAAAAGATATATATACTGTTATATTGCAAAGAATAAATACACCTATATTTTACTACATGCAATATTGAATAGATACAAAGATAATGAAAAAATAAAAAATAAAAAATAAATGAAAAAAAAAGTCTGAAAAACCATATATAAACCAAGGAGTAAGACAGAGTTAGCCTCTGTCTCCACCCCTGTTCAATATTCACATTAATGAAATATTAATACAGTGGAACACCTTAAACAATCAAGGTATAGAAATTTCCCGGAATAACAAAATAAATACGCTATTATTTGCTGATGATCAGGTAATAATATCAGATAAAGAAGACAATTTACAAAGAGCAATATATAATTGAAATGTTATAGTAGAACAGTTTGGAATGAAAATTTCCATAGATAAAACTAAAACAATGCCATTTTGTCGGCAAACTCCAGTTAGAAGTAAAATAGTTATTAATAAAAAAATAATAGAACAGATAAATACTTTCCATTATCTTGGATGTGAAATATCATACAAAGGAGAAAAAGACATAAAATTAAAAACTTCAAAATTTTTACAGATTATAGACCTGATAAATAGAACACTCAATTCATATATAGTACAAAAAGAAACACGCTTAAAAATTTACAATACTTTAGCAGTGCCCACATTATTACATGGCAGTGAAATTTGGCAATAAACAAACAAGATAAACAATGAAATGAGATTTATGAGAAGAACTCATAAATCTCATTATTACACATTAGACAAAAAAAGGAACAAAGTCATTTAAAAAAAACTCAAAACAAAATCACCAAAAGAAAAACTATTATAAACAAAAATGGATAGGGCATATAAACCGAATGGGCAACACCTGATATCCTAAACACATACTAAAATATAAACCAACTGGAAAGAGAAGGCAGCGTAGACCTCAAAAAAGGATGTTGGATAATGAGACCAGAACAGACCAATATGGTCTATACCTCTAATTAGCATTATGACGATGATTAAAAAAAGATTCTGGAATAACATCTTACAAGCCAAAACATACCTGGGGACTGATATTGGATCAGACCACAATCCTGTGGTCATTAAAGCAGCAATAAAATTAAAAAAAAACAATGAAACCTATAAACATAGAAAAATATGATCTTGACTCCCTTAAAAATCAAGAAATACAAGATGAATTTTTAAAGGAACTAGCACAATCCACTGCTGTTATGTTCCTGATTTCACCAAGTATTCTTACCCTAAGGATGAGACTGAGGATAGATGGCAGAAATTTAAAGAGGGCATAAAAAAGGCAGTAAAACAAACAATTCCCAAATTTGAGAAGATGAGTGAACCCTGGATGAATGACAAGATACTGAAAATGATGGAGGAAAGAAAGAAAGAAACACAAAAATCGTCCTGAATACAAGAACTTAAACAAGGAGATCAGGAAAGAATGCAGGATTGCAAAAGAACTATTGCTCAACAACAAATGAAAGGAAATTGAACATTTGGACAAAAAGCACAAAGCCAGAGAACTTCATGAAAAAGTTAGGGAGCTAACTAGCAAATCTTGCAAAAGGGTAGGCTCTCATTGCATTGAAGACACCAGTAGAAACATCCTAATAGAGAAAGACAAAATAAGGGACAGATGGGTAGAGTATTCAAAGGAACTCTACAATCATGACAGAATAGATACGCTGTTGCAAGAAGATTTGGAGGGGCCTACTATTCTTACCTGGGAAGTAACAAATGCCTTTAGGAAATTGAAACCAGGAAAAGAATGGATGGAATTATAGCAGAATATTTAAAGGCTTTAAGTGATAAGGCAATAAGATCACTGACTGACACATGTAACAAAATATACGAAACTGGACACCTGCCAAAAGATAAGCACTCAACATTCCTACCAATGCCTAAAAAATCAAAGACAATCAAATGTGAAGAGTACAGAACAATCAGTCTGATCTGTCAGATAGCAAAAGTTATGTTATATATCATCCTAAAAAGCAGTGCCAGATTACCAAATAGGTAGAGTATGCACCGGTCTATGGGACCACTCCATTTAGGGGCCCTGCCACAACGGATCAAACTAATATTGATTTGATCCTGAAAGAAAATTATAATCAAGCTTTCTTAAATTGTTTCCAAAAGACAGAAAAAATGAATCAATTCAAAGAAACGAAAACTTTACATTAATGTTATCCCAGTAGAGCACACACACAAGAAACCTCCAGAAATGAAGTTTGTTTGTTTATTAAAATTAAAAATTCCTTACTTTTTGTATTGAATTTTTTTTTTTTTTTGACTATTATTTATAAGACTATTAGACTTTTTTTATACAATGTTCGTCAAGTAGCTTTATTTTATTGTTCTGCATGTTTCGCCAATTTTTTTCTACCGGCATCTTCAGGGAATACAAACTAGTAAGCTATATGAAAGTAACAGACTAGGTATAACTGATGGTTCTAATTCATACAAAAAATTAGTATTGAACGAGGCAATGTGCGTGTCTCAGGAACGTGATTTATTCGTTATGGCTCATGATGTAATTGTCACGAAAGTTCATTTCTTTGATGTTTAATGATCTGATTAAAGTTTTCCAAATTTTTGGTAAGGTTAGACCTTGATTCTTATTTAGGTTTTCAGTTTTACTGGCGACTGTAGCTGCTTCCTTGAAGGTTCTTGAATGGTAGTTATCTTCTATATAGGGCATAAGGCTCTTATCCCACTCAATGTGATGGTTAGAGGCAAAGTGGCAAGTAAGGCCTGAAATGTCTTGTCTGTTGTTTCTGACATATCCAATGTGTTCTTTCTTTCTCGTTTCAAAGCTTCTAGAGGTCTGACCTACATAACTAATACCACATGAGCAAGGTATATTATATACTCCAGAGTACTTGTAGAATGGATGAGGATCTTTCGGTGATCTTAAAAATTTCCGAATAATGTTGATTGGCTTGAATGCTACTCTGATATGTGGTTTTAGAAGGTCAGCTAATTTTTTGGAAATGCTGCTGACAAATGGAATAGTAGAAATTTTTTTATTTTTCACTTGGTTAGAGTATAATAAATTTAGTTTAATCCTTTATCCAAGTGTGAGCAAACAAAGTTTGCGCCTGAAAGTATCTTCAGGACTGGGGTAAGGTGGTACAACACCAGGACAACTTGTTGCAAAGGTGGAGCAAGCTACCAACTACTCCTGTCTCAGTATCTCCTATAATGCAAAACACATCTCCTTGCAGATATGTCTAATGTTATGGCCCTTCCCTTAATGCATAACATTAGACATATCCGCAAGGAGATGTGGTTTGCATTATAGGAGATACTGAGACAGGAGTAGTTGGTAACTTGCTCCACCTTTGCAACGAGTTGCCCTGGTGTTGTACCACCTTACCCCAGTCCTGGAGATACTTTCAGGCGCAAACTTTGTTTGCTCACACTTGGATAAAGGATTAAACTAAATTTATTAAATGGAATAGTAATAGTACTGATGTATTGGACGTCATCACATTGTCTATGTGATATATCAGTCAAGAGAATCTTGTTGTAGAGTCTTTTTGGATAACCATTTAAAGATAGTTCTCTGGATATTGTAGTTAATTCCATTTGTAGGTCATTCTTATCTTCTGTACCGTATAGCTCTTTTCTTGAGCATATGGATAATGCTAAGTTTCTGAGCTATATGATAAGACAAGTTGAAATGGAGGTAACGTCCAGTATTTGTAGGTTTTCTATAAACATATAGGTTGATACTATTATTGGTTTGTTTCTTTATTGGGATGGCAAGAAATGGCAGTTTTCCATCTTTTTCAATTTTTAATGTGAATTTGATGGTATGGTGGAAAATATTGATTTGGTTAAGGTAATCCATTAGTTCGTCTTTCATATGATCCCAAATGAGAAAGATATCATCCATATATCTGTACCAAATTTTCGGTTTTGGAATGATCTGGGATAAGAATTTTTCTTCTAGATCTTCCATGAATAAGTCAGCACAAGGAGGAGAGAGGGGGCTACCCATGGCTAATCCGGTGAGTTGTTTGTAGACAGTTTTTGGCCAAATAAAATAGAAGTTAAACAGTGATTGAACAAAGTAGTGATGTTTCTTGGGAACAAGTTGTCTAAGATGTTGATGACTTCAACCACTGGAATGTTTGTAAACAGAGATGTAATATCTAAGCTTGCTAGTATATCCTCTTCATAGATAGGGATGTTTTTTATTTTATCTATAAAATGTTGTGAGTTTTTAATATAAGTATCCGAGACGTGAATGTGTTGTTGTGAAATCTTAGCAAGGTACTTGGACAGTTGGTAAGTGGGAGAATAGATTCCGTCAACTATTGGACGTAATGGTATACCTTCTTTATGAATTTTAGGAACACCATACAGTCTAGGAGTTAGTGGGTGCATTGATTTTAACTTTCTTATTACTTCTATAGGCCAGTTAGTCATTCCACTTAATAGTTCATTAGTGTCATTATGGTTTTTTATGGTCGGATCTCTACTGAGAACTTCATAGACAGACCTGTCAGATAATAGATTTTTAATTTTTTCTTCATAATTTTTAGTATTTAATATAACTGTATTATTACCTTGGTCGGCTTTGAGTATGATGATGTCTTTATTATTTCTTAATTTATGTGGAATGGCATATGGATAATTTAGCATTATCAATATGCTCAAGAAAAGAGCTATACGGTATACAACAGATAAGAATGACCTACAAATGGAATTAACTACAATATCCAGAGAACTATCTTTAAATGGTTATCCAAAAAGACTCTATAACAAGATTCTCTTGACTGATATATCACATTGACAATGTGATGACGTCCAATACATCAGTACTATTACTATTCCATTTGTCAGCAGCATTTCCAAAAAATTAGCTAACCTTCTAAAACCACATAATATCAGAGTAGCATTCAAGCCAATCAACACTATTCGGAAATTTTTAAAATCACCGAAAGATCCTCATCCATTTTACAAGTACTCTGGAGTATATAATATACCTTGCTCATGTGGTATTAGTTATGTAGGTCAGACCTCTAGAAGCTTTGAAACGAGAAAGAAAGAACACATAGGATATGTCAGAAACAACAGACAAGACATTTCAGGTCTTTCTTGCCACTTTGCCTCTACTAACCATCACATTGAGTGGGATAAGAGCCTTATGCCCTATATAGAAGATAACTACCATTCAAGAACCTTCAAGGAAGCAGCTACAGTCGCCAGTAAAACTGAAAACCTAAACAAGAATCAAGGTCTAACCTTACCAAAAATTTGGAAAACTTTAATCAGATCATTAAACATCAAAGAAATGAACTTTCGTGACAATTACATCATGAGCCATAACGAATAAATCATGTTCCTGAGACACGTGCATTGCCTCGTTCAATACTAATTTTTTGTATGAATTAGAACCATCAGTTATAACCTAGTCTGTTACCTTCATATAGCTTACTAGTTTGTATTCCCTGAAGGTGCCGATAGAAAAAAATTGGCGAAACATGTAGGACAATAAAATAAAGCTACTTGACGAACATTATATAAAAAAAGTGTAATAGTCTTCCTTACTTTTTGTTTAATAATATTTAATAATTATTGTTTAATAACATAATATGTTTATTTGTTTAGTGTAATAAAATTGGTTTATTAAAATTGTTGGTTGGTAAAATTAAAAACTTATTAGGAGATAATTTGTGAGGGGGGGCGAGATTTTGACTGCCTAGAGGGCCTCTTCAGGGTTTAATCTGGCACTGTTAGAAAGAAATAAACATAAAATCAAATTGGAAATTAATGAAACACAATCTGGTTTTCAGGAAAATAAAGGATCTAGAGAAGGACCCTTCAACATTAGAACTATTAGAGAAAGATATCTGGAGAAGCAGAAAGAAGTCTACTTATGTTTTATTGACTACACAAAGGCCTTTGACAATATACAACATGAACAACTAATTGAATACATCAGAAAATTAGGAGTAGATGGTAAAGATACCAGATTACTGATAAATCTATATTGGGAGCAAACTGCCTCAATAAAAATATCAGGAGAAACCTCGGAGGAATTCCCAGTAAAGAAGGGTGTCAGACAAGGCTGTGTTCTTTCTCCTATATTGTTTAATCTCTATACTGAAAATATCTTCCAGCAATTAGAAGAATTTAGAGGAGTCAGCATAGGAGGCAAAAATATAAACAACTTAAGATATGCAGACGATACAGTACTGCTAGCTGAAAATAAAAAAGATCTTCAAAACCTACTAGAAGAGACGCTAAAACTAAGTGAAAAATACAGACTTAATTTCAACTTCAGAAAAACCAAAATCATGCTGGTAACAAGAGAAAAAGGGAAAATACCCAATATAAATATTAAGATCAGAGGAAATACCTTAGATCAAGTAGAGAGTTATATATATTTGGGTCAACTAATTACAGAGAATGGAAAGTGTGATAAGGAAATATTAAGAAGAATAGAAATGCTAGATCAGCCTTCATTAACATGAAAAACATTCTGACCTAAGGGAAATTCACACAAAAACAAGAATTAGGCTGTCCAAATGTTATGTATGGTCAACACTTCTATATGGAGCAGAAACCTGGACAATATCAAAATATTGTGGAAATAAACTAAAAGCCTTTGAGATGTGGATCCTCAGAAGAATTCTTAGAGTCCCATAGACTGCCAAAAAAACTAATTTAGAAATTTATTTAAGTTAAGGGATATTACATCCCATATTGTTTCTTAGCCGAATAAGAAACTCAAAAGAGTTTCATGCCGAATATAGAAATTATATAAAGTTCGCCGATTCCAAGCGAAAGCAAATACCTGAATAGCAGCAACTGATCCTTAAGGTAGTGCAAGCTGAGGCAACTCATAGCAAAGGTGGAGCAAGATCCAATCATTTATTTAGTAATTTAGAAATATATTTAGTAATTTATAATTTAGTTTAATAATTTAGTTTAGTTAGTAATTTATAATTTTAGTAATTTATAATATTTTTAGTAATTTAATAATATATTTAGTAATTTAGAAATATTAGAGATGATTGGAGAAGATAGGACTCTGTTGAAAACCATTAAGAAAAGGAAAACCACCTACCTTGGTCACATACTAAGGCATGAATCCCTACAAAAAACACTTCTAGAAGGAATGATACAAGAAAAAAGAAGAAGAGGAAGACAAAGAACAGATTGGATGGGAAATATTAAGGACTGGACCTTTTTTTCCTATGAAGAATGCAAAAGAGAAGTACAAAACCATACATGGTGGAAGCTCATGGTAGTCAACCTCCTGGAAGGAGATGACATCTGACAAGACATATAAATAAATGATGCCAAGAATTTATATTCTTGTTTAATCCTTTATCCAAGTGTAAGCAAACAAAGTTTGTGATTGAAGTAATTTCAGGACTGGGAAACTCGTATATAGAAGCTAATGACTTCGCATCACTTGCCTTAGTATCCCACAATGCAAAGCACATATCCTTATGGACATGCACAACTCATATATAGAAGCTAATGACTTCACATCACTTGCTTTATTATCCTATAATGCATAGCATTATACATGCCTGTAAGGATATGTGCTTTGCATTATGGAAGGTAAGTAAGTGGTGTGAGGTCATTAGCTTCTATATACGAGTTGTGCAGTCCTGAAATTACTTCAGGCACAAACTTTGTTCGCTTACACTTGGATAAAGTATTAAACTAAGAATATAATTTCTTGGCATCTTTAATTTATCAGAGAAGGCAGCTGACACAACAAAAGAGGAAAAGTTGGTGTCCTTGTTGGAGATTTAAACAGCATAGTAGGAAATGATTACCAAACATATAAGAATGTTTTCGGAAAATTTGGAGAAAATAGAAAAGTTATAATAATGGTAAGTGCCTGCTAGATTTCTGCTCAAGACATGGACTAGTTATTACTAATACCATGTTTCAACATAAAAATGTGCACAAATTCACAAAGAGAGAAGATGCAAGGAATAAGAAAAGTCATACTATATTGTTGACAGTGATGTTTTCCCACTGGTTTACAACAGAAGAATACACAGAGGATTTGAAATGGGAAGTGATCACCATTATGGGTTGAGCAGGTTAAAATTGAACCTCATATTGAAAAGAAGGATGTGTAAGAAAGTTTTGAAATGAATCAAAGTTGAACAGTTCTCAGATGTGATCTATAGACTCAAATACACAAACATTAATTCAAGAAAAACTGAAAAAGTTTGAAAACAAGAACCAAATCTTGGAGATTCAATGGCAAATCCTGAAGAAAACATTGATTCAGCCAGAGAGGCAGTCAGCTTGAGCTCTTAAAGAATACAGGGATAAATGTAAGAAAGCAAAGCTTTGTGTAAAATAAGCTAAAAAAAAGTCATGGGAAGACTTGGTAAGAACATAGAAAATAAATATCAGGAAGGTGGTAAAATATTCTGGAGGCTATTGAAAAAGCTCAGAAATTATTATTATTATATGGGTACCTCCATAGAGCAGAAGACTCACCACAGGAAACCTAATCTATCCACACAATTTATCATACCTCTCTTTGAACCCATTAACAGACAAAGCACTCACAAATGAGTCTGGTAACCCATTCCACTCATTCACAACTCTCCAAGCAAAAAATCTAATCCTCACACCCTTTTCCAGGGATTCCAGGGATGACCCCTTGTTCTGTTCCCTCTAGCCAAGTGCTGAAACATTTCTCCTGCATCAATCCTATAAAACCCTTTAAGCAAATTAAATGTTTCTTTCATATCCTCTCTTTTTCTCCTATCAACCAACTTCTGCAATCCATACACCTTCAATCTATCCCCATAAGGAACATTCCACAGGCCACTCGCCATCTTGGTCACTCACCTCTGAATCTTCTCCTCTGCTTCCTCATCCCCAAGAAACCCAGGGGACCAGACTTGAGCACAGTAATCCAAATGTGGGCATATCAAGGCCTTATAAAGAGGAATAACAACTTCCTTATCTCTACATGTTAACGTGTTCTTAAATAGCCAAGTAATCATATGGGCTACCTTAGCAATATGTCCTCAAAACTTTAACTCTATGTCTACCACCACCCTAAATCTCTATATTCATCTATTTCCTGGAGTACAGTGCCATGAATGTGATACACAGTTTGTAATCTATTTATCCCAAAATGCCTAATTTTGCATTTCTCAATATTAAACTGACAAACATTAACTTTTGCCTATACTGACAGCATATTTAAATTGCCCTGCAAGCTCTCCACATTGCCTTGATTAACTATTTCTTCTAAGTAATTTCACATCATCAGCAAACAACTAAATATTTTCTTTCAGGTTATTTCCTATATCATTTATGTACAAATTAAACAGCAATGGTCCAAGCACTGAAACTTGCAGTACACCACTAGTCACATGTTTTTGCTTTGATTCTGCCCCTCCATATACCACTTTTTGATATCTGTCCAGCAGCCATCCACTTATCTACTTCAACAGTGTCATATCCAATCCAAATTTGTTCTAAATTGCATAACAGAGTTTCATGTGGTATTGTGTCAAATACCACTGCAAAATCCAGCACAATCATTGTGTAGCCATTTCCTTTATCCAACTCAACTGTTACTCTATTATAAAAAGTTAGTAAATTACTAAGGCATGACCAACCCTCATACAGTATCATATTTTTATCTCTCCATTCTTGAATTCTCTTTTTGACCAATTTTTCTAGTACTTTTACCACCATGCCTGAGATATTGATCGGTCTATAATTTGCTACTGCAATCTTAGAATCTCTCTTGTGCAAAGGAATCGTTTTGCCCTCTTTCCACTTCCCAGGAACTCTACCAGAGCTGAGACTTAAAGAGCCTAGTTAAAGGCATTGCCAGTTCCCTTGCACATTCTCGCTAAACCCTAGCTGATATCCCATCTAATCCCACAGATGTATTTACATGTAGATTCTGCAATATCCTAATTCCCATAATGGTGTCTGTTACACAGGTTAAAAGCAGTAATCTAAGATGATATATCCTTGCAAAGTGGTCACCCAGTAAATTAATTATTTTATCCACTTCCGTCTCCTTGTGACCATCATCACTTATTAAGGTTAATCTTCCATAGTCATTCTTCCTCTTACTTGCCACTAAAAGAACTTTTTAGGATTGCTTCCGGCCTGCTTGGTTAGTTTCTTGTCATAATCTGATTTTGCCTTCCTTGTCATGCTGGTCACCTTTCTCTATATATATCCTCCACAGCATTTTCTTCTTCTGCAGCTCGTGCTTAATGATATTACTCATTGATCTAACTCCTACCCAATTAACCCTCCTTACCCTAGACACACAATTTAATACTGCTTAACTTATATCCCATAACTATAATTCTGCACTACTAACACCCTTAACCTGCAGTGTTTTATGCCATTGTACAGATTTAAGCTTCTTCCTAAGCATCCTGCCTTGTAGTTGCAAAAATACCCATTCTTGACAGAATATTCCTCATGTTTTACAATCTCCCAAGTCAAGCCTGCATGGTCACTTTCACCAACTGAAGGCAATGTTGTCACCTTGGTCATGGATAGCTCTTCTGGTCCTATGACCAGGTCCAGTACTCTCCCACCCCTAGTCCCCCTTCATCACATGCGGCCTTAAGTAATTATCTATTAGCAGGTGTATAAATTTTATTTCCTTCCTGCCATGTGATCTTTCTTCCTTCCAGTCTATATCTCCACGGGCAAAATCCTTCATAATAATCACTTGCCGTGTACTCATTTTACTAATTTGCGATGCATGTCTTCCAGATCATCTGTGGAATTCCCTGGCCTATAGTAACAACCAACTATCTATTTTGTTTTACTGGCCTTAATCTCACGACAGACTGTTTCAAATGAATAGCCACTCTCCTGCCTGTCTCCTGTTCTTTTTGATTGCAATTCATCTACTATCATCAGCAGTACTCCTCCCCTATGCTATCTTCTCTATCTTTCCTGAAAATACTAAACCCTTCACATTCAATCCCTGTAACTACGTCATCTGCTGATAGCCAAGTCTCACTAATGTCTATAACTTTTGGCGAGGTTGCACTAACCAATGCCCAAAACTCCTCCCTCTTGTTCCTGATACGTCTGGCATTAGTATATAGAAATTGCAGCATTCCTTTATGCCCCTAGCCACCTTTACTTTCTGAATTGACTACCCTATTCAATATTTTTGTTTGAGAGACTACATTTCTGTGTTGGTCATTCTCACACTTACTCGCTTCATGGGTGCCTTCACACAAACTCACTTGGAGGAACATCACTAAATGGAGGAAAGAGTACTATAAAAGGAATTAGAGATGTAAACAGGTCATAAAAATGGAAGATAAAGATATTCCTGATGTCTAAAGTAATTACTTTGAAAGATTGCTAAATGAAACAAGCAGTGACGGAAAAATGATAGAAAACACTCACCAGGAATGTCATCTTGAATATACATCTGTACTCGAAGTAGAAAAAGCTATCACAAACCTGAAATGTGGAAAGGCAGTTTGAGTAGATGATATTCAACCAGAAATGCTAAAATATGAAGGTATAAAAGTTTTAGTGACTTGAATTGAAGAAGATTGTGTGTCTATGGGCACAGCATGCCAGTGATGAAAGAAGTCAATGTGTAGATTGTGCAAACTGAATGTGATGAATGGATATGGAGTTAGGTGTCTGAAAAAAAAAAGTGTTGTTTAACGAGAGGGTGGAAGTGCAGAGGCTGGAAACCAGAGTTATTGGGATGGGGGGGGGGATGCAGCACCCTTGTGTTCAAAATGCAGTTTCTCAGGTCCAGTACAAGGTCCTTTTCCTTGTTTCAGATGCTTCTGGCATTTCTATACAAAAACTGCAGTATCTTGTGGACTCACAGCCAATGTTTGCACCTTAATATTGACTTATCAAATTCAAACTTAAGGTGCAAACATGGCTGTGAGTCCACAAGATACTGCAATTTATGTATAGAAATGCCAGAAACATCTGAAACAAGGAAAAGTTTTCAGTTCTGATTAGCTGAATTTTTTCCCAAAATTATAGATAGCAGTGAAATTTGGTTGATGGAGAATGATATGACAGAATGAAAGAAATATTGTATTTTTTACAGGGAGGAGTACTAATTATTATTCAGGCCTCCATGGAGTCAAAAGATTCATCGTGGGAGGTCCTTCCTAAGAACATAAAGTCTGTCAAGACTCATCGAGGGGAGGTCCCTCCTAAGAAACAGAAAGTCTATCATACCACTCCTTAAACTCATTGACTGTTCTTGCTCTCACCACTCTATCAGGCAATGCATTCCATGGTTCAACCACCTTCCATGCAAAGAAACCACTCCTCACCCTCTTGCTCACAGTTTCCTTTCGTAACTTCCAGGGATGGTCCCTTGTCATCACTCCATCCTGCTGTTCAACCAAGCGAAAGAACTCCCCAGTGTCAACCCTGTAACTACCTCTCAACAGTCTAAAAGTCTGAATCATATCACCTCTCCTTCTTCTATCCATCAACCTCTGCAGTCCACATTCCCTCAGCCAATCCTCATAACTAACATTGTACAGCCCTGAAACAATCTTTGTTATCAGTCTTTGTATCCTTTCCACAGTTAATTTATCTCCTTCAAATCCTGGGGACCAAATCTGAGAACAACAGTCTAAGTGTGGTCTGATCAGAGTCTTATACAACGGAATGATAACTCTTTTATCTCTGCAGGTCGGTGTCCTTCTCATTATTGCAGCAATCCTCTGGGTTACTTTCACCACCTTTGTAATATGTCCCCTAAATTTCAGGTTTTTATCAATCATCAACCCCAGATCTCTTGTCTCCCCCTACTTCCTCCAGTATAGCTTCTCCCATAGAGTATGCAGCATCCCATAGATGTGTCCCAAACCTCAAGACCTTACATTTTGCTGCATTAAACTCAGACCTCCATTCATTTGCCCATCTGTCTAGCTTATTCAAATCCTCTTGCAGGGTTACCACATCTGCACTATTACTAATAACCCTTCCCAGCTTTGCATCATCTGCAAATAACTGAATATCCCCCTGCAATCCACTGACAATATCATTAATATAAAAGTTAAACAATATAGGTCCCGGTACTGAGCCCTGTGGGACACTTGTAACCCTCTGCCTCCTTGAAACTGCCCCACCATACACAACTCTCTGATATCTATCGGATAGCCAATCCTGAATCCAGTTGACCAACCTGACATCCAGACCCATGTGCTGCAACTTAAATATCAGCTTATCATGTGGCACCCTGTCAAATGCCTTCTCTAAATCCAAGAAAATGGCAGTATATGCCTTTCCCTCATCTACTGCTCTTGTAACTTTATTATAAAAGTCTAGCATATTGCTAAACCAAGAGCACCCCTTCACAAATCCATGTTGACTCTCACAGATAACATTACCCTCATCTGCCCAATGCTGTATACGGTCCCTCACTAATTTCTCCAAGATCTTAACAACTACTGATGACACACAAACTGCCTATAATTAGACACTTCCAGTCTGCTACCACCCTTATGCAATGGCACTATCTTACCTTCCTTCCATTCCATGGGCACCTTTCCCGCAGCCAGATTTTCATTGAAAAGTCAGATCAAAGGCGCTGTCAGTTTTGTCAGAATGTGCTTTAGCACATTCTCTCAAAACTCGTGGTGAAATACCATCCAGTCCCACAGCTTTACTGACATCCAGAGTACTCAGTATTTGGAAGACACTCTCCTCTAAACCTCAAACCTGCCCTATCCCTCTAGTATTAAAATTTACTCCTCCAGGATGCAATACTCCAATAAAGTGTTCATTGAAAGGAATGACCAGAAAGACTGCAATCAAATTCAACAAGAAGGTAAAGTTGAGGAAAGGAAGATATGTGCATTTGAAGCCATTTGAGTAGAGATAAAGGTCAACATGATAAAATATATTGTTGGTTGTACCATAGGCCAGGAGGTTTAGGGAAGAATGTCAGTGATATGCAATCGTAAATTAGTACATTGAGTGCACAATAAGAGAGTAATCATTATGGGCAACTTTAACTACAGGCACACAGAAAGAGAAATAGGAAGGAAAGGAAATAGAATTTATACAACTATTAAAATAATTAACTGAAACAGTATATGATTGAAAGGATGTGGAACCAGAGAGCTGGATCTGGTGAGAGCATTAGATACTCATCAGTGGGAAGAGTGATCATGCAGTGGAGAAAATTGCTAAACGTGGATTTTCAATTTCTATGGTAGAAATTATAACTTTAAGTAATCTCTTGTTATGCAGAGAATAGAAAGCTCAGTTCAATTGGTTTATATAGATGAAATGATTTTTACTTCCCTTTTTCCAGCTTGCAGCACACTTTTGAAACTCAAATTATTGCAGATATAGCAGGGGGCAGAAATGCATACTAGTCTTTATCTCATTATAACTGCATGGTACTGATAATATATCAAACTGATTATTTGAAAATAAATTCTAATGTTAATAATTAATAAACTCAACTGTTACTTTATGAAAATCCATTAATGAATAAATCACTGCTTGCTTTTTTTCATTTTAAATCATCCTAGGTATTCATCAATACAGGCAACAAACACATTTTATAATTGCAGAAAAAAAACTTATGCAATAAACTACACACAAACTGATGGGTATAGAGTGTGGAAGGCATAGTTAAGTCCAATGAATATTCCAATGCACATCTATATGTCACTGCACATGAGTTGGAAGGCATTGTATTAGAGTTTTATTAATAATGCCTTATATAACTTCCTTATGCTACATGCAATGGCACGTGTAAAATTTTGGTGTATATAACTATTGCCAAAGCCAACACACACACACAATATATTAAAAGTGCTTCTTAGTTATAAGGAAAAGCATGCAAAAATAAAAAAACAGACATGATTATTGCATGACTTATTTCTTATCCCAATTGATAAACACAAAATAGTTAAATCTGAAATCCAATTTATGTTTGTCATTTATTAGGCATGAATGTAAACAACTTACTAGATGAAGTTTGATGTCCTTTTAACATTCCAATAACGCCTTTTCCATGGAAGCTACTTGCCCGAAGTAAAAGTGCCTTGGTACGTGGATGCCGCCAAGTAATAGCAGGAAATCTAAGTATGTGTGTTTGTTTCAGTACTACTAATTATAATAAAGATTGCAAATATTTTAAGAATTATTTAAGGCATTATTTAATGTTTCTAAGCACAGCTTCTACTAAATATTTCATATTTCTTAATTTTCCACTGGCCAATAACTTGAAAATTATGTTTTTAAAGTGTAAAAATGGACTAGAAATTAGAAGTATTATTAATTATTTTGAAAATAATCCTTTGATTAATTGATAGCAATATTAATTCAGTTAGAGTGAATACGTATGTATTCACTCTAACTGAATGCAAACCAGTAGTGAAACGGTAAGTTTTTTTAAGTGGAATCAGGAGGGGATGATGAAGAGATAAAAGAGCTAGCGAGGATTATATAAAATGAATTCCCTGATGACAAAATACACATAATTATATCTGTTGATTATGTATGTAGTGACTACTGATGCCAGTCAAGAAGACTCAAAAAAAAAATCCCTAGCACAAAAGACAAATATAGTCAAGGATACAATCAATGATACATTATAAAGAAAAGAAACCAACAGTTTCTTTTCTTTATCTGTCTTTTAATCTATTCTATCTCACCTCTTTTTTAATACTAGTGGGCCAAGTACTGCAGACGTGTTTTGAAGAGCTCCTGATTCAGATAAGTTTTTACTAGGAATAATTAAGTATATATGCGTAATTGTGTGAGTAAGAGTGGCTGTAAACGTTGTACGCTACCGGTATTATTAGTGTGGGTTTTTTTTTCTTGTCTAAACTAAATTACGAAATCGTTATTATTAGACCTAGTAACCGGCAGAGAGAGAAAAAAAAAAATGGCGGCGGCATTGTCATTCCATGATTTGAATGTAGATTTCAGTCGTTTCGTTAAGTGTGAGGTCTGTTATATGTATTCCTTCGATTACATAAATGATTTGTGGATGTTTAGTGCGGATGGAAGAAGGGTGTGTGCGAAGTGTGACCTGAACGAAGAACTAATGAATGCGAATATGAAATTGATGACAGAAAGTGCTAGTACTGATTGTGTTGCGATTGCACGTTTGAAAGAAATGGATGGTGAGCAAGAGAAGCGAAAAAATGTTAAAAAATCAGGAAAAAAGAAAAAGAGCGATTTGACAACCGTAACGGATGTTAAAAGGGACGAAAGTGAGGTGGAAAGAAACGAAATTGAGAGAACGAATGAAAGTAGAACTTGCGTAATGCAGAAATCGCAAGTAAAAAAAATTGAAAGAATAAATGATGGCGAAAGTTCGACGCATGTTGGACCGAAAGTACTGAAACAAAGAAAGATGAATGACAGTAAAAGTGAGAAGAATGATAGCGAAAGTTGGACGCATGTTAGTCCGAAAGTACGGAAACAAAGAAAGATAAATGAGAGTGAAAGTGAGAAGAATGATAGTGAAAGTTGGACGTATGTTGGACCGAAAGTACGGAAACAAAGAAGGATGAATGAGAGGGAATGTGAGAAGAGGGGGTCGAGAGTTAGAAAGTTAGAAAGATTTAATGATAGAGAGAATGCGTCGCGAGGTTCGGAAAGTGAATTAGATTGGATGAGGCAAGAAATGAAATGGATGCAGAATGAAATTAAGAGAATTCAGGTCAAAACTATTAAAATAAATCATGATGGCATGAAAGAGTTAACGAAAGATGAGCGAATGGCGTTGTATGGCGACTCCATTATTAAAGGTGTGCTAGGGGATAAAATGCACAAGGTATGTTTTCCAGGCGGTAAAATAAGTAGAGTGATTGAGGCATTGGATATGAGGCGGGAGCAAGCAAAAGAGTTAATTGTATTAATTGGTACAAATGATTTGAGAGAGAACAAAGAGCATGTCAAAATGAATGTCAAGAGACTGCTTGGAAAGATAAAAGAGAATAGTGTGACAGGAAGGGTGGTCAGTGTGTTGCCTAGGTATGATTGTGGTGAAATGAGGCGGAGAGCAAGGATTATGAATGGTATTCTGGCTGAAATGTGTGAGGAGATGGGTGTACAGTTTGTTAATGTGTGGAATGAGTTTGAGGGACGAAGTGAGCTGTATGGGAGCGATGGACTGCATTTGAGTGGTTATGGTGTGAGTCGCTTGGAGAGACTGCTGCTGGAAGGTAGAGAAGTGAATAGAGAAAATGAATCAGATCGAGAGGGGAGTGATGTGGAAGAGCAGGAGAGTAAGACAGGAGAGATTGAAGAAGTGGAAATGAATGGAGAGGTGAGTGGTATGAGTATAGAAAATGAGAGAATGGGTGTGCAAAAGGAGCAGGGAAACGGGGAGGCCCAGGGTGGACAGGGATACACAGCGTGAGAAAGGTGGATGCTCCAAGAGGAGGTGAGAGCATGTGTAGGCAGGAAAGTAATGGGATGACCAGGGATCAAGAGGAAACAGATGTTGTTGCAAAGGGTTCTAAAATGAAGAAGCAGAAAGAGAAATGGCCCCAGTCCAGCATGGAGAGAGCATATCGAGTGAATGGTATCAGTGGAACTAGCTGTAGATCCAGAAATGAGTTGTTGTGTTTGTATACCAATGCTAGAAGCATAAGAAACAAGGCGGATGAAATGGTTGCACTAATTGTGTCTGTGTACCCAGAGATTGTTGGAATAAGTGAGACATGGTTAGACGAGGACGACATCCTGACAGGAATAGAGATGGAAAGGTATGATGTGTTTCGTGAGGATAGAAGGGATAAAAAGGGAGGGGGAGTGCTATTGATGATAGAGAAAGAGTTATGTCCATACAAGGTAGAGATGCAAGAGGGAAATAGGGCCAGTGGTTTTGAGGCAGTATGGTGTGAGATAGAGGTGAATAGAATCAAATACTTGGTGGGATGTTGTTATAGACCTGGTAATGTGGATGGTGGTGATAGTGAAATGTATAGTCAAATAAGCCAAGCAAATAAGAAAAGGGTGATCATTATGGGTGATCAATGCAGCTTGGGGGATTTTTAATTATGGCAATATAGACTGGATTGAAGAGATAGCGACTGGAAGTAAAGAAAATGAGTTTCTTGAGTTTTTGAGGGATAACTACCTCAGACAGTATGTAACAGAGGGCACACGAGGATTAAGGGTCTTGGATTTGGTCATCTCATCGGAGGATGTAATTATAAATGAGGTGTCAAATCATCCACCAATTGGTGAAAGTGACCATGAGGTGATTACCTGGGTGGTTGCCAGCAGTGCAAGGACCCCTGTGAAAAAAGAGTATATGTGGAACTACAAGAGGGTTGATTATGAAGAGCTCAGGAGACAGCTTGCAGATGTAGCATGGAATGAGGAGTTAGCTGGAAAAGAGATCAATGCAGCTTGGGGGATTTTCAAAAACTATTTAGTAGATGCAATGTCTAAATGTATACCACGGGTGAGAAGGTTAAATAAGGTAGGTGTGAGATGGATGAATAAAGAGATTAAGCATGCAATACAAAAAAAAAAGGCATTGTGGAGACAGCATAAGAGAAGTGGAAGTAACCAATTTCATGAGGTCTACAAAGACCAGGCAAGGAGGGTGACTTGGTTGGTGAGAGTAGCTAAAGAGAGGTATGAACAGCAGTTAGCTAATGAAGCCAAAAAGAATCCTAGGGAGTTCTTTCGATATGTAGCCAGCAAAAGAAAGAATGATTATGGAAGGATGACATTGATTGGAGGAAATGGTATAAAGACAGCTGTTGCAGAATGTGTTGTGGAGATACTTAATGAGCAATTCATAAAGATCTTTCAATCTTGTGAATGTGACTTCATGGAGAGATTAAGAGCAGTTGATGATGGGGAGGAGAGACTGACTGTAAGTGAGCAAGAGGTGTTTGGGGAGTTGAGTAAACTAGATGTAAATAAGGCTGTGGGACTTGATAATATATCACCACGTATTCTGAAGGAGTGTGCCAGAGAGTTGACACCTGCCTTGACATATTTTTTTAATATGAGTCTTGCACTTGGTCAAGTTCCTAAAGAGTGGAAGGAGGGAAAGATTGTGCCACTTCATAAAAGAGGTGATCGAACTCAAGCATCAAACTATAGGCCTATCTGTGTGTCAGGTGTTGTGGTTAAGTTGTTGGAGAAGCTTGTGAGAACTAGGATCCAGAGTTGGGTTGACAACAATGGTATAATCTTTGATGGACAGCATGGATTTGCTAAAGGGAGGTCATGTTTTAGTAATCTACTTACTTATTACAATAAAGTGACTGCTTCCTTGGACAGAGGAGAAGGATACACAGTAATATACTTGGATTTCGCAAAGGCTTTTGATAGAGTACCTCATGATAAGTTGACAGTCAAACTAGAGCAGATGGGGTTGGATATTAGATTAGTGCATTGGATTGGAGACTGGCTATCTGATAGGTATCAACAAGTTGTGTATGGGGGTGCAATATCCAGGAAAAGGAAAGTCACTAGTGGAGTGCCTCAGGGGTCTGTTTTAGGGCCATTACTATTTAACTTATATATTAATGATATTGGTGAAGATTTGGATGGAGATATTCAGTTGTTTGCAGATGATGCAAAGTTGGGACGAACCATAAAGAGTAGTGAAGATGTTGTGGCCTTGCAAGAAGACTTGAATAAATTGAGTGATTGGGCAAGCAAATGGGGATGTGAGTTCAATGTTGCAAAATGTAAAGTTTTAAAATTTGGAAAACAAAGATGGGATGCAGAATTTATGCTTGGTGAGAATATATTGTTGGAAGTAGAGGAAATAAGAGATCTAGGGGTGATAGTGGATAAGGATCTAAAATTTAGGGGACACATCGCCAAAATTGTGAAGACAACACAAAGACTTCTGGGAATGATGCGGAGGACACTGACATGTAGAAGTAGGGAGATACTTGTTCCAATGTATAAGGCTTTGATTAGGCCACACTTGGACTATTGTGCCCAGATTTGGTCACCGGGTTTTCAGAAGGATGAAGAGATGTTGGAAAGGGTCCAAAGGCGACTGACTAAGGTAGTTTCTGACCTCTGGAATGTTGAGTATGAGGAAAGATTGAAAAGATGTAATTTGCAGAGTCTTGTGGAGAGAAGGAAGAGGGGAGATATGATAGAGACCTACAAGTTGGTAAGGGGTTGTTATAGGATCAATGGTGGAGAAGTTCTACAGAGAATAGTGGGAGATCAGGGGAGAACCAGGGGTCATCCCTGGAAACTGTATAAGGTGGGTGTGAGAGGCAGGTTTTTTTCGTGCAGAGTTGTGAGTGATTGGAATGCCTTGCCTGAGAGCGTGGTGTCTGCAAGTAGTTTGAATGTGTTTAAGACACGGTATGATGAGATGTGTGTGTAAGATAAAAGGACCTCCTAGATGAGTCTTTGACTCCATGAGGTCTTGTTTAATAATAATAATAATAATAAAAAAAATTAATATTTGTTTAGTAGGATAATGAAGAATATTTGTCATTTGGTTTAAAAGCATGCATATATATATATATATATATATATATATATATGTATATGCAATAAAGCATATATTTAACATATACAGTCATGCCTCGACTTAACATCCTTTCAAAGATGCGTCCATGATCCCATAATAGAATAAAGAGCATTTTCGACTATACAAGCCGCAAGCGAGCATAAAGTAAAAAGGTTTTTATTTAGCAACAATGCAGTAGCAACAGCGCATTCAGTGGCAACCTCCCTCAGCAGTCGGTACTTGGCTTCAACAGTTCCTCTGTTGATTTTGTGTATGAAAAATATGTTACTTGTGTATTTATTGTTAAATATTGCAATATTTTGTGCAACATAGTTCCTACACACCCAATTAAAAAACCTAGTGAAGAATCACAGAAAAAGAGGTGAATTGATCTTGAAACGAAGTTGCAAGTTCAATGATAGTGACAAAGCAATGACAAGGTCCTATCAGTGATATAGAAAAGCTGCTTGCATCATAGATAGAGGACCTGAACCAAAAACGCATACCCCTTAGCACTATGACCATAACCGCTAATGCACTAAGTGTCTTCAACATGTTGAAGAGAGAATGCAGGACCCAATTATGACTACAAATTCAACGCTTCTTCTGGTTGGTTCAGCATTTTGCACTGATGTGAAAACGTATGATGAATCTGCAAGTTCCAATGAGAAGCCTGCCAAGGAGTTTGTGGAGAAATTGGATAAAATTATTTGCCATAGCAAATATTTATTTGCTGTGACAAATAAATTGCCTGAGCAGACAATTCATCCAAAAAAAGCTAAAATCTATGTCTGGTTTCAATGCTCTTAAAGACCGTGTTATGATTCTGTTAGAAGGTAATGTGGCTGGATACAAACTGAAACCATTTGTGATATATCACAGTGAGTATCCTCGAGCCTTCAAAAACATTAGGAAGCATACTCTTCCAGTTCATTAGTGGAGATATAAGAAGTCGTGGATGACTCAAAAATTGTTAGAGGATGCCTTAATCAATATGCAAGTAAAATGGAAAGCTATTGTGTGAAAGAAAATGTAGAAATTAAAATTTTATTAATTCTATAATGCTCCAGGTCATCCATCTTATATCGGTGATCTTCACCAAGTTCAAAGTCATGTTTCTCCCTCCAAACACTACTTCATTGATCCAACCAATGGATCAGGGAGTTCTAGTAGTGTTTAAGGTTCATTATCTATGGAGAACTTTTTCACAAGCCATTTCTGCTAATGAAAGAAATGACTAGACTCTCAATTCTGGAAAGCATTCAATATTTATCATGCTATTAAAAACATTGCTGTAGTTTGGGACAAAGTGATCTCTCAATGTATGAGTGGCATATGGAAAAAGACATTAAAAAGGTTTGTGCACGATTTTAGAAGTTTTGAAAAAAATGAAGACCTTTGTAAGTTGAGTGAAGAAATAGTGGGCCTAGCAAACAATCTGAATCTCGAAGTGAATGATGATGACATAGTTCAACTCAGAGGAAGTGCCCCTGAAGGGTTGACCAACGAAGAAGAACAAGAAATGAAGAGGTAGTTAAACAATTCACAGTCTATTGCAGAATTGCAGAATATTTCTGCAATTCACTTGCAGAAATATTCTCTGCAGTTAGCGATGTTCTCAAAATGGCTGAAGACGTGAATCCCAATATTTAACGCTACTTATTAGTAGAAAGAAAAGTATGTGTTTGCTTGCTACAAACAAATTATGATGAAATGAAGAAGAGGAATAAGCAAAGCACATTGGATATTTTCATTAAAAAAAACAAAAAAAAACAGAGGTTACACCAGAGGAGCTGCAGCCTGATCCTTCACATTGGGAAAATAATGAATATGTGACTGTGGAGGAAGATTTGGTCGATTATTCTCCTGTTTTACAGTGGCAGTAACGAACAGTACAGTTTTATAAGGTTTAAAAATTAAAATGATAGTATACTTATTACAATTAAGTCCCTAAACCCTATAACTCTGTTGCTTTAATGTATCGACTTATGTCTGAACCGACTTATGTCCTGCCTGATGGAACGGAATCCTGATGTAAGTCGAAGGATGACTGTATACATGTGTGTGTGTGTGTGTATATGTTAAAGATGCCAAGAAATTCTATTATTGTTTTTAATCCTTTATCCAAGTAAGCAAAACAATGTTTTTGCATGTGAAGTATCTTCACAACTGAGCTACTTGTATATATTCCATAATGCAAAGGGCCACTATTCAACCTTTATCGAGGTGAAAAAAGTAAATGGGTGCTCATCACAGGCCTAGAGTAGTTAGCATACGGGTACAAGAGAGCCTGGATAGTAGTATTAGGAGAAAGAAAAGATAGACAGATAGTATGGGAGATAGAGAAATGACCTCAGCTCTTTATATCATCATATAGCTAAAGGTTATCAGTTTTCCTTTTTCACCAATTTCATATAGATGACCAACCAAAAGAACTATTGAAACTAAAGTGCAAAGATGTCGAATACCCAGGTGGTAGGCCTCATCTGAGTTAATTGCCTTGAGTTGGTCTTCTCTGCCTGGGATTGCTTTCCAGTCATCCCTGCAACTGACTATAAGATCACATTGAATTAAGAAGATGGAACTATTTAAAAACCTCTCTCATAGCAACAATAAACAGATTTTTCTCTCCCCCCTGGTGAATATTGCATAACGTAGGTGGTCTACACCAGAGGTAGTCAAAAATTTTATATCTTTTAGAATGCTTCTTCCTAAATACAAAATTCGTCTGACTGAACAATAAAAGATATAATAGTATAAATCATTTTGATGTCATATTGTTGGTTATCAAATCCATGTTTCTTTCTAACCTTCCATAAATGATATTTTAATTCATTAATTATAAAAATCAAAATTCTCTTCCCATTGCTGACAGGTGGTGGGTACTGCAAAAAAAAAACCTATTCTGTCCTGTTATAAGTAATGGAATGGCAAACACATTATAAAATCCGTTCCAAATATTGTTTTGCTACTTGTATAAAGCATTAAAACCAAGGATATAATTTCTTGGCATCTTTATAATAGAACCAAGTTAAGAAAACTTTACATACACACTCACACAACTTTTATCTTATTTATTTACTTTTCCTACATCAAACTAAGATTGTAAAACCTTAGTGATGTGTTTGGGATAGAGGTTGAAGAACAAGAAGGAACATGTTGATGATTTTTTTAAACAGCTGAAGATTATAGTCCATAGAAACACAGGGAAGGTTGTTCAAAGAGAATACAAGGATGGAGAAGCTGGTTTGGTAGGTTTGTAGTTGGTATTGTGATGTGTTTGGGATAGAGGTCAAGGAACAAGAAGGAACATGTTGATGATTTTTTTACAACGGCTGAAGATTATAGTCAAGTAGAAACACAAGGAAGGTTGTTCCAGAGAATACAGAGATGGAGAAGCTGGTTTGGCATGTTAGTAGTTGATATAAATGGATGTTAAGTACCCACTGCTTGCATTTTCATAAGCTTATAGTAGTTTTTCCCAAAGTCGCATGGATCAAGTACCACTTTTGGGGCACAACCTCATAATCGTACTACCATTCTAGGGAGACATAATATGGAAAATCAAGATTATAGAAAAAAATACAATTTAAAAAAATAATAATAATAATAATAATAATCTTTAACTGGAATACAAAACAAATCATTATTTAATGTGAGGAATGGAACTACTTGTGGCCAAATGCCACACGGGGATAGCAGGTTCAATATCTGAAAGTTTAAAATAAAGATATGGTTCTACATTAATAAGGAAATTTGACTTTTTTGTTTTAATACTCACAGCAAGGTAGAGAATTCAAACTCACATATATGGAGTTAAGAAAGGCAGAAGGAACTTCAATGATTTGTATTACAGGATTTGATATCCAGAATTAATGCTGAACCAGAATGAGGTAGTGTAGCGTAGTTTGTTCTCTGTGCAGTTTTCAGGGATCTGAAGTCATATCTGAGTGAAAAGATTTCTTATTCACTCAAATTTACTGTCAGGCTCAGGGAAGTACTTATGAAGACTATTTTGCAACCTTTACAGATGTTGCTTCATATTTTGCAACACCTCCAAACTAATTTCATGGGCAGTATTTAATAGAAATATAATTTCTATTAAATTTCTTCCCATCCTCATGAAGAATGGGAAGGAATCATTGCCTTGATTAAGGTACATATGCCACAGCCCTAGTTCTTTAATAATCATGCCTGTTTTAATTTTGAGCAGGGAAAATTGATATAAATTTCCCTTGCAAGGACAGATTAAGGTTGCTAAGTGATAAAACCCATGGGTGCCATTGCAGCACCAAAGCCAGAGCGTAAAAATAAATATACAGCATGTGTTAATGTTTTTGGTATTAACTAACTGTTGGCTTCTTTCTCCCTACTTAATTCACCCATCAATAACATTTTATTTGAAATATTTATACTTTTCTAGAAAAAGCAAGTAAATAGGTAAGAGTTATGCTTTTTTTTTTCAGTAACAATCCTTATTAAGCTGTCATACTGTCTATCATTCTAAGAGACAGCAGAAGACGACTTTTAGTTCAAATTTGTGCAGTCAGAAATATTTTTAATTATTTTTGCTGTATACCAACTAAAACATTCCATGTACTAATTGTGTGGCATGAGTAACACTTTGGGAAATTTGCTTAGAGTAAAGTGGAGGAATGCTGGATGTCAGTTCTCTGTAAATGGTACCGAGGGAAGTATCTATAAAAACAGATAATCTGTAAAACAGAATTTTTAAGGGGTAATATATCATAATATGTTTTTATGAGATATGCTTCAAGTAATTTTTTTTAAATATCCATGAAGTTTTTCCCACAACAGACAACAAAATACACTGACTTATTTGATGAATATTTATTTCTGTCTATCTTCAAGGTATTCACCAAAAACATATAAAAGATATGTAATACAAATTTTTTTTTCTTTCTTCAAAACAATATCAACTGTACAAGCCTCATGATTTGATTGCTTGTGGTATTCCCAAATAAGGTTTTTCATAGCTGAAGTCTACTGGTTTACAATATTTTACTAGGATCTCAAAAAAGGTGGAAATTTTTCTGACCAGTCGAAAGGCAACAAAAATATTCAGTGGTTTTAAAACTTTTGCTATACATTCACTAATGCCATGTACATAAGGGATAGGAATGTGTGTTATTTCTTCTGTAATTGAAGAGGAAGACATATTAAAACTACTCAAAGCTCTTTTGATGAAGGATATCTTGATGCCAATTTAAGCTATCATGATATATGAATTCTGTAGATTTTTTTGAAGATTCAATTCTTAAAATAACAGTCTACTAGTGGACCTATAAAGGGAAACCAGCACTTTGGATTCTTATAGTGAATATTTCCAAGTTAATTCACATTTTAAGGTGAGTCACATATTTTTTTAGGTTATTGTAAGATTTCTTACAAAATTAATGATGGAAAATCTCACGTAAAAAGATTTTTTTTAATATATTTTTAATATATAATGTTCGCCTCTGTGTCACAGGCATCTTCAGTACATGTTAAGCTGAAATTAAACAATAACTGACAATTCCAAAAAGCACCAACTAAGTAGCTAGTGTACGATAACTAAAAAGGTCAATAAAAATTCCTAAAAAAAACTATATATATATACATACAATAAAAGTTAGGAAAGATTAGCTGATTTGTAAAGTACTATCTCCCATAAAGGGAATACGTAAACCATCAGATCTGTTTAAGTTAGGAGAGTGGGTAAGTAAAGTTTCACGTTTCTTTATAAAGCCGTTCTATGAGGAACCGACTTTTGCGAAGGACTCTTGTCTTTTTCCAATGGACTCTATGTCTGGTTAAGATGGCATTTTCTGCAAGTCCAGACTGTTCAGGTTTAAGGTACTGAATATAAGACTGATGTTCTTCTGGTCGAATAGAGGCAGATCTTCCTGTTTGTCCAAAATAAAATAATCCACAAGAGCAAGGAATTGGGTAGGCACCTGGATGATTAAGATGTGGAAGCTTGTCCTTTGGAGAAGCGAGAAAGGTGGAGATTTTTCTAAACGGTCGAAAGGCAACAAAAATATTCGGTGATTTTAAAACTTTTGCTATACGTTCACTAATGCCGCGTACATAAGGGACAGGAATGCGTGTTATTTCTTCTGTATTTAAAGAGGAAAACATATTAAAACTACTCAAAGCTCTTTTGATGAAGGAATTCTTGTATCCATTAGATAGAAAGGAAGAAGTAATATATTGCAGTTCTTTCTGTAAGAGATCGTCTGAAGAACAAAAGGAGTTGGCTCGATGAACCAGTGTTTTAATAGTTCCTGCCTTTTGACTAGGATGGTGATGAGATTCAGCATGGATATAATGGCCAGTATGAGTCTTCTTTCTATAGACTGAGAAATGTAGGTTACCAACTGGTTGGCGAAGAATTAGAAATCTAAAAAGGCTAACTGCTTATTTGATTCTATTTCTAGGGTAAACTGGATTCTTGGATGAAGTGCATTTAACTTAGTGAGAAACTGTTGAAGTTCATCAGAAGAGCCATTCCAAATAGCAAAAATGTCATCGACATATCTGAACCAATGAGTAGGTCTGGTAGAAATGTTGTCAAAGATACGTTTTTCGAAATGTTCCATAAAGAAGTTGGAGATAGCAGGAGAAAGAGGATTGCCCATTGCAGTTCCTTCAATTTGTTGATACAACTTATTTTTAAAGGAAAAATAGCCAGAATGCATTACAAAATCAAATATTTTTACAATGTCTGAAGGAAATTCTTCTTGCAGTAATTCAATACTTTCAGATAAAGGAACATTTGTAAATAAAGAAACAACATTCAAACTGATCATGATATCAAAAACGTCCAAATGAAGATCTGAAATTTTATTTTTGAAATCTAAAGTATTTTTTATATAAGTATCAGTTCATTAGATTTCAAAAATAAAATTTCAGATCTTCATTAGTAAACATATAGCAAAAGTTTTAAAACCACTGAATATTTTTGTTGCCTTTCAATCGGTCAGAAAAATCTCCACCCTTCTTACTTCTCCTAAGGACAAGCTTCCACATCTTAATCATCCAGGTGTCTACCCGATTCCTTGCTCTTGTGGATTATTTTATTTCGGACAAACAGGAAGATCTGCCTCTATTCGACCAGAAGAACACCAGTCTTATATTCAGTACCTTAAACCTGAACAGTCTGGACTTGCAGAAAATGCCATCTTAACCAGACATAGAGTCCATTGGAAAAAGACAAGAGTCCTTCGCAAAAGTCGGTTCCTCATAGAACGGCTTTATAAAGAAACATGTGAAACTTTACTTACTCCACTCTCCTAACTAAAACAGATCTGATGGTTTACGTGTATTCCCTTTATGGGAGATAGTACTTTACAAATCAGCTAATCTTTCCTAACTTTTATTATATATATATATATATATATATATATATATATATATATATATATATATATATATATATAGTTTTTTTTAGGAATTTTTATTGACTTTTTTAGTTATCGTACACTAGCTACTTACGTGGTGCTTTTTGGAATTGTCAGTTATTGTTTAATTTCAGCTTAACATGTACTGAAGATGCCTGTGACACACAGGCGAACATTATATATTAAAAATATATTTAAAAAATCTTTTTAGTGAGATTTTCCGTCATTAATTTTGTATTTATATGTCTACTCACGGTATTCTCTTACTAAGAGTAAGATTTCTTGATAAACAACATTTTTAATTCAGGTGTGTTGAGGTTTGACTTAACATATCATATAGCCATATAAAACTTGCCATGAGAAGAAACAAGATCAGGTATACACTTACACATATTGCAAGTTTTGTCTTTTTAAATTTGAAGGGATGTATTTTTATTGAGGGTCATATCCAATCAAGAAAACATGACTCTCCTACTACCTATTTTTATTTTCTCCTGTCAATACCTCTAGATCTGCTTGCTTTTTTTTTTTTTTGAACAATCCACCTATTAACATCCATTAGGCTAAATAAACTGCTTATATTCTCTGATGCTCAGCAAAAAATATACTCAGTTGGGTTTCTTTCTGTTATTAACACTGTAGGGTTGAATTGGTTTCTTTCTCTCTATATTGAAAGTGTGTGCTGGCTTCCTCTCAGTCTACCTCTAGGGTTATTCATTTTGAAATATATATATATATATACACACACACATACAATTATAACTGTTTGTAATTAGCTGTAAACTTGTAATAAACAAAGTATTCTTTAACAAATCCATGCAATTAGATTTGTTCTCTAAATGGTAAAGAAATAGAAAGAGTGACAAGTTTAAATATCTTGGATGCTGGTTAAATGAGAATGCAATCCAGAAATGGAAATAAAAGTTAGAATTGAAATGGCAAGAAATAAATTTTCTCCTGATGAAAACAAACACCGTGTAACCACAATTTAAATTTAGAGTACGCATGGTTAAATGTCGTGTATGGTCTGTACTGCTGTATGGTGCAGAAACTTGGAGACAACATCTATATTGATGTTGTCTTGAAAACTTGAAGCCTTTGAGATGTGATTATACAGATAAATGTTAAAAATCCCATGGACAGCAAAAACGTCCAATCAGGAAGTACTGAACAAATTGGGAAATCATGTGAACGTTTAGATACCATAAAAAGAAGGAAAACTGCTATCTTGGTCATCTACTTCATAATGAAAAATATAAGATACTTCAACTGATTATAAATGGAAGAAAAGGAAGAGGACAAGGCTTGAATTGTGGAAAGGCAGCAGGAGTAGATGATATTCAACCAGAAATGCTGAAGTATGGTGGTGTGAGAGTCTTACAGTAGCTACACTGCATAGTTCAGAAGGCCTGGACAGAGGGATGAATTCCCGATGATTGGAGTAGAGCTCTCATAGTACCCATATATAAAAAGGAAAATAAAACTGCATGTGAGGGGGTGCTTAAGGGTCAAAGTTGTATAACTGAGAGGAGACCTCCACATAGCCTTTAAAGGAATGCAGAGAACCGACCAGGGCTTCTGACCTAATGTCCAATCCTCACCTTCTCGTGGTGCACCCTGTTGGGTATCTACTTGGATACTGAACAAACGAGGATGGGCTGGCAATTTGGGATTTAGCCGACCAAATTGTATTCTTATTGGTTAAACCAAAATAAAAAATGATGGTACAACATGACAAAATTTCATGCCGGCTGGGGCGTCACCCGGTTAAACAAGGCCCCCTTGTTTTCGCCAGGGAACCAGGGCGAACAGCGAAAAGTCAGCTACTGGAACAAATCTGAAAACAAACCCCAACTCAACATCACCAGAGTTAAAGATCGGTACTATCAACGTAAGAAGCCTGAATGGCAAAGAAATGGAGCTAGTTGAGAAATTAGATAAGTACCAGATCGACATAATAGGGGTGACTGAAACAAAAAAAAAAACCAAAACTGGTGAGATTTTTCTGAGCAATAAATACAAAATGTTATATTCAGGCAATGATGATTAAGGAAAAGAAGGAGTAGCCATAGTATTCAACACAAAATACGAGGCTAATCTTCTTGAATGGCAGTCAGTCTCAAGTAGAGTAATGTGGACAAATATGAGAATGGGGAACTGGACAATGAGCCTTATTTGTGCCTATGGTCCCACAGAAAGTTCTACTAAGGTAGAAGTGGAGAAATTTTTTGAGGCTTCAGAAAAAGCCACTGACACAATGAAAAATGAAAAGTTGGTCCTTGTTGGGGATCTAAATAGCAGAGTAGGAAATGATTGTGAGACATACAAAAATATTTTGGGAAAATTTGGAGAAAAGAGCAAAGCTAATAATAATGGCAAATATCTGTTGGATTTCTGCTCAGGACATGGACTGGTTATTACTAACACCATGTTCCAACGTAAAAATGTGCACAAATTCACATGGAGAGAAGAGGCTAGGAATAAGAAAAGTCTCATTGACTGTTATTGTTGATAGTGATGTTTTCTCCCTGGTGCAGGACACCAGAGTGTACAGAGGATTTGAAATCGGAAGTGATCACTATCTAGTCTTGGGCAAGATAAAATTGAATTTCATATTGAAAAGAATAGCATGTAAGAAAGTTTTAAAGTGAATAAAAGTTGAGCAGCTCTCAGATGTGAACTGTAGACTAAAATACACAAAGATTATTGAAGAAAAAATGAAACAGTTTGAGAACAGGAATCAAACCTTGGAGATTCAGTGGCAAACTCTGAAGAAAACATTGATTCTGCCAGAGGCATGTGGTGAGGTTGTCTTTAAGGAAAAAAAATCAGAACTCCCTGGTGGACACAGGAAGTTCAAGAGGCAGTGAAGGAAAAGAAGAAAGCATATCAAAAGTTCCTGGCAAATAAGTCAGCTTGTGCTCTTAGAGAATATAGAGACAAATGAAAGAATGCTAAACACTGTGTAAAACTAGCTAAACAAAAGTCATGGGAGGACTTTGGCAAGAATATAGAAAATAAATATCAAGAAGGTGGCAAAATATTCTGGAGGTTGTTGAAGAAGCTTAGGAATGGAGGAAAGTGTGCTGTAAAAGGAGTTAGAGATGATAAAGGTGACATGAAAATGGGAGAAAAAAGATATCCTTGAAGTATGGAGTAATTACTTTGAAAAACTTCTAAATGAAACAAGCAGTGATGACAGCACAATGGTAAAACACACTGACCAGGCATGCAGTCAGGAATACATATCCTTACTTGAAGTAGAAAAAGCCATCAAAGGCTTGAAATGTGGAAAGGCAGCAGGAGTAGATGATATTCGACCAGAAATGCTGAAGTATGGTGGTATGAGAGTCTTACAGTGGCTGCACTGCATAGTTCAGAATGCCTGGACAGAGGGACTAATTCCTGATGATTGGAGTAGAGCTCTCATAGTACCCATATATAAAAAGGGAAATAAAACTGCATCTGAGAATTACAGAGGTATTTCCCTACTGAGTGTTCCTGGCAAAATCTATGCAAGTATACTTGAGAAAGAGAAACGGTTGAGAAGAATTGTGGAAGAAAAGCTTGGTGAAGAACAAGCTGGATTCAGGTCAAATAGAGGCTGTCAGGATCAGATCTTCACTTTACGACAAATAGTCGAGAAAGCATGGGAATATAACAAAGATCTGTATTTAAGTTTTGTCGATTTGGAAAAGGCATATGACAAGGTGCCAAGAGAGAAGCTATTCAATACGCTGCAGTTATATGGTGTCAATGGGGCATTATATCAAGCAATACCTCGTCTTTATTTGAGTTGTAAGTCAGCAGTTAGAATTGAAGGAAGTACAGGAAGATGGTTTAATGTTAAATCTGGTGTGAGACAAGGATGTACATTATCCCCTCTGTTATTCATTATCTATATGGATCACATTATGAAGGAAAGTGGTATTAAACATGATATCAAAATTGGAGATGTTAATGTCAGCTCTTTGCTTTATGCGGATGATGTTATACTTCTAAATAAATCCACTACAAGTCTGCAAGATTCTCTGACTAAATTGAATAGCTGTTGTAATAGATATGGTATGAAGGTCAGCAATAAAAAGACAAAGACAATGAAAATAGGCAGAATCATTGAAAATATCAACTGTGTTGTGAATGGACAACCTGTGGAACATGTAAAACATTTCAGCTATTTAGGCACGATTTTTACTGAAGATGGTAAATTAAATATAGAAATAGACAACAGAATCAGCAAAGCTGGGATGGTGGGAAGTCAATTGAATAAATTCATATGGAATAAGAGAGAAATTAGTCGGAACACTAAATTAGTTGTATACAAGACAGTGTTCAAACCAGTTTTAACTTATGGATCTGAGAGCTGGGTCAGAAGTAAAACACTTGACCAAAGACTAGAGACCACAGATATGAGAGTCCTGAGAAAGATTATAGGCGTGAACAGATGGCATCAATGGCAATATCATATTAAAAACAAGGATATTAGGAAAGAACTTGACATTGTCAGCATCCAGGAATGCGTTAGCAAAGCTAATCTCAGGTGGTATGGTTACTTAAACAGATTGAGCGAGGAAAGATTAGCAAAACAAGTGTTGTCTGCCAGGTTGGCAGCAAAACGACCCAGAGTAAGACCAAGATATAGGTGGATTGATACGGTCCAAAGTGCCTTAGACGATAAAAATATAAGATCTGATAATGTTGGAGTCTTGACAAGTAACAGACTGATTTGGAGGAAAATTGTAGATAGGAAATTAATAATGATGTAAATTTTTCATGTAGTACTATCATATCCTGTACACCCCTTGAGGGTACATAGCAGGAATTTGATGATGATGAAGAGGACAAGGAAGATGAAGAAAATCTTGGCTGGCAGACATCAGACAATGGACTGGCATGAGCTCTGAGGAAGACGGTTCAGAGGACTGTTCAGAGCGGCTGAGGATCACTCAAAATTTGCCAAGGTGTTCGCCGACCTCTGATAAGAGATGGCACTCAAAAAAGAAGATGCAATTAGAGCTTCAAGACCTGTTCAACTTCAATTAGACAAAATTAAAGGATTAAACGAACATAAACAAATCATACATCTTCACTTCTGTGAGAGAGACATAAATAAAAACACTGAAATCTACAAAATAATTAAATAAAATATGAATAAACCCTTTCATTTGCCAATCTGTTTAAATGACCATACCGCCTTAGATAACAGAATTATGGATTTGTTATGCCATGTGGTTCTAAAAGACAGATATTTACATTTCTTCCTTTCCTGTTCATAGCAGACCAAGTAACTGGCACATCACTTTTATAGATTCTAGAATGTGTCAAAGGATAGAGTTAGTCATTGGAAGAACAGATAAGGATTACTGTTCTGACATGTGGTTTAATGTGTGATTAAAGAGTGGTGCAAAGATCATATTCATATAATACTTTGGCTATCTTTTCTGATTCATCCCAAACACAGAGGATGGAAGCATGTAATATTTTATCTATTTTACAGGGTTGTAGATTTCTGAGACAAGAAATATTTCACTGGAAAACATACTAGTGTGGACAAAGGATTATCTACTCCAGGAATGTTGCTCTAGAGACTAAATGTAGTTCTTTTTTCATACCATCTTGGAATTTCAATGTGTAAGATGTTAATGGGGTTAAAAAAAAAATCACATACACATACAACATAACAAAGATTCACAAGTATCCATATCCAATGGGATCTGAACCTACACAATATGAGTGGAGGGCCTAACTGAGCTAGCTAAAATGTAGTTAAAATTAGATGAAAAAGTCTGAATATACAGGAGAAAAAAAAAACTTCTGCCTCTATATAACAGCTAACTCATTTTCAATTGAAAAGCTATTATAAAATTTTTGTGGATTAGGATCCAGGTCTTTCCAACCTTATCACTACTAACTGAGGAGGTTATTTTTTCCAAGAATCAAGTACACCTATTTAAAAATTCCAGATTTTGAAGACTGAAATGGAAATAGTTTGTGAAGTTCATTTTATTTTTTGTTTTTTTAAATGAGAAGGTGAGTCTAAAACATTTGCTATGTATGTTTTAGATGAAAATTAAACAGGATATCAAGTATAGATACAGATGATAAACTGAGTTTTTTTTTTTTTTTTTTTGAGTACTGACACATTGCAAATGCATAATTCCTCATCAAAACAAAGTCCTGGAAATATATGTATATCCATATATCATTACTCATACTTTCTACTGGCACCTGTCGAGCAATTATATTATTATGACTTATAATTTCTATGGAATCTTAAAGATTCATGATGGGAGGTCACTTTGCAGACTAAAATTTATTCCACTCAGCAATCCAACCAACTACATATCAATTTAATGTATTTTGTCCACAAAGGTATGCATTGCTTTTTTGACTTTACATGGTTGCTATACTGATATCAAATGAAGGAAATACTAGATCTTCAATAGCAAACAAATTAATCTGAACAAGCTGAATTTTCATCAAGATTCTGATTTGGCTTTTTCAATTCACGACTTTGGTTTACTATTTTGATTGAGTGCTGCATGTTTTAACATTCTCTACGAAGTTTATTAATAGTGTTGTGCATTTTTAATAGTTTAAACAAGTTAACATCCGTAATGTTTCATTCATTTTGTGTAGATATAAAATGGATACATCTCCAAGAATGCGTTCAAAAATATGTACTCTTTCTCAGCACACATCCATGACTCAAAAACAAATTTGCAATGAGTATGGTATTGGTTTGGGTACTGTTAATGCAAATTCAAAAACGTTTAGGGAAACAGGTATGTTTTCTTCTGACAGAAAAGGAAAATTTGGACAAAAAGAAAACTATACTTACCCAAGATAGTCTGCTAGTTAGGAAAAACAAAATGAATCCAAGATTGTCTGCTGTAGACTTAAATAGAGACTTGGCAGCTAGTGGGATTAATGTTTCTGACATGATAGTTCATTAAAGATTGTTGGAAGCAGGGAGGACTACCCACAGACCAAAAAAGAAACAACTGTTAATACAGAAAAAAGAGGCTCCACTGGACAAAAGCGTACAAAAGTTTATACACTTCTGTACAAAGTGTACAAACTGTTGACAAGTGGAAGAAGGTCATATTCTCAGGTAAGAGCCATTTCTTTGTCCAAGGAGAGCAAAGTACCCTATGTTTGCATATCAGTGGCAGAGAAGACTTCTCCTGCCTACCTTCAACAAACTCCTAACCACCTAGCTAAAAAATGTTCTAGGGTTGTTTTACACGATGGTCCAGGATCACTTGTGCCTTTTGATGGTATACAAATGATGAAAAGTGACCAATACATAAAAATATTGGAGAAAAGAGTGATACCACATATCCAGAAAGAAAAGAACTCATCTTCCAACAGGATCTCGCTTCATACCACATTTCTAAAAAAGTGAAAGTATTCTTCAAAAATCACAACATCCAACTGCTTCAGCAACGAGGTTACTTTCCTGATATTAACTCAATAGAAAATTTGTGGGCCATGGTGAAAAAGAGAGAAAATTAAATTGTAATACAAAGGATAAATTAATACAATCCATTATAAAAGTATGCTTTCAAGATGCAGAAATAAGAAAATGTGTTCTATGTTGGTAGAGTCCATGCCTAAGCAAATTAATGAATTCATTAGAAACAGAGGAGCACATATAAATTATTATATAGAGATGGAGTTTAAGTTCTGTCCTTATTTTCTTCTGAAACATAAATGTTTCTTAAAAGGCAAGTGTTCAGATTAATTTGTTCGCTACTGTATGTGCCAATCACATTTTAAAAGAATAACATTCACACTACTAAAAAGCAAGAAACTTGCTTCAAACACTATTAAAACACTCTCCTCCAATAACCATAATAGAGATGGTCATGCCTGATGACAAACTGTGTTTGCAACCACTTAGAATATCTAAGTGGCATTTTACCCAACACAGGAAAGGTATACTAAAGAACTAGTAGCAGATTTGATTCATCAGAACATCTTAACAAAAGAGAAGTATTTCATTCTTAACATAAATTTTAAAAATTTACTAGAATTGCAAACTTAAGTTTTGACTTGAATATCATTACATCGTCATTAACTTCCTGATACGTTCCCTCAATGGGTGTTCAAGGCTATAATGGCAGCACTGCACGATTAAGTTTACATTATTATTAATCTCTTATCAACAATTTTCCTCCAAATAAGTCTATTACTTGTCAGCACTCCAATATAAGAATGAACTGTAACAATTCATTCTTCTAAGGCACTCTGGACTGAATCAATCCACCTAGATCTTTGTCTTCCTCCGTATCTTGGAACCAAACACCTGTTTTGCTAACCTTTTCTCTCACATTCTATTCACATAAGTGACAATATCACCTTAATTGACATTATCAGCATTCTGCCAAAAATGTCAGTTAAGGTGATATTGTTCCCTTCTAATATCTTCATCTTTAATGTGATTCTGTCATTGATGGCATGGGTTCTTTATTAAATATGAAAGTTCTTTATTTTAAGAACTTTCATATTTGTGGTCTCCAGTCTATGATCAAGTGCTTTATTTCTATTCCAACTCTGAAATCCATAATTTAAAACTGGTTTGAACATTGTCTTGTATGCTGTCAGTTTGGTATTTTGGGCCAATTTTTCTCTTATTACATATAAATTTATTCAACTAGATGTGCGATAATAGTTTTGCATGTTCTGTTCTATATTTCCATATTTAATTTGCAGTCTTCGTTAAAAACTGTGCCTAAATAGCTGAAATTTTCTATTTCCCTGCCTATTTTAGCTGCATTGTCAATGGAGAACCTATACAACAAGATTTTCATGCCAAATTTGTTACAGCTGTTATTCAATTTAGTTTGAGAATCCTGGAGACTTGCACTAGATGTGTTTAGGAGTACTATATCATTTGTATAAAACAAAGAACTAAGTCTGGCATGTCCAATTGTAATATCAGCCTAGTGCCACTTTCTTTCATAATGCGATCCATATACATGATGAATAAGAGTGGAGATAATGTGCATCCTTGTGTTACATCTGATTTTACATCAAAACATCTTCCCGTATTTTTTTTTTTTTTTTCCAATTCTAACTGCCGATTTACAACTTAAATACTGATTATGTATTGCTCGGATTTACCACATTTACAACTTTTACCACACATAACTGTATTGTTTTAAAAAGCTTTTCCATGGCCACTTTGTCATATTCCCATGATTTCACAACTATTTGTCGTAAAGTGAAAATCGAATTCTAACAACCTATAAATTAGGTATTAGAGAATAATACTACAAAGTCTTGCATAATCTTTTTTGAAGAAGAAAAAGGGAAAAGTATTAAGAAATAGTCACACAATGGTAAATTTATAGAAGCCAGACTTTATGTAAGAACTAACAATACATTGCAAAACAAAAAAAAAAGTGATGAGATGCTGGTCATCAGAAATATTGTATATATGAGAGTTGTGTGCACACATTCACCTGCATATATCAAAATATATATATATTGTAAAACAAAAAATCAATATATATATATATATATATATATATATATATATATATAGGAGGGATATTCTTTTATTCTTTTTATGGGGGTGGGGTGATCATGAAGTTTAATCCCTTATTTAGAACCATCAATGCAGACAGGATGAACTGTCCTATCATAAGCAGTAAGCAGATTTCTAAGCCAAGTTACTTGGCTGTGACAAGTCAGTGTGCCTAACATGAAAGAGAATACACACACACACACACACATTTATTTATTTATTTGAAACATCTTGATATGCTCAAGAAATTTGCTAAGAACATTTAAAATCATACTTTTTGAAATTTAACTAATGTATGAGTTCATCCATATTATTTTGTGAATATTTAATATTTTAAAGAAATGAACATTCATTTGTCTCAAGGGTTAATATAAACTAATGTGGAAATGTAACCAATAAAATAAAATAATAATAAATAAAATAAATCATGGCATATCACTTGAAATTTTCTTAAAAGAACCAAATTGCAGTTATGTCTAAAAAATGATGCATTAAATAAAAGCATTAAAGTAAAAAAAATCATAAAAACAATTAGCTTAACAGACAATTATGATTTTTGAAGTTTGGATATGAGCAAATTACTATAACAAGCACCTACAGCAATTGGGTAATGTAATTTTAAAACCATATCTGCAGTTTTATATTTGACCAAATATATTATACATTACATACCTATAAAGTTTATGGCATCTTGAAAATTTCCTTATACTATCATCATTCACACTCTGAGGGACAACCAGCAATGCTGGGTAGCTGCAAAGAGGTTAAAGAGATTGCTGTTGTTGATTTCTTCAATTTGGTTGAAAATCCTGAAGTAATAATATAAGTCTATTCACAAAATGGTTGTATAAGTGTAATAAGAAATAGTTCAAATTCGTTTTCCATTTTAGCAAAAATTATGATGGTACTAATCTCTTGATAAGGATTTCAAAAGTCCAAGTGATGCTGAGTCAGTTGGCTTAGTTAGCAGAAAGTGTGGTTTGGTAAAACAGCGAAACAAAATAAAATGATGACTACTATAATTACAGTTATTAGAACATATTTACTTGATGAATAGAAACTGGAACACAAATGAATACAATCTGCAAAGATATACAGTGAGTGAATGCACAATCCAAAAATGTAAGAAAAAGTTGCATGTGATGAGTCACTTGATGATAGGTGACCTGCCATTGATATGATAAGCTGAAGTTTGCTACTGAGCTGGATTCAGGCATGCTGGGTGGTTGCATAATGATTCACTGTGAGTCAATTTCTTCATTTGCATTAACTGGGAAAGACATGCAAACTTAGCAAATGGGTTCCATATAAACTCAGAGCCATGAACAAAGTTAAAAGGCAATCACTTTGTTTGTTGTTGTTTTGATATCATAATAACACACTATTTCTGGATGATGAAAAAAGCTTATGCACAGCAATACTTTTTTTTTTTTTTTTATGTATCACAAAGACACAAAAAAAGTTTCAAATCTATATTAGTACCTTGGGTGAGTTAAGGATTTTTTTTAAAAATAATTTTTAATTTTTGCATAGTCCAGAAACCATGCTTTAGTAACTAACACTCTTTTTCAAGCCACTTTAGATCTCCAATGAGGGTAGTGGTCTGACACTGGGAATGAAATTCATCTCTCATCTAAAGACAATCACAAACATTCATTCTTGTGGTCATACTTGTACAGGTATGAATGTTTATGATTGTCTTCATTCCCATAAACCTCTATTGCATTCAGTAACCCACAATTCACTAATATAAGAATTTGCTGATTGCCTGGTGGAATGCAGTTGGTAGTTGGTGTTATCCATTACAATGTAAACATGAAAACATACCTAACTATAGTAATGATATTTTAATAAGATTATATTGTAAAATACAGATACTTCAGTTTTCATGTCATCACAGCATAGAAGAAATAATGAAAAATTTAAATAGATTAAATTACAAGCTATGAACAATGGTTAACTTCTCATGTACAGTCGGGAGGCTGCAGGGTTGCAAAGTTGGCATTGGCATTATTGGGATCCAAAGGGGGGGGGGGACGTTACATACAATTGCTAATAACAAATTGTCAAATTTTGGACACAGCAAAGAGTAGCAAGGATCCTCTGGAATGATAAAGAATCATTCCAAAAGACCCTGTGGCTGATGTCATTAATCCCATGTTCTACAAGGTTGTGCCATATAATCAACTGAATAAAAGACAAGTTCTGAAATACATTTTGAAATGGATTCACCAATTTGTCCAAAATAGGATAATTGTATTTACATGGAACATAACCAATAACAAGCAAATCTGTTTTAAAAGACATTTAGTATGGTCTTGCAAAACGTGGATTAACAATGCTTGAAGGATCCTAATGGTGCAATAGTTTTCAAACTAGCAATCTTGCAAGTTCATGAGAAGTTCACCACTATTTAAAGCATGTAGTTTTAATCTGTTGTATTTGAATTTTCCATTATTTATTCTAAATTAAAGATGGCATGTGATATACAAATTGAAATAATCTGTATTTTATTCTAAAATCTTATTAAGATATCATTACTGTGGTTAAATGTGTTTTCATATTTAAATTGATTTTTGACAGTTGTCGTCCCATCAAAAAAAAAAAAGGTCATCCATCAGAAGTTTCTTCTCTCTCTCTCTCTCTCTGGACAAACAGTTGTATTGCACATTCACTCTACCCAAATGCAGCAAGTTCATGATGCTGCTCACCAAAAAACGGGCTGCACATACAAGTTAACTACATAGGCAATGTGGTGATTCAAGATAATGTGAAGCCTGAGACGACAGATGATGCAAGTAATACTGGACAAGCTCTAGAGCCTTGGCTGAGAAATTTTATCCCACTCAATATATTCTCAGACATCCTGTTATCTGATTCACCCTTCCCTAATGTTCAGCAGCCATATACACAACAGACAATTTCAAAACTGAGGGGAATTAGAAACAGAGTGAAAGGATCCTTTCTTTTAGTGTTACATGATGATCAGCAATCATTTTAGAAATTATGGAATTTACAACCATGTTATAAATAACTATTTTAATTTCCTGACGTTTTGACTTTCATATTAAGGTCATCATCTGGAGTATACACAAATATACAAGGACAAGCTGAGTTACATTTCACACAGCATGCTAAAGAGAGAATGAATTGATCAATGGTTATTCTACTGGCATGACCTCTAGTGAAAATATATATATATATATATATATATATATATATATATATATATATATATATATATATAAAATTAAATAAAAATACAAATAAAATTAAAAAATTAATTACAAACTACATCAAAGCTACATTCTATTTAAGATAACATTAAAGAAACATCCTTTCATATAGATAGTTTTCTTACAGTAACAATGATGTCCTAATTTAACATGACAATTGTTATATTAGATTTAAGATTCTGGATTATCTACAGTACTGTTTATAGTTAACTCATAGGGAGAAAGGTTCCTTGGGTAGAATATATGCCTTCCATATGCTTGTGATTTTTAGACTATCATTATTGTTAAGATTAGGGTGGTTGATAAGAATCTCACAGGCTTCCTTAAATTTACGTTCATACCATGTTTTGGTGTGATGTAAACAACTAGTGCTTTTCCAGTGAATTCTATGTAAAGTGTTCAGTGCATGATCAGAAAGGCCAGCTTCACCACAGTTATTATATTTAATGTGTCGTTTATGTTCCTTTTGACTGATAGGAATTGTGCGTCCTGTTTCCCCTATAGGGTAGATTACAGCTGCAATAAATACGGTATACTCCAGGGTGGGCCAGAGAAGGAAGTGGGTCTTTGTACGAGTTGAGTAAGCTTTTTAATTTTGCAGGAGGTTTAAAGGTGGCTTTAAGGTTGTATTTCTATAGTATTCTGTTTATTTTATCTGATGTCCCTTTAATATATGGAATGGTTATAGATTTATTGTATCTTTGTTTCATCGTGAGGTCTGGTAGAGAATTTTGTTGATAGTGTTTTGGCTGTAACCATTTTTTAGGCAAGTATTACTGATAACTTTAAATTCGACCCACAAGCGATGAAATCAATATGGTAAGTTGAATCATGTTTCTAGTTTTTTTTTTTTTTTTTTGAAAGTTTATTTTTCACTTGGTTAGAGTATAATAAATTTAGTTTAATCCTTTATCCAAGTGTGAGCAAACAAAGTTTGTGCCTGAAAGTATCTTCAGGACTGGGTTAAGGTGGTACAACACCAGGCAACTCGTTGCAAAGGTGGAGCAAGCTACCAACTTTTTTAATAATTTACTCTAAATCCAGAGTAAATTATTAAAAAAGGGTGGCACACCAATTGGCAATTCCTATAGGAAGAGATGACCTGCTAATGCTTCTGCCTGATATCTCCACTTGGGCCTGGCTCCCACTGAAGAGACCTCAATAAAGGTCGAAACTAGTCTGGGTTATGGCCTTAATGCATTAACATTAGACATATCCGCAAGGAGATGTGTTTTGAATTATAGGAGATACTGAGATAGGAGTGTTGGTAGCTTGCTCAACCTTTGCAACGAGTTGCCCTGGTGTTGTACCACATTAACCCAGTCCTGAAGATATTTTCAGGCGCAAACTTTGTTTGCTCACACTTGGATAAAGGATTAAACTAAATTTATTATGTTTCTAGTTTGATCAATCGACTGGCATTTTTAAAACACTGTAGGGATAGCAATATCATTCCAAATTGCATCAACTTTAAGAGAAAATTTACCTAAACAAAGGTGCAATGAATATACCACTGCATGGAGAAAGCGTTACTCAGAGAACAGATCCAGGCTACTAGAAAAAACTTGGCCTTTACCAGGTACTAATGATTTAAAATGTGAACTTGCAAGTTACTTGAATGCAGATATTTCGGTTATCCTCGAGAAGATTATGGACAACTCAATGAACCATATCCTTCAAACAAAGAAAGAAAATCTCATATCCAAATTTCATAGACTAAAAGTTCGACAAGACCAACGGACATATTTGAATTTCTCCGCAGTGAATGTTAACAACCAACCAGAAGCAAGAAACAACAGGAGCCACCAACTGCCTTCAGGTAACAATAACGTAGTCAACCTATCCAACCACGCCTTAAACAAAGACGAGTTCTCGCTACTCAGCAAAGGTTTAAAGTTTGCCATAGCACCCAGATCTATGAACAAACTGGATTTTATTTATAATATTAAAAGAGGCTTAAGATTCATCCCAACTACCATAGCAGATAAAATACGTTTAGAAACCGCCAACATTTTAAATATAAATTATAAGAAAGCATATAAGCAACTTAACGAAACAGGAATTAACAGTGGTGAAATCACTAAAATCAAATCCAGACATCTTAATAAGTAGAGCCGATAAAGGCAGTGCCACCATTATTCTAAATTGAACCACATATTTAGAAAAATGAATTTGCAAGTCTCAGACAACAGTACATATCAACTTGTTAACTACGAACCAACCAACAGAATAAAAAAGAAAACAGAGAAGCTACTTAAATCAGTTACTACATGGCCCGAAGATATAATAAAAAAATTACTTGCGCATTACGCTCGTTCTCTGAGAATTTACAATCTACCAAAGACACACCACTCCAGCTAATAGTCGAAGGTATAGACAGTCTGAATTATCATCTAGCCAAGAAATTAGCATCAACACTCAAGGAGTTGGTAGGTCATTCGCCCTCCTTTATCAGAAACTCACAACACTTTATAAACATAATCAAAGACATCAAATTAGAAAAAGATGATTTATTAGTCAGTTTTGATGTCTCTGCCCTCTTTACGAATGTCCCAATCAATGACACAATCCTTCTTTTACAGGATAAATTCTCTCCAGATATCACGGCGCTCTTTACGCATGTATTATGTTCTGGTTATTTTGTGTGACAAAACGCTTTCTACCTACAAAAAGAAGGCACATATCCCCCCCTGCCATTGCTAACTTTTATATGGAATATTTTGAGCAATGTGCTCAAATAAAGGATAGATTCCTCTCCTTTAAAACCCAAAGTCTAGCTTAGATATGTTGATGATGTTTTCGCTATCTGGCCCCATGGTTGCCAGACATTAGACACTTTCCTCAGGCACCTAAACAAACAACACAAACGCATACAGTTCACAATTGAGATTGAAAAGCAGAACACACTTGCGTTTCTAGATACCCTTGCATCTAGAAACTCTTGTATCAGAAAGACTGGCAGTCTTTCCTTCACTGTTTACTGGAAACTGACACATACTGGCCAATATATACAAATAAACTCCTACCACCACCTAACACAAAAACTAGGTGTCGTTAATACTCTAAAAAACAGGGCTTTGATATATGTTAATACTTTTAGAGTATTAACAAGTGCTTAAAGACAAATTTAAAGTTATCAGTAATACTTTCCTAAAAAATAGTTACAGCTAAAACACTATCAACAAAATTCTCTACAAAATTTCACTAAGAAACAAAGATAAATTAGACTACAATAAAACAATAACCATTCCATACATTAAACGGACATCAGATAAAATAAACAGAATATTACAGAAATACAACTTTAAAGCTACATTTAGACCTCCTGCAAAATTAAAAAGCTTACTCAACTCATCCAAAGACCCACTCCCTCCACTGGCACACTCTGGAGTATACCGCATTTATTGCACCTGTAATCTATCTTATATAGGGGAAACAGGACACACAATTCCCATCAGACAAAAGGAACATAAATGACACATTAAATATAATAACTGTGGTCAAGCTGGCCTTTCTGATCATGCACTGAACACTTTACATAGAATTTACTGGAAAAGCACCAGTTTTTTGCATCATACCAAAACATGGTATGAACGTAAATTTAAGGAAGCCTGTGAGATTCTTATCAATCACCCTAATCTTAACAATAATGATGATCTAAAAATCACAACCATATGGAAGGCACATATTCTGCCCATGGAACCTTTTGCCCAAAGAATTAACTATAAACAGGACTGTATATAATCCAGAATCTTAAATCTAATATAACAATTGTCGTGTTAAATTAGGACATCATTGTTACTGTAAGAAAACTATCTATATGAAAGAATGTTTCTCTGATGTTATTTTAAATAGAATAAGCTTTGATGTAGTTTCTAATTAGGATTTTTTTATTTTATTTGTATTTTTATTTAATTTTTATAATATATATTATATTTTCACTAGAGGTCATGCCAGTAGAATAACCATTGATCAAATCATTGTCTCTTTAACACACTGTGTGAAATATAACTCAGCTTGTTCTTGTATATTTGTGTATATTCCAGATGATGACCTTAATATGAAGGTCAAAACGTCGGGAAATTAAAAAAGTTATTTATAACACAGGTGTAAAGTCCATAATTTTTAAAATGAGAGTGGAAGGATTTTTGCTTCTAGAAATCATGAGTTCTATAGGACAGGCATTTATAAACTTTTATCTTGCTGGGAAAATATTACTGTTCATGAAAGTGCTTATTTTTCTGAATAAAAGGTCTTTTATTCATTTTTTTATGAATGATTTAATTTTATCTTGCAAAAAAATGAACTTTTTTGTTGACCTGATCATTAGATTTGCTACACATACCCATCTGCAAAAGTATGATCATTGTAGAATCAATGATCTGCTGACACACACCACACAGAGAGAGAGGCAGGCAAATAAATTTCATCTGTTATAGAGCAAGAATCCATTGCAAGAAGTTTGCAATAATGCACCTTATTTCAAATTCTTGTTCAAAATTATCTCTCACATGTTACAGAAGATGCCAATTTCTTTTTAATCTCACATCAAATGGTCAGTCTGTCACCATAATCATTATAGAAACATATGCAATGATGATCTTTAGAAAAGATTATCATTCCTAGAGATATTTTAGCCGTCTTTAAAATAAGTAACCTACTTGTTTTATGAACAGCTAATGAGTATCTTCCTTTGCAGCTCCTTTCCATACAATTTTAAATTATCAAGCAAAGATGTACATATAATTCTGGCAAGTTGCATACTGTTTGTGACTGCTTAAGGATAAACAACAATTCTGTTTTAAACAAGATCAAGTTCTTATTTGTGCTCAAATTTTGATTACAGGAAAAAGAAAATCATAAAAAAAAATTAATAAAGAAAAAAATAAGAAAGCACAAATAAAATACTTATACAAGGAAAAGCTAGATATGATATTTAACACTTCATGAGTATCTTGTGGGTGTCTTCCTAAGTTTTGTAAATTTGATCACTCAGACTGACTCCCCCCCATAAAACATTTTAAGAGTATCAAGAATATATTATATAGATTTCTGGTAAGAACATGCTTGTATAATTAATATAAGATATATAATATGATAGGAAAAAGGAATTTATAAGGAAGATATTTATAACCCCCCCCCTTTCCTCCTGTGTCATATAAGGTCAAGATCTGAACAGGCAATATAAATATCTTTTCATTAACTCTCTCTCATTTTCTACACACACACACACACACACACACACACACACACACACACACACACACAGATTACATATATATATATATAGAGAGAGAGAGAGAGAGAGAGAGAATTGAAATAACATTGTCATATATATATATATATATATCATCTCATTTTCTACTTAACGTACTAGGCTCAGTGGCCTGTCATAACCAAACAAATATTAGTGATATTTGCAAAGTCTAATATGCCATCAAATAAGTGTTCTCTGACCAGATTCTCTGCTTTGCAGAAGAACCTGGTTAGAGTTTCTCTGAGTGTCCAGACATGGAAACTCTGAGAAGTTTATTGTGGGTGAACCTTAGTACCTACTTAACTCACCTTCCATTGTAAAATAATAATAAAGGTTGGCCATGTCCTCGATGCAATTCAATGCTAATGTCTGGAATGATAGCCAAAGCCATGGCGTGAGCCAATCAAATGCAGGTATTCCCTGTTTTGTAGGATGAAAAACCTGAGTTTACAGATGTAGGTAAACACTGCAATCTCCATAACTCATGTTCAATTGTTAAATTGTAATAAATATTGGTCAGGTCTTGGATGAGATTCGATGCAGCTGTTTGGATATATACCCGAAGCAAACTAAAACTATGAGGTAAGTGTATTCTGTATGATAACTGCATGCATTCCTTGGAATGACAGCTCGTATAGAGATGGCAGGAAAATCCTGTCATTTCTATATGAGATGATCTGATTCAAACTCAGGCTTTTCCATGGTGTCCTCACTACCAACTGAACTACAAAAGCTACTATTAATATTATGAAATAATTTTATTTGCTTGTTAGATAGATGTGATACTGTCTTTCTATGGTGATAAGTTCAGCCTGTATCATGCAAACAGTGCATTTATCTGCTGCAGGGTGAAACACACTATCAATAAATGAAACAGAAACTCATCATTCCTGACAAGAGAAAAGAAGAAAAAACAGGTGAGATCTTATTAAATAATAAGTACAAGATGTTATATTCAGGCAACTATGATCAAGGAAAGGAAGGAGTAGAGATAGCATTCAACACCAAACATGAAGATAAACTTCTTGATGGGAAGGTAATTTCAAGTAGATAAACTTCAAAATGGGGAAATGGACAATCAAGCTAATTAATAGGCAGTCAAGCTTACTTATAAGCTTGACTACCTATAGTCTCACAGAAGGTTTCTCCTAAAGAAGAAATGGAAGACTTTTTATTTTTATTTTTTATGTCATTACAGCAGGCAGCTGACAAAGAAAATGGAAAAAGTGATCCTTGTTAGAGATCCAACCACCAGAGCAGGAAATTAAACCTGCAGGATACATAGAAACATTTTGGGAAAGTTTGGTAAAACTTTGTTTGGCTTTTCAAGCAAATAAACCTCTATAATACTATATTATAGAGGCCAAGATAAGGAAAGAATCAGTGGAGTTGGATTCATGATCAACAAAAAATTGAAGAACAGTAACAGCATAATAGAATTTTAAGTATATCTGATCGAATAGCAAGTACTGTTGTTCAAATCTCAAAAAAGATACACTCTTAAGATCATCCAAGTCTATGCACCAACAATAAGTCATACTGAGGAAGCGGACATGGAAAAGTCCAAATAGCAAAACTAGTGAAATTGACTTTATCCACAGTAATAAGAAAAACATCTTTCAAGACTGCTCTGTTATAAACACCTTCAACATTGGAAGTGACCTCATGGTACACAGTAAGATTCAAATAAACTGCCAAAAAGAAAGAAGAAAATGTTTCAAAGATCAAAGAAAAACATACATGTACACAAACTCAACATTAACATGAACTAAACAATTGATTTAAAAATCTTATTATAGATGACAATGCTGATCCATCAGAAAGTAATGCATTATTACCCAAAACATTTTACAGTGCTCACTTGAAATAGCTGGTACCACAGAACAGAAACAAGACAAAATTTCTGAAGAAACAAAACATCTGATGAAAAAATGAAGAGAAATGAAACAATCAAATAATCTACAGAATAAAATTGAATACACTGAACTATGCAAAACAATCAGAAAACGTATCACAGAAGAATTAAGACAATTCAATTGTAAATTCATACAATAAATAAATGAAAACAACTGTAGTCTCAAAAAAACCAAATAGCAATTGATGAACAGCAATAAACAGATGGTTGCAGTCAAACTAAAAGATGGGACCATAACCAGAGATAGATATGCTATTGCAAAAAGAATTGAATTTTACACAGTACTATATCAGGATGATGAATTAAATGAAGAAGACAACTACGAAATAACTGAAGTACCACAGATTCTACCAGAAGTTATGTGGAGCATCCAAAGATTGCAAAATGGAAAAGCTGCAGGTGAGGATGCAGTTATAGCTGAACTTCTAAAAGGTGGGGAAATGATCTATTAGCAAAACACTTATTTTATGCCTGAAGAAAAATTATATATCAAGAAAATGGAAGAAGGATATGTTAATTTTGCTACATAAAACTACCGACCCATCAGTTTATTATCAGTGGTTTACAAAGTGTTTAGAAGTCCTAGCAAATAAGCTTTGTACGACTCTGGACCTACACAACCAAAAGAACAGGCAGGCTTTCGAAGTGTCTTTAGTGCAATGGACCATATTCAAGTTGTACAGCAGATTATTGAACAGTTGTAATGAATATCAGTTAGCATTATGTCTTTGTTTTATTGATTATGAGAAAGCCTTTGATTCAGTAAAAACTTGTGCAATACTTAAAGCATTATGAAACCAACAAGTGGAGATAGAAGATAAATCAAAGATATTTAAAGCCATTTATGCTTTGCAGATGACATAGTTATCTTTACTTCAACTGCTCATGAATTACAGACTCACATCCAAGAACTTCAAATTGCTAGTAAAACAGCTGGACTAAAGATAAACCTAAAAAAGAGCCTAATTGAACCTATTGAACTAAACCTAAGTTATGTTCAATAGCTATGTCCAACCAGAAACAATAAATATCAATAATGATAAAATTAAACAAGTAGATCATTACATATACTTAGGAAAATAGATATCAATGGAACAAAATATCATGAACAAAACAAAATTAAATGATGCTTGGGTGGAAAGCATTTGGAAGATTACATTCAATATTCAAAAGCCAACTACAATTATGTCTGAAAAGAAAGTTTTTAACCAATGCATTCTTCCTGTATTGACATATGGCTGTGAAACATGGACACTAAATATAAAGGAAATTCAAAAATTAAGAACAACATAATTTAGTATGGAAAGAAGTATGCTTGGTATCACAAGACTGGATCACAAAAGGTATACGTGGATAAGAAATCAAACCAAAGTGTCTGACATCATAGGAAGAGTGAAACATTTAAAGTGGGAATGGGCTGGGCATGTTGCTCAAAGACAAGATCAATGATGGACAAGAGAAGAACTGGATTGGATTTTACGAGAGGAAAAACAACCATGACACCGACCTAAATCATGGTGGATTGATGATATCATCAGATTTGCAGAAGTAATATGGGAAAGGAGAGCCATGGACAGACAGTCTTGCAGTAATCTTGGAAATGATGATGGAGTTTGTTTAAAAGCACCATCTTTACTACACTGAATTAGAAGATCTGGGAACTCTTCTTTATGCCTCTCTGATATATATGGTGTTGGCTCCATACATATCAGAGAGGCTTCGTTTAACCAGGGTTCCCTTTCTTTCAGCGAAAGTTCTGAAAGGACAGGTGTTAATATGGTATTCAGAACTTTCACATTTCTGACATAGTTTCAGACATTGATTAGTGATATGTCTGATCTCCATGCAGTAAAACATTTAGATTTGGGGCAGTTGTCACCCAAGTGATCATATAACCACAATGCAGGCACGGCCTCTGTACTCTGGGATAGTTCACCATAACTCGGGTTGTACTGATGTTGACAAAATTTGGTACAGGTGTCTTCATATCCATTGTGAAAGTGACATCACCAAAAAACCAGTTTGGATCTTCACCTGATAAACTCTTTCGTATGTTATCTCATTTCGAGAATGTCTGTATAAGAATTTCATTACTGTTCTCTATATATTCCATTGGAAATCTTTCAATGTTTACTGTTTTAACCTGGCTTCCCACCATTAGAGGAATAACTGTACTGCCTTCGAAAGTAAAACCCTATAATAGCTTATCACTTGTTTCCACATCTTTAACTCAATTAAATATTTTCCTCTGCCATATGGGGCGAAAGAATAAATCTTACTGGCACCAACAATCTGTTTTAAAACCTTAATCACCTGTTTCTTCTTCACATCTTGGAATTTTCATTCCTAGAGTTCTTGAAGGAATTGGTACCATTATCTCAGGTGAAAAAGACTAAAACCTCTGTGTTTGATTGCAAGAGAATGGAAGAAAAAAAAACTTTCAGTCATAAGACTGAGAATTAAATAATCCTGTGATTATTTAAATACAGCCAGCAAATGCTCTATTTGAGTTACTATAAAATGGCGGCCATGATACCACCAAAAGTAATCCCATAATGCAGATAAACTGTACTACCAGCAATCTTAAAAAAAAAAAAGTGTTAGTGGGGACAAAACTGCCTCTAGCACCAGTAAAATAAAATCAAAGTAAAAAGCAAACGAAAGAAAACCAAAGTACTTATTTACCAAAATCCAAGCTGTCATCAGTTGGAGACAGACCCAGAAGTAATGTAGAAGTCATATTGCCATATACAAGCAGCCAAAAGATGTTAGTTGTGCATGTTACCAAACTATACCTTATCTATACCTATATCTCTAATCCAGAGTATCTAAAATACTCTGGATTAGAGATAGATGTTGGAAGTTTTTTCACTTGGTTATAATATAAGTTTGCACCTGAAATAACTCCAGGACTTCACATCACTTGCCTTAGTATCCCATAATGCAAAGCACATATCCTTACGGACATGTATAATTGAAAAAATAATTGTAATTGTAAAAATAATTATAATTAAAATTCTGAATATTTTTACGAATTGTTTATGTTAAAATGTTTATTAGTTTTAGTTTCATAACATGCATTGTCAGCACTTGCGATGTGCCTGTTATGGAAATTGTTTTGTCAAAAGTGATATGTAAAGAACTTAAAAAATTGATGTACTTACCAGATTTGATATTTGTATTACTTACAGGAATTTTATTGTAATTTAAAATATTAAGTTTTGTGTTTTTATGAAGACATTCTCTCTTGTCGCTAACGGAGACAACGTGTCAGCCATTATTTATACCTAACTTCTTGCTTACAAGTTTCATGGAGTGCGCATGCTCCCCGAGAAGTTTGATATGTGATTGACAGCTGACAAGTTCAGTATCGAAGCAACGGGAGAGTAAACAAAGATAGCGTTCAGAAGGAATTTAGAACACAAGCCAGCAGATATTTAGATTCTGAGAAACTTGAGTTTTTTTATGTGACAGTCGGAGGAAAATTAATAGTATATTCTGAAAAAGGAATCATGGAACTATTAAGTTTTAATGTGGAATAAGTATGTGGATAAATAAAAGGAAAATATTGCTATATCGTTTTAAACGGAATATTGGAGGAAACACTATTTGAAAGATTAATAGTAGGTTCTGAAAAGGGAATCGTAGAACTGTAATTTTTTTTTTTATTGGAAGAGTTAAGACTGTCAATAAGCATTTAGTGAATAAAAGAAGAATTTGCTATTTACATTCTAAAGGAATGTTCGAGAAAACTCTGATTAAGAAGTTTCATCTGTATTAAGGACGTCGGATCTGATTATTATTTCTACTGAAGAAAAGAGACAGAATTAAGTTCGGAAGAATTAATGTGTGCTACATAAGTGATGAGAAAGGATCCTGTAAAAATGAAGAATAAAGTCATATCTCTTAGGAGAAGGGCCTTCACAGAGAGAGAAACTGACTATGAACATTTTTTCATTTGTGAAAACAAAGTGTTTATCTAGTCTTAAGTGTAAGTTTATTTTAAAAAGGCCTTGGATCCAATTAATTTGTAGTTAGTTGTGTAATATTGTTTGAAGTGTATATATTGTTTTTGTTTTATTAAACGTGTTTATTTTGTATTTGGCTTGAGTGAGTAATTATTTGGATTCCGAAAGAGTTAAGATCATTGCACCAATTGGAGTGAACCCTTGTGCATATAATAATATATAGGTATACACTCGGAATTAAAAAAAATAATTGTTAGAAACAGAGATCATCTCTATGGTAGGATTAAATATTAAGATAATATCTATGAATATCCTCTCTATATAAAAAATCCACCAATTATTAACAGTATCCCATAATGCAAAGCACATATCCTTATGGACATGTATAATGATATGCATTATGGGAAGGATCACTATCCAGACCAGTTTCAACCTTTATTGAAGTCTCATATAGAGGTCATTAGCCTCTATATACGAGTTGCCCAATTGTGAAGTTACTTCATGCATAAACTTTGTTTGCTTACATTTGGATAAAGGATTAAACCAAGAATATAATTTCTTGGTATCTAATTTATAGTATAACCAAGTGGGAAAACTTTCAACATAGTGCCACGTACTATGGTTTCACATGTAAACCGACAATATCTTGTGCTATTCAAATCCAGATCTGGAGATGTGAGAAATCATTCTCTGATAATCCCTCCATGCCATCCGTGTGCCTTGCAAGGCATGCAAATGTTAGATAATCCAGAAACTCTGCTCTTACAGATCAAACAGAGAACTTTTTCAAGCCACAACAATAAATACCAAAAGTGGCAAACAAGCCATTATTCAATTGCAACTGAACTGTTTGTAGAGCATCTGCAAAAACAATCTGTAAAATTAGGAGGAATTATGTCTCTGTACAAGTCCAATCTTTCCTAGTACTTAATATTCTTTGCATCTAGGAATTCATAGATGCAGAGACAGCAAGGTTGATTGCTTTTCAGTTAAAAATAAATGAATCTGTGTTCAACATACAAACAATTTCAAAGTATGGTATTTGAAGATTTCTGCTAGTAAATGATGTTTGGTGTAATGAATTTTTTAAACTTCCACTGTTCGGAATAGAAAGCTTAAACAGTACTGCTTTTAGAATTCTTAAGATATTTCATTAGCTGAAACACTACTCCAAATTTGCTAAACAGCATTCATTATAAAATTTCTAGCTACAATTTTTTTGGGATTCTACTGTTCACAAAAAATTAAAGAATAGAGCCATTATAAATAGCTCTATTATCTGATTTTATGTTGGTTAGTTTTATGTATGCACTCAACAGAGAACCTTTGTTGCTCCACACTCTTTTAATAGTAAAATATGATGAAATTTGTAAACAACTATTTAGGCTTAGGTGCTGATTTACATCCATGTTGCACTTTAACAGAATAACTTATAGCACAAAGAGAAATAATTAAACAGCAATTTTAACATTGCATTCCTGATGATGTCTCTGTGAGTGAGATAAAATATTGAAATCGATTAAGCCTGTTGTTGAATTATTTCTCTTTGTGCTGTAAGATATTCCATTAAAGTGCAACATGGATGCTGAATGGAATACACTTTGAATAACACTTTGCTATAAGATGCAAAAAGCCAAAAAAAAAAATAATAAAAATAAATAATGCAAAATTTTGATAAAAAAATAACAGTATTTTAAAACTTGCCAAGAGATCATTAAATAATAGTATTCTATATTTCAATAGGATATGGTGTAAGAAATACTTAAGTATGAATATCACTATGAACCTACCTCCTGCAAACTGAATAGCTGCTATTAACCGAAGTTATACGAAAACCTTCCACTTTTCCTTTAGAATTGCTACCATTAAGTATACCCAAGCCAAGTCTCTGGAAGTCCTTGCAGTAACTTCTCTCTGAAAGTTTTTCCAGAGTTTTAGAATCTACATGGGGTGCATGGGTGTGCAGATGAGGTGTAGAAGTTGTCAAATCAGTTTCATCTATCACTGGAAAAGAAAATAATCAAATATGTGTGCAACAATTGATAACAAAAATCAGTATATGGATTTACCCAGTGCACACAAACACTATCCATAACTTGATGAGGAGTTTATGATCACTGCTATGTTCCAAGTGATGTGGACAGAGAAAGGAGGAGGGGGGGGGGGGATAGATTTACTTTCATTTGTGAAAAATGGACTCCAGAAGATCATCCTAAGGAGAAATTCATGGTATATGCATCTATCTGTTTAACTTAATTAAATGTGAACTCAACATAGTTACTCCATGATATGAAAACTCCTATTACTATACTGTTATAAATAGTTTAATTTCTACTTAATTCATATTATAAAATGTTATGACATAAACAAAAAATCCTAATGAAGTGAACCTCACATCATCATGCTTTTTTTCTTTCACTATATCATTATTGTGATAAACGAGTTTTTTTTTCCAGAAAGAGAATATTTGCGTTTTTCCATGTTTTATTTATTTTTTAACAAAAAATGCAATGTTTTTTGCACTATAAACGATATTAAAATATAACACTTCTTTTCATTCTAAAATGTTTGATGCAAAAAAATAACTTTTTATAATTTTTTTTTTTTAGGTTGGATTTGTATTATGTTCAAATCATTAAATTTTTCAAATGTATCTTTTATCTTACCCTTGGTATTAATTTCCAACAGAAACAAAAGTAACAGAATCATGAAGAAACTGTCATAATCAAATTAAATGAACCATTAACATCTAGGGATAACAATTAACTTTTATTTAGTTATTATTGGCTCATATTTTGCCTTGGTGATCAAGGCATCGTCATAGGCACAAGAATATAAGATATACATGTACATGCACACCCAACAGAAGAAAAGAAAACCCAGACTGTGTTAAAAATGACATTATCCTATAATCTTAAGTCCACTATGGATATGGTGAAGGGATCTTGATCATTCTGCTCACAGTATCCATGGTGATGACTGTCACCAAGATTTTTTTTTTTTTTTTGGTAAAAAAAAATATTTATTTACTGAGGTTAGGAAATTGTAGAGTTGTGGCAGATCACTGAAAACATTGTTCTCCAATTTCCCTCTGTATAGCAAAGCGGTTTCTTCTACTTAATGTGATGGTCTGTGTGAATGGCATGGTGTGCAACTCCAGAACAGTTGTGTAGATACTGGACATTTTTTTTTTTCTTTTGAACTTTAATGATGTTCTTTCAGTATGATCACAATTTCTTGCTGCAGCACATTGACATATTTGGTTAAACTGAAAAACAGCTAATATTTGACTGGATAAACATAAAGATAAATAAAAATAAAATAAAAATAAGCTATAGCCACTTTGGAGATGAAGATCATGCTGCTGACAACGAATCATTAGATTCAGTGGGAACAATCATTTATATATATATATATATATATATATATATATCTGAAGGGCTGTTTTTAAGATCTCTACACCTCTACAAAACATTCTAATCTCAATAAATATGGTTGCCTCACTCTAACCAAAAATCTGAAAGACTATTTTTATGAGATCATTAGCTGAATGATCAAAATTCTGCCAGTTAGGACTGCAGGATCATGTTATTCTGAACTCTGTATTTGAGTTTCTTCTGTTGCATCAGCATATCTTGTATCTTCATTCATACGAATATGTCTGCCTGGCAACCAATGTGAAATACTCGTTAATAATAACGATAATAATCTAAATAATAGTCTAAATAAAAGTCAATTATCATTTTATTATTAATTATTATGTCTGTCATTAAAAAACACAAATGATAATCAGCACGAGTGTCAATAACAAACTAAGACATTATATACCAGTGGGTACATGAACCACACAAAATTTTAGCAATAAAAAGTTGGTAGCAGGATTTTCATGAATGGATCTCTGAAAAATAGTAAGTGATAACATCAACCGTAAGTTACTAGTTGCAGTATAGTTGCTGTAGGCTAGTTAATTTCTGACCAAAAACAAAACTCAAAATCACACTATGGGTATATTATCCACATTTAAGACTCTACACCCTTTCTGTTCATAACTGGCAGCCAATTTGAATTGTCAGGTATCGAATTATCATGTGTACAAGAACACTTCCAGAAATTCCTATGTTTATAAAATTATATTACAAAATACATAAGCATGCTCCTCAAAAGTAACTGATATGAGTAACATAAAAATAACTTAGTTTAGCATGTTCATTTAAAATTAAAAACTTGATTTATCATTTAATAAAATCTTTCTCATAATGATTGTGAAGCAAAAACAACCTAAACATAGTCAGTATAATAGCATATAACAGGCATCTGCTACATAATTCAGCTTCTTCAAATTCACATTCAAGTGGCTCAAGTTATTCAGCGATTTAGTTCATTTTGATGGCAGAGTGTTACACTTAAAACAGAGCCTTGGAGAACACCCTCTTCTTGACAAAATGACTTTTTTTCCTACATCAAAGAAAACTGAAACCAGATTTTCATGTTTCCATAATGCATCTCTTAAAAAAAAATGTTTCTAGATGAATTAAATGATTCAATGTCGATATATATATATATATATATATATATATATATATATATATATACACACCCTCAAAGGGTGTTCAGGATGCTATAACAGCACTACATGTTTAAGTGTACATTGTTATTAATCTCCTATCAACAATATTGCTCAAAATTAGTCAATAGTTATTAGCATCCTGAACACCTTTTGAGGTTATATATCAGGAAATTGATTATGATGATGAGGAGGAGGAAGTAAAGGAAGAATGAACACGGAAGTATAATCTTCGTAAGTGGGAGATGGCAGAAAAGTCAGATACTCTTAAAATAGCTGAGTTGTCACTTTGGCATGGTATATGTTCCATGCAGATCCATTTGCTGTCTGGATCTGAGAGAGGAACTGGATGAAAAGATAGAGGTCATATCTAATCGTTCCTCTAAGGCATTTCTGACTGAATCAATCCACCTAGAGCGTGATCTTCCTCTGGGTCTTTTTTCTTGCCATCAAACACTTTACTTCCTACCTAGTAAAAATAAATAAATAAATAAATAAATAAAACAAAAATTTAAAAAAATTAGATTTCCTCTTAGCTGACAAAGCCATGAGTTAATCTAATTTTCTTTTTATATTCTGATTTTGCTTCCTCACAATGCCTGTTACTCTTTGGCTTTCTTGTTTTTACATTGCTCCTAAGCCTAGTCATCATTCTTCTGATATTAGAGGTACAATATCTTCTTTCTAAGTAGCTCTTGATTTAAGTTTTATTCATCTATTTATTGCTCATGTAATTTATTCCTTACTCTATGATTATCCTACTGCTTCAGGCTGCCTTCTCAAGTTCTTCTTACAATCACTGGCTTTATAGTTCCACATGTATCCATTCCGAGTCAAGGTTCTCAGATGAATTATCAGCTCACAAGTCAAAATTGCATGATCACCTATACCAACTAGAGGCATATCAGTCACTTTATTTACTCTTATCGGCATACTCTCAGAAGCTATTACTAGATCCAGTATTCTCGCACCACCTATGACTACCACCACCAAGTGCTGCTTAAGGTATCCATGGGTAACTCTATAAATTCTCATTCTTTCATTCTGTATGCCTTTTCCTCCAAAGAGTCTATATCCCAATAGTTGAAATCACACAAAATTATAGTCGTGTCCATAAGGATTATTTATCTATGCAACTCAAGGTCTCATAAAGATAACACAGGTCTGTGGCATCACCCAACTTTTCACTTCATTCTTTGATCTCTTGTTGATTCAATGAAACAGCCTCCAACCCTTTTCTATTACTCACTCCCACTACCACCACTATTCAAAATTTCTGCTGTGATTAGATTTAATTCCTCTATGTGCATCAGCAATACTCTCACACTTTCTGTTTTGTTTCTACTCTATGAATACATTGGCTCAAGTTTCTAAGGAGTGGAAGGTGGGCAAGATTGTGCCTGCTTCATAAGGGAGGTGATAGAACTCAAGCATCAAATTACAGGTTTATCTGTGTGTCAGGTGTTGTGGTTAAGTTGTTGGAGAAGCTTGTGAGAACTAGGATCTAGAACTGGGTTGACAACAATGGTATTATCTTTGATGGACAACATGGATTTGCTAAAGGGAGGTCATGTTTTAGTAATTTGCTTACTTATTACAATAAGGTGACTGCTTCCTTGGACAGAAGAGAGGGATACACAGTAATATACTTAGATTTTGCAAAGGCTTTTGATAGATTACCGCATGATAAGTTGATAGTCAAACTAGAGCGGATGTTAGATTAGTGCATTGGATTGGAGACTGGCTATCTGATAGGTATCAACAAGTTGTGTATGGGGGAGCGATATCCAGGAAAAGGAAAGTCACTAGTGGAGTGCCTCAGGGATCTGTTTTAGGTCCATTGCTGTTTAACTTGTATATTAATGATATAGGTGAAGATTTGGATGGAGATATTTAGTTGTTTGCAGGTGATGCAAAGTTGGGACAAACCATGAAGTGTAGTGAAGATGTTGTGGCCTTACAGGAAGACTTGAATAGATTGAGTGATTGGGCACGGAAATGGGGATGCGAGTTCAATGTTGCAAAATGTAAGAATGAAAGAATACAGAATGAAAGAATGAGAATTTTTTTTAAAATTTGGGAAACAAAGATGGGATGCAGAATTTATGCTTGGTAAGGATATGCTGTCAGAGGAGGAGGAAATAAGAGATCTTGTGGTGAAAGTGGATAAGGATCTGAAATTTAGGGGACACATTGTGAAAATTGTGAAGATTTCTGGGAATGGAGGACACTGACTTGTAGAAGTAGGGAGATTCTTGTTTCATTGTATAAGGCTTTGATTAGGCCATACATGGACTACTGTGCCCAGATTTGGTGACCTGGTTTTTCAGAAGGACAAAGAGATGTTGGAAATGGTCCAGAGGCAAATATGAAAAAAGATTGAGAAGATGCAATTTACAGAGTCTGGTGGATAGGAGGAAGAGGGGGAGATATGATAGAGACCTACAAGTTAGTAAGGGGTTGTTATAGGATCAATGTTGGAGAGGTTCCACAGAAAACAGTGGAAGATCAGGGGAGAACCAGAGGTCATCCCTGGAAACTGTATAAAGAGGGTGTGAGCAGGGGAGTGAGAAGCTGGTTTTTTGCATGCAGAGATGTGAATGATTGAAATGCCTTGCCTGAGAGTGTGGTCTCTGCAGAGAATTTGAGTGTGTTTAAAGCACGGTATGATGAACTGTGTGTGTGTGTGTGTGTGTGTGTGTGATAAAAGGACCTGCTATATGAATCTTTGACTCCATGGGGTGTTGTGATAATAATAATAATAATAATAATAATAATAATACACTATTCATCACATTCTATTCCTGTAAGGCTATTCTCTTCTGCCAAACACATGGCATTATTGTGTCAGAAGTCGTGAGACTTCTCATGTGTGAGGCTGATATATATATATAACAGGTATCACTAATGCCAATAATTTCTAGTCCTACTGCATTTACCAGTGCCAAGCACTTCTTGTCTTTGTTCCCAATTCTTCTAGCATTAGTGATCCTCCATGCATGATAGCTAACCACTAGGCTGATGGGCATTCAGGACTCGTAAAACCTAACTGGTTCAAACAGGAAGCCTCTGGTTAGATTCATCTGAGTTGATTAATCAACTTAGATGAATGCCTCTCTCTCTCTATATATATATATATATATTTATATATATATATATATATATATATATATATACACACATATATATATATTTTACCCTTTTCATAATGTCTCACTGCTGCTGATCATCACTTTTCTCTGCTGATAAAACTAGCCCAGCCATTCTTTGGGTCATTCTTATAACACTATTACTCTCTCTTTCTCTCTCTCTCTATTTTTGTCATCACAATCACAATTTTGACCTCTTGTTTTAATATATGAATTCAAACTCTCATAGAACACTTAGATGTCTAGTTAATTTGAATGACTATTTACATTCACCCTTTCAGCAAACAACAATCTCTTTAAGGACCTATCACCAAATTCATATAAGGGTAATATATACTCTGCATATACATTTCCTTTTGACTATCAAAGTTACTCCATATATCAACATACTGCACACCATTTCTCCTACACAATCATAATCATTTGAACTTGCAGCCTTCTGTCTCAGTGCACAAACTGTGTGGAAGAAATGGTGTGAAGCACATTGATATATGGAGTGACTTCGATGGAAGGAAGTGTATGTGAAGGATATATTACATTTATATGAATTCTTAACTGTGTCTATGTCATAGTTTGGTAACAAACTCAAATTTTTTATTCTTTTGCTTTTATTTTTTCATCTCATTCAACAATTCTTTGATATCCTGTTTCATTCCATGCTTATCTGAAGTCATTCTTGCCAACAAGCTGTAAGCTATATCTTCCATTTGTTCTGCTTGTTTACAAGCAGAGTGGTTCACATCACAAATCTTCACATTTGGAAAAAACACTTCTATTCATCTAGCATACCTCTATTCAGGAAGTGAGCACACATCACCACAACATTTAACCTTTTTGCACATTCTTTTTTTTTCTTTTCTTATTCTTGTATTCCATCTCTTTTCTTAACATTCTTGTTACTTATCAATCTTGCTTCCCCCCCCCATCCCTTTTTCATCTTTCATGCACATACACCACACACACACACAACATACATAACATCACATTCATACATGCATGCGTGTGTGTGTGTGTGTGTGTGTGTGTGATCTGCAAAAGAAGTTGTATTTCTTAATGAATCTTTATTGCCTTCATACACAGGACATTATGAAAAGGGTAAAAATATATATATATATATATATATATATATAGAGAGAGAGAGAGAGAGAGATGGGCAAACAGATGGATCATGATCTGTATAATAATAAGAAATATATGTCGTTCTTCTAACCTTAGGTGAGATTGGGAATCACTGTAATTAAAGCAAAATAAGAATTTCTAATAAAAATTACTCCTTTACAGAAGCTTAGCTTAGCTGAGAAATTATGGAAACAGATGACAAACAGAAATTCAAGTACTGGGAATGAAAAATGAAAGTCTTTGCATAAATTAAGCAGTCAGACTCCACCTTGCTTTGCATAAATTAGTATTCAATGATAAAATCAAAAAAATTCAAAACTTATTCTCTATTTCTTATTTCCTATTATGGTAACTCTGCAGCATGAATCTAGATTTAGAGCAGAATATTAATTTAGGATTTTTTTTTTCACTGTATCATGAGAATTTAGGATTTTTTTTTTTTCACTGTATCATGAGAATCTAAGTATTAGTTAATTTACAACACTGAAAACCATCTTAGTAAACTGAACTCACTAGATAAATCATCATCAAAGAGTGAAGATGGACGATCAGATTCAGAATCAAATGTTGCTGATGGCATTCTTCCAGGACTGGGAAGTGTTCTTGCTTCAGAAGGACCTTGAATAACATATTTTTGTTTCCTTGAAGAAGATTTTGGCTTGAATCCTGCTTTCATGGCAGTTTTCAGAATTTTCTTCTTAGCTAAAAGTCTGAATTCCAATAATATATAATGTTGTTTTAAGGATACTTGCGACATAAGACTGAATGATATAATCACGTAATCACAAGAAAGATATTTATTTAACCAAATATTTCGGTCTGGAAATAGCAGACCATCGTCGGTGGTCTGCTATTTCCAGACCGAAATATTTTGGTTTTTCCAAAACTAATTGTTCTACTTTTGATTATCTACAGAAAGAACTTTCTACTATCCAGCAACACATGAAACTCAATGGCTTTTCTGAAAAAAGTATTCAACGTCTTCTTACATCTTATAATCCTCCACAAAACAACAAAGATTCAATACGTCGAGTACCTACTTTATCTTCCTTTTTAAACAGTATTAATTCCTTACATCATCGCATAAAGTTTACTATGGAATTAGAAGAAAACAACCAGTTATCTTTTTTAGACGTTCTCCTCATCCGATCATCTTCAAATATTCTTACAACTACAGTATACAGGAAACCAACATTCACAGGTCGTTATATTCTGAAAGAATCAGCCCATCATCCATGTCAAAAAACAGGAATTATAAAATGTCTCATCAAAAGAGCCAAAACTAATTGTTCTACTTTTGATTATCTACAGAAAGAACTTTCTACTATCCAGCAACACATGAAACTCAATGGCTTTTCTGAAAAAAGTATTCAACGTCTTCTTACATCTTATAATCCTCCACAAAACAACAAAGATTCAATACGTCGAGTACCTATTCCTTATATCTCCGGTATTTCAGAACCTATCGCAAGAATTTTGAAGAAATATGATTTAACAGCTACGTATTCTCCTATTAACAAATTGTCCTCTCATTTTCCTTCTCCTAAAGACAAACGCTCAACTTTATCTCTTCCTGGAGTTTATCAAATTCCTTGCAACTGTGATCTCTCTTACTTTGGACAGACTGGACGTTCTCTTGAAAAAAGAATCCAAGAACATCAATCATCCATTCTTCACAATAAACCTGAAAAGTCTGGTTTGGCTCAACACGGGATTGAAACTGACCACAGCATCCTTTGGTCCAAAACGCGCCTCTTACATAGATCCCGTTATAGGTTCGAACGTTTGTTCAAGGAAAGCGTGGAGGCCTTGCTCCATCATCCCAACCTGAATCGTAATGACTGCATATCTATATCAAAAATCTGGGAAAGCCTAATCAAGATTACTCATTATTTTTTTTTTTTTTTTTTTTTTTTTTTTTTTTTTTTTAAATAGCAAATTCAATCATGTTTCTACTTCAAAATATTTCGTTTCATACTTAGTGATATAACATCACGCGGCATGTTCTAATTTCAACGATCTATTGTTAGTATTCTAGCTTGTATATTTTTTTAAACTGTTCTTGTAATACCACCGACGATGGTCTGCTATTTCCAGACCGAAATATTTGGTTAAATAAATATCTTTCTTGTGATTACGTGATTATATCATTCAATAATATATAATGTTTAATTCATTTGAACAATATATATATATATATATATATTAATAAACAGATGATAAAACTTTAGAGTAGTCATAACACAAAACAAAATTTTAAAATTGTTTAAACAGGGGAGAGGGGAAACTGGAGTGAGGCAAGCGTGGCTGATGTGTGTAAGAAGAGCTCTGGATTGAGATAAGTATTCTTGAAATAATTAATTGTATATGAGTATTTGTTTGAGTAAGAGCTGCTGTAAAAGTTGTGCACTACTAGTAGTCAGGGCCAGCTGAAGCGGGCATGCAGAGCATGTGGGCGCCGCTATGAAGGGGGCTCCGCCGTCGGGGCAAGGTTCATAAGTTCATTTTTAAGAAACAAAAAATTTAATATTGATCATTCTTAGAATGATCAATATTAAAATAAATAAGGTCGGATACACCAAATAAAAATTTTAAAAAATTGTACGTTGCCACCTCTTTGATCAGCCGGCTGTTTACAATTTTGCAGTGAGAGCAGGCTAAATGCTTGCCTGCAGAATATTGTGTCTACTGCAGTCTATATAAAGTGAAACGGTGAATGGTTTTAAGCACAGAAATGAATTTTTGTACAAAACATTCGTTTCTAGTTAACCAATCATATGGTACTCATCTCAGTAGGCTACTGACAGTAGCGCAGTGCAGACTATATTTCGTCTCTGTGTTGTGTTGTGTAATAATTTCTTGTGGGTATAAAATAGAAATGGAATCAAAAATTAAAAAAAAAGTTATCCGGTGCACAAAATCGTAAGTATCATGCTACAAAAGAAGCAGATATTAAGAAACACACTGGGGATCTTAATAAATTTGTTAAAATATTAAAATATTCTGATGCAGATTGTAACCAACTCAATACATCAGAAATCAGAGTTGAAGAACCGTGCACATCATCCAGTTTGCATAAAAGTACTATTGCAACTATTCAACAATACGCATGATTTAAGTGAAAAACAGTTAGGAGAAGATTTAGTTGTAGTTGACCACGAAACTAACACACTGTTAGTCTATAAATTTAGAAGATCCAGGTGAATGGGGAAATATCGATGAAAAATTACGAATTGTTTTAATTGAAATGGGGCCTGTTCAAAAGAAAAATATAATATATCCCAGAGATACATATGGTCATAAATTTGGCGACATGTATTATAATAGAAAAATGGAAAACGGGGAGCTCGTGCCAAGAACATGGTTCATTTATTCCGAAACTTTAAATTCTGTTTTTTGCTTTTGTTGCAAACTTTTCGCACCTACTGAATCAAGTAGTCTTGTAGAAGGTTATAACGATTGGAGAAATGTAAGTACAACTTTACATAGACATGAGACTAGTTTAATTCACATGAAAAATTTCTTAAAATGGAAGGAACTTGATAAAAATTAAAAAAACAAAACTACTATTGATTGCCAGACTCGAGCATGTATGAAATGGAAAAGAAACATTGGACGAGTGTTTTAGAAAGCTTGATTGAAATTATAAAATTCCTTGGTACCCAAAATTTAGCTTTTCGCAGATCATCTGATAAATTATATGAAAGGAATAACAGCAATTTTTTAAAATTAGTCAAACTGTTTGCGAAGAATACACTATTTGAGTAAAGACAGTCAAAATGAAATATTGGAAACTTAAAGTAACGCAATCAGGGATACAATTTTATTATCAATTCGAAAATCTAAATACCATTCCATAATTTTAGACTGCACACCTGATGCAAGTAAAACAGAACAAATGACCATTATGATTTGCTTTGTTTTCTGTGACAATGGAATTGTCAAGATCAGGGAAAACGTTTTAGGTTTTGCAGATATATCAGATTCCACAGGACGTGGGTTATGTGCAACAATAATGGAACAACTGGAAAAATGGAACATTCTCATTGAAGACATGCGAGGTCAAGTGTATGACAATGGGGCAAATATGAAAGGGAAAAAATATGGGCATCAAAATTTGCTTTTGAACAAAAATCCATGAGCTTTTTATGTGCCATGTGCTGCTCATACTCTAAATTTAATCATCAACGATGCAGCCAAAGTGAATGCAGATACAATTAGTTTCTTTGCAATTATTCAAGAAATATACAATTTCTTTTCATTCTCTTACAAACGTTAGACAATTCTTTTAAATTTCGTAAAAAAATTAATATTGAAACAGCCATCAGAAATGCGATGGGAAAGTAAAATTAATGCAATCCGCCCTCTACGATATCACTTAGGAGAAATTTACGATGCACTTTATAAAATTTTAATAAAGAAACTCAGAATGAAGCACAAACATTATGCGCTAAAATAAAGGACTACCAATTTATTTGCTCTCTTATAACTTCTCATGATTTACTTAACAGAATAAACCCTGTGAGTAAAATGAACATTACATTTGCTTTAGAATCTATCGAAAACTTAAAATATTCTTACAAGAGTATCGATCAGATACAAATTTTAAAGAAGTTCTAAAAACGGCAAAAGAACTGAGTGAAGAGGTGGATGGAGAACAAGAATTTAAAACTGATACGGAAGTCTGACGACAAAACATCACAATCGCCAGAAGATAAATTTAGAGTGAATATGTTTTATACACTTCTAGACGTTGCAATGTGTTTGTTAATAGAATGTTTTGAACAACTAAAAACATATTATGATAATTTCAATTTCTTGTATAGATTACTACAAATTAATAATGAAGATTTACAAAAAAATTGTGACAATTTAGAGATTCTCTTGAAGCATGGCGACAATAAAGACGTAAACGCAATAGAACTATATGTCGAGTTATGTGCTTTCCAGGATATTTTTCGGAAGGATAATTTAAATATTCAAAACCCTTTCGATAGTCTAAATTTTATTGTGTCCAACAATTTATCTTTCCCTAACTTTTCGATTGCTTTAAGAATACTATTAACCTTACCTGTTAGTGTAGCGAGCGGTGAACATTCCTTTTCCAAGTTGAAATTGATTAAAACCTACTTAAGAACAAGTATGTCACAAAAAAGGCTTGTTAGTTTGGCGTTAATAGTTATTGAAAATGATATATGTGCGGAATTAGACATTAAGACCATTATTTCTAATTTTGTGAATATGAAATCAAAAACCCTAAAATTTTAATTTAAAAAATTTCAAGTATATTTATGTAATTTAATTTATTTTCTGTTATTCTGTAAAGATGTTATTTTTTGAATACTTATATTAAATTTTCTAATTATTTCTGAATTCTTTTCTTATTTTCTCATCTATCTTGAGTTTCTTATATTTTCCTTTTATAAAAATTATTAAAAATTTTTTACAAGTTACTAAGAATTTAGTAACTTGTAAAATGCAAGAATTTTTTAAACTTTAGTTCAAATAAATTTTAACTTTAATTAAAATTCATTTTAATTTTGTTAGCGATTAGGGTCGGTGAAAAGGTTATTATAATCCCTGTATCATTATATTCAACGATTAAAGTGAAGTGACTTTATCAAAATTTGCTTTAACTTTTGAAAATTTTTTGAATTCTCTGCCTAGTCAACACCCCCGGTTCATTACATTTAGCGAACCAACATGTGGCTGTTCTGTCAAAATTTATTTAAGAAATTTCAAATAATTTAAATTTTTAGTATCGTAAAAGAACCACAAATGCCCAGATCGTTACAGGGGCGCTTAGATAGAAATTGCATGCAGGCAGCAAAGACCCTAGCGCCCGTTCTGCTAGTAGTATTAGTGTGTGGGATATTGTGCCTAAACTTAATTACAAATTCGTTATTATTAGACCTTAGAGTAGTAACCGGCAGAGGAAACATGGCGGCGGCTTTGTCATTCCATGACTTTAACTTAGACTTCAGTCGTTTCGTTAAGTGTAAGGTGTGATATATGTATTCTTTCGATTACATAAATGATTTGTGGATGTTTAGGGCAGATGGAAGGAGGGTGTGTGCGAAGTGTGATGTGAACGAGGATTTGATGAATAATCATCTACTTACTTATTACAATAAATTGACTGCTTCCTTGGACAGAGGAGAAGGATACACAGTAATATACTTGGATTTTGCAAAGGCTTTTGATAGATTACCTCATGATAAGTTGACAGTTAAACTAGAGCATATGGGGTTGGATATTATATTAGTGCAATGGATTGGAGACTGGCTATCTGATAGGTATCAACAAGTTGTGTATGGGGGTGCGATATCCAGGAAAAGGAAAGTTACTAGTGGAGTGCCTCAGGGGTCTGTTTTAAGGCCATTAGTGTTTAACTTGTATATTAACGATATTGGTGAAGATTTTGATGGAGATATTCAGTTGTTTGTGGATAATGCAAAGCTGCAATGAACCATGAAGAGTAGAGAAGAGGTTGTGGCCTTACAAGAAGACATGAATAAATTGAGTGATTGGGCAAGGAAATGGGGACATGAGTTCAATGTTGTAAAATGTAAGGTTTTAAAATTTGGAAAACAAAGATGGGATACAGAATTTATGCTTGATGAGGATATATTGTTGGAGGTGGAGGAAATAAGAGGTCTGGGGGGTGATAGTGGATAAGGACCTGAAATTTAGGGGACACATAGCCAAAATTGTAAAGACAACACAGACTTCTGGGAATGATGCAGAGGACAGGGACTTATAGAAGTAGGGAGATTCTTGTTCCATTGTATAAGGCTTTGATTAGGCCACCCATGGACTATTGTGCCGAGATTTGGTGACCTGGTTTTCAGATGGATGAACAAATGTTGGGAAGGGTCCAAAGGCAATTGACTAAGGTAGTTTCTAACCTTAATTTTTTTTATATTTTTTTTTTATTTTTGAAATTATGGATAAATTTCAAATTACTACTAAAACTACAGAAGTTAAAATAACTCTTTTTATTAGTTTCTAACTTCTGTAGTTTTAGTAGTTTCTGTATTTTTAGTAGTTTCTAACCTCTGGAATGCCGAATATGAGGCAAGATTGAGAAGATGTAATTTGCAGACTCTGGCGGACAGGAGAAAAAGGGGAGATATGATAGAGACCTACAAGTTAATAAGGGGGGGGGTGTTGTTATAGGATCTATGCTGGAGAAGTTCTACAGAAAAAAGTGGGAGATCAGGGGAGAACCAGAGGTCATCCCTGGAAACCGTATAAAGAGGGTGTGAGTAGGGGAATGAGAAGCAGGTTTTTTTCGTGCAGAGTTGTAAATGATTGGAATGCCTTGCCTGAGAGAGTGGTGTCTGCAAGGAGTTTGAGTGTGTTTAAGACATGGTATGATGAGCTGTGTGTGTGTGTGCGTGTGTGTGTGAGTGAGATAAAAGGACCTCCCAGATGAGTCTTTGACTCCATGAGGTCTTGGGGTAATAATAATAATAATAATTTTCCTTACCTGAGAGTAGCATTTTTTTCCTTTTGTTTATGCAATGGAGTTTGTGGAACAGCCAAATGTCCACTAAAAGCAAATAAGTCAAAAATATTTGGAGGACTGCACACTCTGTTAATTAATTTTCTTAAGAGGTCTATGTTCTCCGATGTCACTTCTTCATCAAATGCAACTTTGATCAACTGAAAATGACAATAACAGGAATATATCACAGAGCTTTAGCCAATTAAAAAAAAAGCTGAAATTCTTTATTGCATCTAAAATTGTACTTGATTAGTTTATTGTATTAACATGAATCAATACTTATTTTTCTGCCTAAACAACTGGCAGCTTCATTAAGGGTTACAGGAAAATTGTACAAAATCCCTAGAAAATTTATTGACCTGAACTGGATGTGCTGGAAATGTTATTTTTGAAATCAGCTATCTTCCACTGCTTGAAGTGGCTATTCAAATAATAGAGTTGTAAAGTGCTATCAGATCTCATGTGCAACTTCCATATGCCATGCAAAATTAAGCCCAGACATTATGGATTCCTTGTCAGCAAATAATCTCACCATATTCCTTAAAATGATATGTTTAGAAAATATGGCACAGATCTTGATTACAAGGAACAGCTAGACTTTTTATACATTCAATTCATCATCAATGGAAATCCTAAGATGGCTATTTATTAAATAATTATGGAATGACTGTTTATTGTATACTGTGGAACATAAAAATATTTATGTAAAACACAACCAAGACAGAGTTTGTAATATAAGAACAAATAATTTATTTACATTAACATTTCATTAGCTATAATGGATAATATCATATGGCAACTAAAATACAGTCATACCCCGAAGTTACATGGTAGGTGGGACTAACAAAAAGCGCGTAAGTCGAATTCACGTAACTCGGGTATAATTTTGCATACAAAATATTAGTTAATTGGGACCAAAGGTTTACAAAAACACCTATATTTTTTAAGAAATATAATCATAATTGTAGTTTTGCGTACATAAAAAAAAGAAAGTTATTTCGATGTCAATGGTTTCATAAAATCTAATAGATTCATCTGACGGCATAATGTCTTTTTCTTGTCACGCAAAATTTCTTTATAGCAAGCTAATGATTTTTTTATTCCTTACTTTGTGGCTACAATTCGTTCCTCGTTAAAATCTATGTCCTCCAAAATCTGTAAACCTTTCTTTTATGATTGTTCTTACTGTGGATTCCGGTAGATCAAACTTCTTTGCTAGCTTACAAATTTTCATTCCACCTTCAAAATCCTTAATAATGTTGAGTTTTGTTTCCAAAGTCAATGTTTTTCTTTTCTTGCTAGCTGTAGAAGAATTGGACTTGCTTCCTTTGGACGACATTATAATTATTTATGTGATAAAATTTTTATCAAGAACATAAGATTAAACAATAGCAAGGTTTGTAGACTATAAAAATCGTGTATGAATGGCGATCACGCGAAACACATCAGTGCTTGTTCACAGCATGTGCGACACTGGCCAGTGCCAGAAAGATATGACTAGTGGTGAGGCGTGAAGCAGGATGGGAATACGTACATATTGAAACCACGTAACTCCGGATTTGCGTAAGTCGGGGTATGACTGTAATTAAAAAATCATAATATAAAGTCTCTCCAAACAAATGTCCATTCTATCTGCATATGGAGTTGACAAATAACATTACAGGAAGTTGAGAGTTTATTTTTCATTTGGTTAGACTATAATAAGTTTAGTTTAATCCTTAATCCAAGTGTGAGCAAACAAAGTTTGCGCCTGAAAGTATCTTCAGGACTGGGGTAAGGTAGTGCAACACCAGGCAACTCATTGCAAAGGTGGAGAACGCTCTCATCACTCCTATCTCAGTATCTCCCATAATGCAAAGCACATCTCCTTGCAGGTATGTGTAATGCTATGCATTAAGGCAACTGCCACTACCTATACAGGTTTCGACCTTTATTGAGGTCTCGTCAGTGGAAGCCAGGCCCAGTAGTGGAGATACAAAGGCAGAAGCAATGAGAGGTCATCCTAACCTATAGGAGTTGCCAAAGGGTGTGCAACCTTATTATTAAATTACTCCGGATTCAGAGAAAGATGTTGAGAGTTTAGTTTTCACTTGGTTAGACTATAATAAGTTTAGTTTAAATCTTTATCGAAGTGTGAGCAAACAAAGTTTGTGCTTGAAGCTCTCAACATCTTTCTCTGAATCCGGAGTAATTTAATAATAAGGTTGCACACCCTCTGGTAACTCCTATAGGTTAGGATGACCTCTCATTGCTTCTGCCTTTGTATTTCCACTACTGGGCCTGGCTTCCACTGACAAGACCTCAATAAAGGTCGAAACCGGTATGGGTAGTGGCCGTTGCCTTAATGCATAGCATTACACATATCCACAAGGAGATGTGCTTTGCATTATGGGAGATACTGAGATAGGAGTGATGAGAGCTTTCTCCACCTTTGCAACGAGTTGCCTGGTGTTGCACTACCTTATCCCAGTCCTCAAGATACTTTCAGGTGCAAACTTTGTTTGCTCACACTTGGATAAAGGATTAAACTAAACTTATTATAACATTACAGGAAGAAGTGCTGTTTTCCTGAGACTAGGTGTATATATTCAGCATTTCCTCTGAATATTAGATCAGTTATTTTGCTGAGACTCAGTCATCATATGCCTGTTATAAGACTTGGTGTGTTATGGCTAGTAACCAAATCAGAAAACTTATGTATTACTTGTAAATCTCACACAAGCAGAAACTAGACAGACAGAGATGGGAAATGAACCAAGGCTGACAAAGTAGTAACCAAAAAATCGAAATTTTAACATGGAATGTTACATGCACAGCACATAAAAATGAAGAATTAAGGAAAACACCAAAGCAGTATGATTATTATAAAGACAGCTGCCATAACATAAACAAAAAGGGATTAAAGAGCTAAATGATTATATATTCAAATATATAGTAAAAAATCTGAAAGAGCATAAGCAGGAACAATACATGATATTTAAATATTGGAAAAATAAAATAACTAGTTATAAATACTGGAATGAAAAAAATAACACAAATGAGATTAAAAATACAATGAACAACAAGACACTGGTCAGTGTTTATGCCCCTGAAGAAAATAAAGAATTAGAGGAATTTTACAAAACTTCAGCAAATAATTAACAACACAAACAAAAATGATTATATGTTTGCAAAAATGGATAACAAATCAATAAGTCTGTATGGAACATAATGTAAAACCACATCAAAATAAGAATGGGCTAAAATGTATCATTAATTTAATAGGAAATCAAAAAATAAACGAGAACAAAAAATGTTACAGTTCACAGAAGCTTAAATTTAGATGCTGATCTAATATTATGCAGTTATTGAAACCATCAATACAAAACAAATAAAAAAAATTATTTAAACAATTGTTACAGGAAGAAAATATTAGAAAACTGTAACAAAGAAAATTAAAAGAGAATTTACTAGAGGCAGAGGTAAATGAAATTATGAGGGAGTTGAAGAATAAATATATGCAACATAACAGAGCAAACAGCCATTAGAAGAGACAAACATATAGAAAAAATAATAAAAGAGAAAAATGAAGCTTGCAGAAAATTATTATCTCCTGATACAGTTGAAAATAAACTAAATTATAAAAGAAAGAATGGCATAGTTAAAAGGGAAATCAGAGCCTTACATAGGGAAAACTGGAATAACTATACAAAAGAACAAGAAAAAGTCATTGACATATAAAATCTTGATGTACTTGAACAGACATTAAAGAACAAAAGAATATAAATATCATAAGTAAGTAACAAGGAATGGAATAATTATGAAAACTTATGAAAAGATGTTGATTTTAGTACTCCTAACATACTAAGTGATACGACTTATCCTAGTTAGATGACATGTTAAGTTCCAGACTACTGTTGTATAGCGAATTGATGCCTTCCTCCCTCCACAGATGCATGTAATGGTTTAATAACATTTTGAAAATTTATTTTTCACTTGTATAATAAATTTAGTTTAATCCTTTATCCAAGTGTGAGCAAACTAAGTTTGCGCCTGAAAGTATCTTCAGGACTGGGGTAAGGTGATACAACACCAGGGCAACTCGTTGCAAAGGTGTAGCAAGCTACCAACACTCCTGTCCCAGTATCTCCTATAATGCAAAACACATTTCCTTGCGGATATGCCTAATGTTATGCATTAAGGGAAGGGCCACTACCCAGACTAGTTTCGACCTTTATTGAGGTCTCTTCAGTGGGAGCCAGGCCCAAGCTGAGATACCAGGCAGAAGCATTCGCAGGTCATCTCTACCTATAGGAGTTGCCAAATGGTGTGCCACCCTTTTTTAATAAATTACTCTGGATTTAGAGAAAGACTTTGCAACGAGTTGCCCTGGTGTTGTATCACCTTACCCCAGTCCTGAAGATACTTTCAGGCGCAAACTTTGTTTGCTCACACTTGGATAAAGGATTAAACTAAATTTATTATACTCTAACCAAGTGAAAAATAAACTTTCAACAAAAAAAAAATATTTTTCACTTGGTTAGACTATAATAAATTTAGTCTAATCCTTTATCCAAGTGTGAGCAAACAAAGTTTGCACCTGAAAATATCTTCAGGACTGGGGTAAGGCAGTACAACACCCGGCAACTCGTACCAAAGGTGGACCAAGCTAACATCACTCCTATCTCAGTATCTCCCATAATGCAAAACACATCTCCTTGCGGATATGTATAATGTTATGCATTAAGGGAAAGGCCACTACCCAGACTAGTTTCGACCTTTATGAAGAGACCTCAATAAATGTGTTTTGCATTATGGGAAATACTGAGATAGGAGTGATGTTAGCTTGGTCCAACTTTGCTAAGAGTTTCCCGGTGTTGTACTACCTTACCCCAGTCCTGAAGATATTTTCATGCACAAACTTTGTTTGCTCACACTTGGATATTGGATAAAGGATTAAACAAAATTTATTATAGTCTAACCAAGTGAAAAATAAACTTTCAACATCTTTCTCTAAATCCAGAGTAATTTAATAAAAAAGTGGCACACCTTTTGGTAACTCCTATAGGTAAAGATGACCTTGCCATTGCTTTTTCCTGGTATCTCCATTTCTGGGCCTAGCTCCCACTGAAGAGGGGTATATGAGAGGCTCTACTCGGGGTAGGTTTTTGCTTGTCTCTGAGTAGGGCCACCGCTAAGATTATGGCTCTGTCTGGTGGTGGGGTGAACTTGCCACTGGGTAGAGCCAACACTGAGAAGTTCTTCTTGGTGACGAGGTGAGCCTGTCACTGAGTGGAACAAAACTGAGTTGGGCAATTTTTCGGGATTGTCTAATTTTTTTTAGAGAGGTCTTTACTTAAATACACCTCAATAAAGGTCGAAACTAGTCTAGGTGGTGGCCTTTCCCTTAATGCATAACATTATACATATCCACAATGAGATGCGTTTTGCATTATGGGAGATACTGAGATAGGAGTGATGTTATCTTGGTCCACCTTTGCCGAGTTGTCCGGTGTTGTACTACCTTACCCCAGTCCTGAAGATATTTTCAGGTGCAAACTTTGTTTGCTCACACTTGGGTAAAAGATTAAACTAAATTTATTTTAGTTTAGTAACATTTTTAAGCAGTTCATATATGTGCATAACCAACATAAATAAAATGCTTATTTATGCCAATTACATAACAAAAAATTTTATAGAATAATTTTTGAGATTATGGCTCTGTCTGGTGGTGAGGTGAACCTGCCACTGGGTAGAGCCAACGCTGAGAAGTTCAAGATGTCGAGAAATTACATTCTTGGTTTCATCCTTTATTCAAGTAAAAGATGTGTGTGAAGTAACTTCACGATGGGGTACTTGTATATATAGAGACTAATGACTTCACATCAATTGCTTTAGTATCTAATAATGCAACGCACATATGCTTACAGACATGTATAATGCTAAGCATTATGGGAATGGCCACTACCTAGAACGGTTTCAATATTTATTGAGGTCTTATCAGTGGGAGCCAGACCCAGAAATGATAAGTAACGCAGAAGTCATATTTCTATAAACAAGTAGTCAAAAGGTGTCACATGTTATTACTAAAATACTTTGTTTGCTTATACTTGGATCAAGGATGAAACCAAGAACATAATTTCTTGGCATCTTAAATTTATAGTATAGCTAAGTGAAAAAACTTTCAACATCTATTTATTATTAAACAACTATTTAGGAAAAGAATCTCCCAAACTTTCAGCATGGATAAGCAACACAATTTAAAATAGGGTGATGTCACAAGGCCTCAGATCTCTGCTTGAATAAGCATTTATGATTAAAATGGCTTCTCACCCACAATACATAGAAATTCCCATAATGTATGGGTTAGAAACTCTTCTCTTAACAGTGGAATATCAAAGAATCAGCCTATGAATGTCAGTGAGTCACAAGATACTACAAAGGCTATATTCAGTTAGTAGAATCAAGAATTTGATGGTAAGTAGCATTTTAAAGCTACCATTTCCGTAAAGGGTGATGTGATTGAGACATCTTTTATATATCTACCATTAAAGATTTACCCAGTTTTAATTCTGATAAGGGGGGGAGGGGGGAGCTAGATGAAGTTTCAGTGAGGAGGACGTCAAAAACTGGCAGCTCTGTCAGTATCAGCCTCCTTTTTCATAGTGGACTCAATATGCAGATGAATGCTACTGGTTTTCTTTAAAAATATGACAAAGTCATATTCAGGATGAGGCCAAACAGTAAAATATGCCATCTAGACATTCTGGTTATTCTAACTGAAAGAACACAATCTACAAATAAATGACTGAAGGCACAGCCATGGGGAGCCATGTTTGGCAAACTGTCTAAGTTTGCCAAACTTGCATTATAACAAACTACTGAAGAAAAATAGAGACAAGAGTGCTAAACAAATACAGTCAACTCTCACTACACAAATTTATAGGGAAAATAGTTTGCTATGCACTGAATAGCTGTACTGAATTTTGTTTAGAATGGCATTGTGATTATGGAAAGTATGGTTAGGAGTTTTCTAAAGTTTGTTATAGTGAATGAGAAAGTTTGTTATTGTGGTGTTGCTATAGTAAGAACGGAATTATAATCTCCACACATCAAACTCTAGCAACCATCATCTGTTTACCTCCACTGTTCACTACAGCCATGAGTATATGGAGTGCTGTGTGCATGTGATGAGATGTCCAGATGTGATGAGATATCCTGTGTGATGAGATGTCCAGAGTGTGGTTCCCTGACTCGCCATAACAATGGTAGTCAATACATTTAATGTACTGAAAAGAAATACACTCACTACCATTGTTATGGCGAGTCAGGGAACCACACTCTGGACATCTCATCACACAGGATAGGTAGAAGAGCACTAATGCCATACAGAACTTGTTAAAAGTCTGTCAAACTCTTTTTGAAATAGGTAATAATTAACAAAAATTAAACTCGGAATAAACAGCTGTAAACATCTTTATTAACCAAAATGTAAAGAACATCAAAAAATGGATGTTATTTATGTTCATTAAATTTCTGAACCATTTTCATTACTGTTGGATTGTTAGTGCTTGTGTACTGAGAAGTTGTTTGTGCTCTGAAAATACTGGCTGGGAATTCAATGAAAGATTAGCAGCTAAATGAACATCTTGTATATTTTGTGCTTGACCATTAGATGGTAGATTTCAGTGTTCTATCTATAGAAAGTCAGCCAATACAGGAAAATACATTAATGCAAAGTCCCAAGATAATCCCGAATACAGGTCAGCACCATCAGCACTACCATACATTCCTGCTCATACCCTTTTGTCAAAAAATTCATCAAATGTGTGCACTAATTGTTTGACATTCAAATCATAGAAAAAATAAAAAGCAATAATTGTCATTCTCTACTTCCTCAAAAAGATCGGAGAGGCATCTCTGTTCTGTATTTTAAATGTAACTCAGAAAAGATATGGGAAAAAAGAGAAAATAGATAAATTATTAGTGAAAGTGACAGAGAAAATATTGAAACCAGTTAGAACAGTTATCAGTATAACAGCTAAAAGCAATGATATAACCACATAGAGTTTTGAGAACATTAATTGCATCTACTTTAATAAAACAAACTGCACATTGAAAAAATACGCCACAAGAACATCTGTCTACATTTGACTTAAATCCATAAATACATATGACTTAAATCCAGGAATCCATAAATCCACTTAAATCTACTACTCAAAATACATTTTTATCACCTGTACTACTATGAATTCTGGTAAATGGTGTGTGTGTATGTGTTTACACACACCATTTATAAATTCTAAATGAATTTGTAAATTCTAGCATGTCTCGCTTTAATTTTGCCACTAGTCCCCCCCCCCCCATCTGTGTGATGGTATATGCTACTTCTGTTGCAAATGCCTGCTGCCCAATTACCAGTCTTCTAGCAAGAGAAATTATGTGATTTTTATCCACTCATCTCATATAATGAATGACTTCCTTTTCATTTGAAATATCTGAGAAGCATCTTGAAGACTTATCACTAGAGTATTTGATTTCCTTAACTAATTTTTGTTTAATGACATCAGTAATAACTGATGTCATTAAACAAAATTAAATCCAGGAATCCATAAATCCACTTAAATCTACTACTCAAAATACATTTATATCACCTGTACTACTATGAATTCTGGTAAATGGTGTGTGTGTGTTTACACACACCATTTGTAAATTCTAGCATGTCTCTCTTTAATTTTGCCACTAGTCTCCCCCCCCCCATTCGTGTGATGGTATATGCTACTTCTCTAGCAAGAGAAATTATGTGATTTTTATCCACTCATCTCGTATAATGAATGACTTCCTTTTCATTTGAAATATCTGAAAAGCATCTTGAAGACTTATCACTAGAGTATTTGATTTCCTTAACTAATTTTTGTTTAATGACATCAGTAATAACTGATGTCATTAAACAAAATTAAATCCAGGAATCCATAAATCCACTTAAATCTACTACTCAAAATACATTTATATCACCTGTACTACTATGAATTCTGGTAAATGGTGTGTGTGTGTTTACACACACCATTTGTAAATTCTAGCATGTCTCTCTTTAATTTTGCCACTAGTCTCCCCCCCCCCCCATTCGTGTGATGGTATATGCTACTTCTCTAGCAAGAGAAATTATGTGATTTTTATCCACTCATCTCGTATAATGAATGACTTCCTTTTCATTTGAAATATCTGAAAAGCATCTTGAAGACTTATCACTAGAGTATTTGATTTCTTTAACTAATTTTTGTTTAATGACATCAGTAATAACTGGCACAAATTCATTACATTCATGTCATTTGGTACTGTTTAAAACAGTCAACTTTAAATTAAGTCAATAATTGGACCAATAAGCCTTTGATATTTTGGAAAGTTTTTAAATTTGTTTATTAAATTTAGCTTTATACAAGGCTAAAATGTTTGACACCTGAGGTGTTCAAAAATTTTAGAATCAATCTTTCTTTGAAAGGTGTGTTTCCCAGATGAGATCTGGTCATGTCTCTATCACAGTATTTTTTGTGAAAATCGAATGCTTCATGAACCCGAAATATCTACATTTTGAAAGAGCCTTGAAAATCTTTACGGCTATTATAGCCTGTTTTTGTTTGGGAGCGTCCCTTATTTTAAATACATTGACTTTTTTATTCAGGAAAATTTTTAACGCATTATAAGTGTATTTTAAAGGAAAATATAGCAGAATAATTGAGGAAGAAAATTTTGTACGTACCTTGTTTAGATGCTAGGATGACTTCATTCTCCATATTTCTGCTGTTAGGCTGTTAAAAAAAAAGGGGAGAGGAACGTGGGGGGAGTGTTTGATGCAAGGCAGGAAGAATAATTTTGAAAACCCAGGTTTTTTTTTCTAAAATAATACATATACATATATATATATTATTATACTTAAGGACGCTTCTTTGGGGAAAGGTTTTTATGGGAAAACTGGAGCAGGGGAGAGCGTTAATGGGGTGCAAGTTGTTTTGGCTGTCTGACAATCATTGGAACATTTTCAGGATGAGTGTAGGGCTATGCACACGGCCGTATGTTATATCTACCAAAAAAGGGCATTTATTGTCACTTTTTGGTCAGAGGCGTGACCTGAATTGTAAATTGTGGGGCTTCCAACATTCGGAAATTAGGTAGGGGCGGTGGACTTTGAGTTTTCATCACATTTTATGGCTATTGTTTCGGATATTCTAAGCATTGTTTTGTTGTCTTGTTTGTCTATTAATATAGCCTTGTCGATATGTAGGATATGTTTCAGTTCAAGGGCATGAGCCGCTATTTCAGTCTTTCCTGTACTTTGTATTCTATTTTTAATGTTGTGTTGTTTTTTAGTGTTTAAATGTTCCGGAATAGTGATGTTACAGTCACGGAAGTGTTCTTGTAGTCTATTCCATAAAGATCTACTGGTAGAGCCTGTGTAGGTGATGTCACAGTCTTTTTGGCAAGGAAATTTGTAGATTACATTGTGGGGTTCAAATATTTCTTTGTGTGGGAGCAATTTAGTGGGTTTTAGGAGAGTTGCTAATTTTTGATTCGTGGTGAATACTAGTTTATAGTCCGTGTGATTGAAAATGTATTTGTAGGCTTTGTATGTGTTTTGGATATATGCAGTTTGATGACCATACATGTTGGGAAATCAGTTTTGGCTGTATTGTTGTTATGACGGGTTTTTGCCGTTCTGTTTGCGTAATTTATTAGTTGTGTGGGATAGTTGCGATTTTTAAAAATCCGTGTTAAGATAATTACAGTTGTTTGAGAATTTGTAAGCATTTATAAATTGTGGTAGGATGACTGATTTTTTAATGGAATATAGGTGGTATGAACTGAAATGGAGGTAGTTTCCAATATGTGTCGGTTTGTGGTATATTTTCATGGCTATTTTGTTGTTAGTTCTGATTAGTGCCAAGTTTAAGAAATTGATGGATTTGTTCCATTCAGTTTCCATGGTGAATTTTAGTCTGTTGCTGTAATTGTTGAGGGATGTTTGTAAGGCGGTGATTTATGTGGGTTTACCAATGCATAGAATATCATCCACGTATCTGCCATAAAAGGTGATGCCAGGGGAGGAGGGAAAGGTGGAGTAGGAGTGATTCTATGTGAATCACTCCTACTCCAAGAATAATTCTGCTAGTTGTCCACTGATGTTTTGGCCAAAGGGAGACTGAAAATTTGAACATATATGTTGTTGTTGAACTTAAAGAAGTGGGCTGAGGTTGATTAGGTTAATGATATCGTTAGGTGTTAATTTTGTGCGTATGTGCAGGGTGTGGTCCTCTGTGAGTAGTGTGTATGATGTCTAATGTTCTGGGGACATCCACGTTAGTGTATAATGAAGTTGCATCCAATGAGGTGAGAACCTATTCCAGAAAATAAATAACATAACTTCATCTTGGGATGAAGTAATGTTATTTTCTGGAATAGGTTGTCCGGAATTTTAATCATAGAGTTAGACATTGTAAGTAATGGTTTTATGAGTTTGGTAACGAATTTTGATAAGGGTGCTGTAATGGTGTTCTTGTAGGAGACTATAGGCTGTTTCAGGTAACTGTCTTTGTGGGTTTTGATGTTCCAAATATATAAAGGGTGCGTGTGGTGTGGAGGGGGGGGTTGTGTTTTTCATTGTGGTTTTATCAATCTTGTTTCGACTTTTTAAGGTGTGTAGGGTGCTGTTGATTTGTTTTATGAGGTCAGGGGTGGGATCATTTTGGATTTTTAGGTAGGTGTGTTGGTCATTTAAGATGGCTGCTATTTTGTTGTGGTAATCGGTGTTGTTGACGATGACTACAGTATCTCCTTTATCTGCTTTTGTGATCATTATATCCGGATTCATTTTTAAAGATAATAGGGTTTTTGTAAGTTGGGAGTAATGTTGGATTTCACTATTATTTTGCTATTTATAATGTTGTTTATTTTCTGGAATATAGTATCTCTGTTTGGGTCATTTTCAAGTTTCGCTTGTACTTTGATAATGATGTCTTTTCTCGGTACGTATTTTGGGGATACAGCAAAGTTAAGTCCTTTGTGCAGGATGGTGATTTCGTCGGGTGTGATGTGATAGATTTATGATGGAGTTGTCTTGTGTGGGTTGCGAGGCAGTGATGTCCAAAGGAATGGGAGCTGTACGTAATGTGTATTGGGTGCCTGTTAAGGCAAATCATTTTTTTGTGTGTCAGGCTTCTATTAACTGCATGTAGTCGTTGATATGTGTTTGGGTACTTTCAGAGAAAACAGCCCATTCCTTTGGGGTCAGTGAAGTTTTCAATCTACATTTTGTATTGTGAATATATGAATATGCTTGATTTTTCTTTTTGAATCTGTCATGTATGACCTATTTAATTAGTGCACGTGACGCCCGGTAGCAGATTTTTTTATTTCCAGGAATGGAGCGATTTCCGTGCACCGTTGCGAAATTTGGCGTGACATTGTGATGGAGGCAATTTTTAAGGAATGTTAAGTGTATTTTTTGTGCGGTGTATGTCAGGATGGTTTTCTAGTAGGTTTCTTTTGTGAAAATTACACATTGATTGAATGTATGATGTGAGCCTATGGCATAGCCTTGTATTTAGTGTGTGCTAAACCGATCTTATTTTAAGGAGTTTATTGTGATGGAGGGGGTTTGAGCAGAGAGCAAATGGATGAAGGGTTGTATTGTTACAAATCACAAATAAAATATAGGTATTATTTCTGGGAACATTCCCATGTTACCCCTCTTGAAACTATTACTTTTACAGCTATTATAGCCTGTTTTTGTTTAGGAGTGTCCCTTATTTTAAATACATTGGCTGTTTTACTCGAGAAAATTTTTAGGGCATTATATGTGTATTTTAAAGGAAAACATAACAGATAATTGAGGAAGAAAATTTTGTACGTACCTTGTTTAGATGCTAGGATGACTTCATGCTCCATATTTCTGCTGTTAGGCTCTTAAAAAAAAGGGGGGGGGGGTGGAGGAACGTGGGGTGAGTGTTTGATGCAAGGCGGGAAGAATAATTTTGAAAACCCGGTTTTTTTTCTAAAATAATATATACACATATATATTATTATACTTAAGGGCACTTCTTTGGGGAAGGGTTTTTGTGGGAAACTGGAGCAGGGGAGAGCGTTAACGGAGCCATTTCGGTCATCCTGACCATCGTCAGAACATTTTCGGGATGATCGTAGGGCTAGGCCATGACCATATGTTGTATCTGCTAAAAAATGGGCTTTTGTTGTCGCTTATTGGTCGGAGGCGTGACCTGATTTGTAAATTGTGGAGCTTCCAACATTTGGAAATTAGGTATGGGCAGTGGATGTTGATTGAGTTTTTGTCACATTTTATGGCTATTGTTTCGACATTCTAAGCATTGTTTCGTTGTCTTGTTTGTCTATTATTATGGCCTTGTCAATTTGCAGGATATGTATCAGTTCAAGGGCGTGAGCCGCTATTTCTGTCTTCCCTGTACTCTGTATTCTATTTTTCTTTTTGATGTTGGGTTGCTTTTTAGTGTTTAAATGTTCCGGAATAGGGATATTACAGTCCCGGAAGTGTTCTTGTAGTCTACTCCATAAAGACCTAATGGTAGAGCTTGTGTAGGTGATATCACAGTCTTTTTGGGAAGGAAATTTGTTGACAACATTGTGGTGTTCAAATATTTCTTTGTGTATGAGCGATTTAGTGGGTTTTAGGAGAGTTGCTAATTTTTGGTTCGTGATGAATACTAGTTTATAGTCTGTGTGTTTGAAAATGTATTTGTAGGCTTTGTATGTGTTTTGGAGGTATGGCAGTTTGATGACCATGCGTGTTGGGAAGTCAGTTTTGGTTGTATTGTTGTAATAACAGGTTTTTGACATTCTGTTTGCGTAATTTATTAGTTGCATTGGATAGTTGTGATTCTATCACATCACACGCTCACACCTGACGAAATCACCATTATGCACAAAGGACTTAACTTTGCTGTATCCCCAAAATACGCACCGAGAAAAGACATCATTATCGAAGTACAAGCGAAACTTGAAAATGACCCAAACAGAGATACTATGTTCCAGAAAATAAACATTATAAATAGCAAAATAATAGTGAAACCAAACATTACTCCCAACTTAAGAAAGCCCTATTACCTTTAAGAATGAACAGGGATATAATGATCACAAAAGCAGACAAAGGAGATACTGTAGTCATCATCAACAAAACCAATTACCACAACAAAATAGCAGCCATCTTAAACGACCAACACACCTACCAAAAAATCCAAAATGATCCCACCCCCAAATTATAAAAAAAATCAACAGCACGCTACACATCTTAAAAAGTCAAAGCAAGATTGACAAAACCACAATGAAAAACACAACCCCCACTCACCACATGCATTCCTTATATGTTTGGAACATCAAAACCCACAAAGATGGTTACTTGATACGGTCTATAGTCTCCTACAAGAATACCACCACAGCACCCTTATCAAAATTCGTTGCCAAACTTATCAAACCATTACTTACAATGTCTAACTCTGTGATTAAAATTATGCACGACCTATTCCAGAAAATAAATAACATTACTTCATCCCGAGATGATGTTCTCACCTCATTGGATGCTACTTCATTATACACTAACGTGGATGTCCCCAGAACATTAGACATCATACACACTACTCACATAGGACCACACCCTGCATATACACACAAAATTAACACCTAATGACATCATTAACCTGATCAAACTCACAATATCAGCCAACTTCTTTAAGTTCAACAACAACATACTTGTTCAAATTTTCAGTCTCCCTATGGACCGAAACATCAGTGGACAACTAGAAGAATTATTCCTGGCACACAAAGAATCATTCTCCTACTCCATCCATCCCTCCACCCCCCCCGGCATCACCTTTTATGGCAGATACGTGGACGATATTCTATGCATTAGTAAACCCACATACATTACCGACTTACAAACATCCCTCAACAATTACAGCAACAGACTAAAATTCATCATGGAAACTGAACGGAACAAATCCATCAATTTCTTAAACCTGACACTAATCAGAACTAACAACAAAATAGACATGAAAATATACCACAAACCCACTTATATCGGAAACTACCTCCATTTCAGTTCATACCATCCATATTCTGTTAAAAAATCAGTCATCCTACCACAATTTATAAATGCTTACAAATTCTCAACCAACCTTAATTATCTTAACTATCTATCCCAATGGTTTTAACAGGCCTTTAAGGCCCACAACCTTCCAAGCATGCTTGGATTTCGTAACCGAAATACGAGGATAGAATGGTCACTCCTATGCCTCAAGGTATTCTTGGCTGTATCCCTGTGTGTTCAAGGGGCCGGTTTGCCTGCTTGCGGGATGAAAAACACCAGATAAACTGGCGGAAAAAACCCTACTGCCCGCGCCCAAGACCGGCTAACTTGGCTATGGCTGAGGAAGATCCTTCAGCTCCTCACGTCTCCGACGGGAATCGAGCCTAGGACACTCCTTCCCCAGGCATATGGTTGCGAAGCGCAAAGCCACTAGGCTAACCGCGCGGACTAATTATCTTAACACGGAATTAAAAAATTTAACACGGATTTTTAAAAATCGCAACTATCCCACACAACTAATAAATTACGCAAACAGAACGGCAAAAATCCGTAATAAAAACAATACAACCAAAACGGACTTCCCAACACGTATGGTCATCAAACTGCCATACATCCAAAACACATACAAAGCCTACAAATACATTTTCAAACACACTGACTATAAACTAGTATTCATCACAAACTAAAAATTAGCAACTCTCCTAAAACCCACTAAATCGCTCCCACACAAAGAAATACCGCAATGTAGTCTACACATTTCTTTGACAAAATGACTGTGATATCACTGACACAGTCTCTACCATTGGGTCTTTATGGACTAGACTACAAGAACATTTCCAGGACTATAACATTCCTATTCCGGAACATTTAAACACTAAAAAACAATGCAACATCAAACAAGACAATGAAACAATGCTTGGAATATCCAAAACAATTGCCATAAAATGTGACGAAAACTCAATCAACGTCCACCACCCATACCTAATTTCCGAATGTTCGAAGCTCCACAATTTTCTGATGACCATCATTGGAACATTTTCGGGATGAGTGTAGGGCTATGCCACGATTGTATCTGCCAAAAAAGGGCATTTGTTGTCACTTATTGGTCAGAGGCATGACAACAAATGCCCCTTTTTGGCAGATACAACATATAGTCATGGCATAGCCCTACACCCATCCTGAAAATGTTGCAATGATGGTCAGGACGACCGAAACGGCTCGCAATCTGTTAACGCTCTCCCCTGCTCCAGTTTCCCATAAAAACCCTTCCCCCCCAAATACGTGCCCTTAAGTATAATAATATATATGTATATATATATTATTTTAGAAAAAAAAACCGGGTTTTCAAAATTATTCTTCCCACCTTGCATCAAACACACCCCACGTTCCTCCCCCCCTTTTTTTAACAGCCTAACAGTAGAAATATGGAGAATGAAGTCACCCTACATCTAAACAAGGTACATACAAAATTTTCTTCCTCAATTATTCTGCTATATTTTCCTTTAAAATACACTTATAATACCCTAAAAATTTTCCTGAGTAAAACAGCCAATGTATATAAAATAGGGGACACTCCTAAACAAAAACAGGCTATAATGGCCATAAAAGTAATAGTTTCAAGAGGAGTAACATGGGAATTTTCCCAGAAATAATACCTATATTATTTTTTTTTTGAGTATCATTTCTGATTTTTATAAGATTGGTGATGAATTGTGAATTATGTAAAATAAAATGTTGTTTGAGAATATTTGATTATTTCAAAATAAATCTGCAGATGCAAAGTAGGCTTATGTTTATAACAGAGGGTGAAAGATAAATAGCGCCACCTGTTGTCATAGATTGGAATTACTTCAACTTTTAGAAACAGCAGTGAGGTGTATCTTTGAGAACATGCAAACTAATTTTTGGTATTCACAAATAGTCTATGAAGGAATTAATTTATTAATTACATAACATACTATCTCCTCATTGAAAATAAACCTTAATTATATTACTTCATTACATTCAAATAACTTATAATGAATGAGATGTTTTAAAATGAAAACGTAGAAAAATATGTAAATTATACAATGAAAAGAAGGCAATATTTATTTTGAGCATTCAACACAAAGCTGAAAATTCACTCGCCATCTATTTCTGACAACTTGCTCGTGCAAGTGAATTTCTGGAGTCCTGTTTATTACAAAACTCATTTTTCATATCACTTATATATGAAAATAATTAAATAAGCTTTACCACCGGCACAAGAAAATATTACACTGTAATTGACGAAGAAAGTGATATTATTGGATTTTTAGCAAAATATAGACCCATTAAGTGAAGAAAATAGAAAACTTTTTTTACTTGGAATGTACTGGAACGAAGCTGAAGACCTTCTTGAAGAAACTGGTCCACATGAGAAAGGTACTGTACATTAACTCGTTTCTCTTTTGTTAAAGTGGCCACAGGAAAGCTTCGAACTACCACTTGCTCACATGCTATTGAAAAAATAATTACACTTTAATACTGGGCACTCATAAATTACAGACAAATAGTAGTGACACATAAATAAGGTGTATAAAACCTCAGAAAGTGCAGTAGGATCATACCATTTGTTGTGATTATTATTATCATTATCAGGTCTACAGGAAGTAAAGGACTCATTAAGAAAAGTCATACATCACCTACACCAAATATCATTCACATTAGATGCACTTAGTACTTCAACAGGCAAAATGTTCCACTCACTCATGGTTCCACGAGGAAAAAATCTAGCTTTAACCCCATTTTTAATTCCATACAAACTTCACTTCCATGGATTCCCCCTTGTCCTCTTCCCACCTTACATATGAAAAATTTTATCAACCGATATCCTATAACACCTTCTCAGAACTTTACAGAATTCTCTTTCTGCTATCTGCCAATATCTGAAGTCCACATTCTCAATCTGTCCTCGTAATCTACATTCCATAATCCTGATATCATTTTTGTATCCCGTCTTTGCAGCCTTTATAGAATTTTTTATCACATTTAGAAAAACCCGTGCAACCAAATCTATGCACAGCAGTGACTAATAAGGTTGTATTAAGACATTAAATAGGCAAAATGATTTCCTTATCATTACAAGTCAAGATCTGTTTCAACACTGCAATTATCTGAATTACAGTTGACATTTTTGCTTTGTGACCATAACTTCAACTTCCTATCCACCATAACTCCAATATCTCTAGTCTCATAAGTTTTCTCCAAGCATAATCCCATCAATATAAATACCGTTAGATATCTCATCACAAAGTGCATAACTTCACACTTACTAACATTGAATCGATAGCCATTATCATTTTCCAACCTTCAGCCTATTCAAATTAACCTGTAAATGCTGTATATCAGCAGCAATCCCTGGTTGTTTTGCTTTCTTTGCATTATCAGCAAACATTTGAAAACCTTTACTGTCTGGCCCTTTGCAGTATGAATAATATATAAATTAAACAAGTCCAAGGTCTGATCCCTGGAGCATACCATCTTAAATCTGGCAGATTTCCCCCCCCCTCAATTATACCATTTTCTGATAACTGTCTGTCAGTCACCCATTTATCCAAGCCAATGGCTTTTATTCCAATCCCACATTCTCCACTTTATGCAACAGCTTTTCATGTGGTATCCTATCAAATGCTTTAGCAAAGTTTAACGGTATCAAAGCATAGCCATTCCCTTTATCCAACTGAACCATAATATTATTGTAAAATAAGAGAAAAATGCTGAGATATGACCTATCCTTAGTTAACCCATGCTGTTCCTTGCAAAGTATACCTTGATCGTCAACCCATTTCAGTATGTAATTTTTGTCAACTTCTCTAGAATCTTCACAATCACTTCAGAGATACAGTTACATCAGTCTTTGAACCACCCATGTGCAATGATACTGTCATACATTCTTTCCATTTCTGTGAGATCTTTCCTGAGCTGACACTCAAATTACAAACATGTCAATGAGAGCCAAGTCAATTCTGTGGAACATTCCTTGAATATATGTGCTGATATTCCATCTGCCACATCTGCAGTCTTTATTCAGGTTATGTAACAACTCTAGAACCTCTTTCTCATGCACTTCTATCTCTTTGTCCAATGTAGTGGTAACACTGTATTTATATACATAGGTTGATCTTAGCAAATTGAGAACTCATTTGAAAAAACACTTGTTTTTGTCCCAAGGATACCATCTGCATTCAGTGACATTATTCTTCCACATTTGTTCTTTCTTTTACTTGCAGCATAATGATAAAATTCCTTTGGGTTGCCTTTAGCCTGTGCAGCCAATTTCTTTTCATTCTCCATCTTAGCTTTCTGTACAATAATAACTTATCTGACCTGTGGTTTAAATATTCATATCTCCACTCAATCTTATTCTCATGATATTTCTTCCACATCATTATCTTCCTATGGATCCCTTGCTTAAGATTTCCATTTCACTTGCACTCTATCTGTTCTTTAAACTCTAAAGACATATTAAATTCTGCATCATTTAAGTACTTTTTCAAAGGATTCCCATGAAATGCCAATACATTTCCCATTCAGTAAATAATACCATGGGACCAAAGATTAGTATTTTCTGAACCAAAATTTCCAGTTTTGTAGTCCAGCAAATTTGGGATCTTCAAACAGCTTCATTTGAAAAAGGAAACATATATCTAATCATAATTATTCATTTATGCTAATGACAAAGAAGTTGCAGTTAGACAGAAGGTAGAGAGGAATGCATCTGCAGGAGTGAGCAAAAGTGAACTTGCAAATGAAAAAGGTTTTTTTAACTGTTGCATCTCCAGGTACTTGAGAAACTAGTTGTTAATAACCATTTCCGTTACTTTTGAAAGTACTGAGGTGAGAGCCATGGGCCAACAGTTAGACTTACTTTTGTCTCCCTTGTTGGGTATAGGATGGATTTGGACTTGCTTCTAAGCTGTTGGGTAGATGCCAGTAGAATACGAAAGTTTGTATAGATGATACTGGATAGGTGTCAATTCTGGAACACAAGTCATTAGCATAACCAGAGGAATACCATCTGAACCAGGAGTCTTATTAGCATCAAGATTAATGAGGTTTTTTCTGATATCCTTTTGACAACAGTTCAGAGGAGGTATGCAGTAGGTAATTTGTGGAAGTACAGGAGGTGATTTGCGTTGGAGGGAAAAAATAATGCCAAGAGGTCTGTCTGCCTTTTCTTGGGGGAGGCTACCATAGTTCCATTAGAATGCAAGAGGGAAGGGCAGAAGTTATGCCCAACAGCCTTAGCAAGAAATCAGAATGCTTGACTGTGATTTGAGCAGGAGGCAAGTTTATTGTATTTCATTGCAGTTTGCTTTGGAATTGATAACTTTTTTTTACACATTTCTATTGTTCAAGCTGACGTTTTAAATTTAAACCAATGAACATAAACTGCATTTTTATCATGGACGGCTGGTTTTTTTTTTTTTTTTTTTGAGAATCAGGGCTTGGATACAGGTCAGGGGTTTGCAGCAGAGTGCAGAATGAAGACTCTCATTCCAGTGAGGATTATTTTGGTTATTAGTTCAGTGCAAGTGTTTGGATTGGGAGAGCAAGAGCAGTAATCTGACCATGGAAAAGCAGCATAAAAATTCTGGAATTCATCCCATATAGCACTATAATTGTGTCAATTATAGTGCCATATGGTACAAGGATAAGATTGGATGAGAGGAAATTGAATTGTAGAGAAGACTTGAATAAGATTGTGGTCAGAATTGCCAAGGGAAGAGAACACATTCACACCGTACTTGGAAGGAGAGCTGGTTAAGAAAAGGTCAAGAATGTTGATAGATTGGCTATTTGTGTTAGGGCATTATTGATAGCAAATGGTTCAGTTTCCCTTTGAACTTGATCTGTGATCAATTGCCTTAGCATGCCATATAATGTGTTAAGAGGAGGGTTGCTACCCAGATATCAATCTTTATGAAAATCTGGGTAGCAACACTAGGAAGATACCAAGATTGAATGCAAAAATCATATTTTTCCATATAGAAGAAGCATAAAGTATATATCACCTTATTATTAAAATACTCTGGAAAAGAGATAGTTTTAGAAGGTTTTTCACTTGCTTACAAAGCAAATCAAATTTTCAAGAAATTATATTCTTGTTCAATCCTTTATTCAATACAGAGGCTGTACAAATTTTACATACAAGCCTAATCATGTAGATAATTCATGCAGAAACTTGGTTTGCACATACAGTCATCCCTCGACTTACATCTGTTCGAGTTACGTCCTTTCAAAGATACATCCATGATCCCATAATGGAATAAATAACATTTTCGACTATACTTTCGAACAAGATGCAAGCAAGCATAAAGTAAAAATGTTTTTATTCAGCAACAATGCAGTGGCAACAGCGGTTTCAGCAGCAACCTCCCCAGGCAGTCGTTTAGCTTCAATAGTTCCTCTGTTGATTTTGTATTTGAAAAATATGTTATTTGTGCATTTATCATTAAATATTTTGTGCAACATGGTCCCTACGTGCCCAATTAAAAAACCTAGTGAAGAATCAGAAAAAGAGGCGAGCAATTGATCTTGAAACGAAGTTGCAAGTTCAATGATAGTGATGAAGCAACAACAAGGTCCAATCAATGATTGGAAAACCTACTTCCATCATGCATGACCTGAACCAAAAGCGCATACAGCTTAGCACTATGACCATAACCACTGAGGCACTACGTCTCTTCAACATGTCGAAGGAGAAAGCAGGACCTGATTACAACTATGAATTCAACGCTTCTTCCAGTTGGTTCATGAGATTCAAGCAGCGTTTTGCACTGCATAATGTGAAAATATATGGTGAATCTGCAAGTTCCGATGAGAAGGCTGCCAAGGAGTTTGTGCAGAAACCGGATAAAATTATTATGGAGGAAAATTATTTGCCACAGCCAATATTTAATATGGGTGAGACCTCCTTGTTTCAGAAAAATATGCCCAAGCAGACAATTCATCCACAGAAAGCTAAAATCTATGCCCGTTTCAAAGCTCTTAAAGACCATGTTACAATTCTGTTAGGGGGTAACGTGGCTGGATATAAACTGAAACTATTTGTAATATGGCACAGGGAGAATCCATGAGCCTTCAAAAACATTAGGAAGCATACTCTTTCAGTTCATTAGCAGAACAAAAAGAAGTTGTGGATGACTCAAAAATTGTTAGAGGATGCCTTAATCAATATGCGAGTAAAACGGAAAGCTATTGTGTGAAAGAAAATGTAGAATTTAAAATTTTATTAATTCTATAATGCTCCAGGTCATCCGTCTTATATCAGTGATCTTCACCAAGTTCATGTTTCTCCCTCCAAACACTACTTCACTACTTCTCAAACTTAAAACTGCTTTTAAAAGGACGCTATTTCCAGACCATAGAGGAGATTCAGGAAAATGCAATAAGAGAACTGTGCACCATCACAAAAAGTGCATTTCAGGAAGCATTCCAATAATGGAAGAAACGTTGGGAACAGGGTATCGCCAGTAGAGGGGACTACTTTGAAGGGGGACAGTGCTTAAAATGTTGTAAAATGAGCAATAAAATCTTTATAGCAAAAGTCCAGTCTTTCTTTGAACACACCTAGTATGTCATAAAGTGACAATACTTGCCTGAAGCACTAGAGCTCATTTTGTGAAGCAGGGTGGACCATGGGAAAGTGATGTAGGCTTTACATGAAGTCAGTGACTATATATGTGTGTAGTCCTGTCATGAAGATATTTCACATACGAATTGTTTTCTTGTTTTTCATCCTTATTTTATCTAGTTTGCCTAGATAAAACAAGAATAAAATTATATTCTTGTTTTCATCCTTATTTTATCTAGTTTGCCTAGATAAAATAAGGATGAAAACAAGAATATAATTTCTTCAAGTAGTATTTACTATCTTTCCCAGTGAAAACTTTTTACAATGAAATGCCCAACAGCAGGAAAATTGCATAATTGCCAATGGCAGTCATGCTTTTTTTGGTCAAATGCTAAAATGGTGGGGATGGGAGAACTTTTAATCAAACCTATTTTACCTCTTTTATACTTGAATGGCTCTAATATGTCATTCATCATCATTCATGGAGAGCCCTCTTCCAGGTCATCTTATTTCTTGCTTTCCTCTTTAGTAGTTTATAACCTCTTCCAATTAATCTGAAACACCTCTCTAAGAATGTATACTGTGGATAACCTCTTCTTTTTTCCATCATCTTCTCTTCTAAGTTTATAATCCATTTGTTATGTTTCCATATTGTGTCCCAGGAATTTCATCTTTCTTTGGAATATGTCATTACCCAGAAAATAATGACTGTGAAGCACTGAATGTGAGCAAAATGTGCCAGTAAACAAAGTTGGCCAAGTGAATCTGCTCTCTGGACAATCAGCTGCACATTGAAATCTCAAATCAAATAAATATATGTACAAGACACTGTCCACTCACTGGAGGCTTGAAATGACTTAAAAAAAGTACTATGTTTGGTATATAGAGTATGATTTCAAGATAATGTAAAAAACAAAAATACAACAAATAAATTAAAAATAAGAAAAATAACTGCTTAGCCCATTCATGGTATTAATGCATTATAGGTTTATAACCTTCTTTAGGTGGGAGTCACGTAAGAGAGAGAGAAAGTGATGGCACAGCAGACTATTACATGCACAAGAACTAAGAGTATGAATGAAATTATTATGGTGCATGAAGCTGATAGCCATGTGAATAGTGACATGAAAGAAGTAAAACAAAAGAATTCAGCATGATGTTAGAAATATCAAAACTTCAACAAGTACTTCAAAATACATGGAAGTCTGAGAGACTAGAAAGACAAATAGAAGGAAAAATAAAGGAAAGCAGAATAAAGCAGAAACAGATGAAAAAAAGATACAGATGATATACTGTGACTCCATTAATTAAGAGAGAGAGAGAGAGAGAACAATTTATTAGGGGTGAGTCTAGGAATGTTGGAACTAGTTTTTGTAAAGAAAAAAAAGTGGAAAATGTGGAAATATAGTGGCCACTGTTTAAGAGTTGCTAAAATATCATCAGCCTGGTGGTCGATTGTCATGCAATTCAACAAATGCCAGAATCATCAGGAATTCAGCTGAAGAGTTCTTAGCATTGTTATAGGGATTAGTGAGACGTGGCTGAATAGCAGAATATACAGGGTGTTCGGGATAAATTTGACAGTTTCGTAAGGAAAAAGAAAATCTTCTTTGTATCTATTAAATTTAATGAATTGACAAAAAAACATTACAGGCAGAGTTAATTACAATACTATCAACAAGATTTACTCAAAATAACCACCATTAGCATCGATCACAGCTTCAATTCTGCTTCAGAACCTCGAACAAGCTGATGCTACAGTCTCCCTGGGAAGGGCCGCAAAAACTGTTTTAATTTTATCCATTAACTGGGCTTTTGTATTACTGGAAGTGCGATTGGTGTCTTTTTCAACTGCGCCCCATACAAAATAATCCATGGGGTTAAGGTCTGGGGAGTTTGGAGGCCAAACATTTGGACTGGTGAAGTCGTAGAAATTTTCAGACAACCATTTTTGACTTTTCCCAGAGGTGTGGCAAGGGGCCGAATCCTGCTGCCATACATACGGCCTACCATTGGCTACCCTTGTTATCCAGGGCTTGACTACAGTTAGCAACTCCACGAACAAAGCCCGAATTCCAATGCCAGGGTTCTTCAACACCTGTTCCTGCAGATTTGCGAGGAATTCTGCTGTACGAACGCAATCAGATCGTCTGCTAGGGATCTTTCTTCTTGCTACATCCTCGTAGTCACCATTGCAAGTCTCTAGTTCATGCCTGATTGTTTTTACTGTATTCAGGGAGCATTGGGCAGCAGTCGTAATATCCTTATTTTGATGGCGGGCACGAATCATCATGATACAAGTTATTCTCTTCCATGATTCAGGTGGGTTCCAGCTATCCATCCTTTCTGACATCTTGTATATGAATGAAGAAGGGTCCAAACTTTTAAATGAAGAGAAGTGTGTGTTAATACATGTAACTTACGGAAAAATATAATTAATTATAAATATGTCAAATTTATCCCGAACACCCTGTATATTTACAAGAACGGAAAGTGAGAGCTCGGTTAATGTGGGAAGTAGTGCTAATGACTACAGAGAAATTAAATCCAACTGGAGTAGAAATCCAATTATAGTGGTAATATAGGCAACTGGTTTGAGATTGTGTCTGTATATCACTGGAAGTGACATGCGAGAACTTTAACTAAGAAGGGATAAGTGTGGAACTATAAGGAATGACAATGATAAACTGAGAAGGCAGCTTGCAGCAATGCCTTGGTATGAGAAACTGGGTTAGGGAATCAGCAGTGTATGGAAAATAATCAAAGGGTGTCAATAATCAAAGGAAACTACATCAGACAGAATCTGCACAGGTGACTAAAATGCATGTGAATTAAATGGATGAATAACTTTAAAGCAGGAGCTATATAAACAGGAGATTGCTATAGATGTGATATCATAAGAAGAGTGATGATGAGTATTAGAAGCAAACTAAACACCAGGCAAGGAGAGTGATAGACATGGTGAGAGAAGAAAAATGAGTTAGCTAAACAGAGCAAGAAATTCCAGAGAATTTTGTCAGTACATAACAGGTAAAAAAAAGAAAGATATAAAATAACCATAGTGGACGGTGACAGAACACATATATATGAATTAGATATTAAAGCTAATGAAAGAGCTTGATCTTCTATAGAGAAAAGTTTGGCTTCGTTAAAAGTAGTTCTTACCTTAGCAAACTGCTCATGTTCTATTATAGAACATATCGCTGGATAAAGGAAATTAATATACCATGATACTCCTGGATTTTGCTAACACAGCTGAACAGGATTCCATATTGAGGTTGTTACAGAAACTCAACATATGCTATATGGAGCAGCTGACTAATTTACAGGTATTAGAAAGTGATGCATAGAGGTGCTGAGTCTAAGAGAAAAAATGTGACCAGTGATGCATCATAGGATTCTCTACATAGGCCACTGTTGGGTAACTTGTATATTAATAATATCAGGATGACCTAGAGGGATTCAGACATAAATTATTCAATGCTGCCTTATCCCTCACCCCACCAAAACAAAGTAAATATTCTTTTCTTCACTATGGAATGAACCTTATGAGAACAGGTTGAAGATCTGTGGGTTACAGAAATTGTTTGACAGGTGGAAAAGGGGTGATATGACAGAGCCATACAAATTACTGAAAAGTTTTTACGAGATTAATACAAAAGAAATTTTTCAGAACACGACTGGTGTTGGGAGAAATAGGGACCATCATTGGAAACTAAGCAAGAGTATAGCTAGCAGGGGTGTCAGAACTAGATTTTTTGCTTGGAGAGTGGCGAATGAGTGAAATTGTTGGTGAAGATTTCCCTTTCTGGAATAACTCTAATCTCTAACCTTTCTTGGAATAACATTCAAAATGTTGTTTCCTCAGCATTCGAGAAATGAAGTTTTCTCTTTACTGTTGCAAAGCTATTAATTCTACACGAATCACAAATTCATCCAAATGCTGAATACTGGTCTCACATTCAGGGTGCTGCACCTTAGAGATCGCCAGCAATCCTTGGCTCAGCATGAGGAAATATGTTGATTAATGACTGTTTCTTATCATTTGCTCCACTTAGCAAAAGAGATCAATGCAGCTTGGGGGATTTTCAAAAAATATTTAGTGGATGCAATGTCTAAATGTATACCACGGGTGAGAAGGTTAAATAAGGTAGGTGTGAGATGGATGAATAAAGAGATTAAGCATGCAATACAGAGAAAAGGGGCATTGTGGAGGCAGCATAAGAGAAGTGGAAGTAACCAATTTCATGAGGTCTACAAAGACCAGGCAAGGAGGGTGACTTGGTTGGTGAGAGTAGCTAAAGAGAGGTATGAACAGCAGTTAGCTAATGAAGCCAAAAAGAATCCTAGGGAGTTCTTTCGATATGTAGCCAACAAAAGAAAGAATGATTATGGAAGGATGACATTGATTGGAGGAAATGGTATAAAGACAGCTGTTGCAGAATGTGTGGTGGAGATACCTAATGAGCAGTTCATAAAGATCTTTCAATCTTGTGAATGTGACTTCATGGAGAGATTAAGAACAGTTGATGATGGAGAGGAGAGACTGACTGTAAGTGAGCAAGAGGTGTTTGGGGAGTTGAGTAAACTAGATGTAAATAAGGCTGTGGGACTTGATAATATATCACCGTGGATTCTGAAGGAATGTGCCAGAGAGTTGACACCTGCCTTGACATATTTTTTTAATACGAATCTTGCACTTGGTCAAGTCCCTAAAGAGTGGAAGGAGGGCAAGATTGTGCCACTTCATAAAGGAGGTGATCGAACTCAAGCATCAAACTATTGGCCTATCTGTGTGTCAGGTGTTGTGGTTAAGTTGTTGGAGAAGCTTGTGAGAACTAGGATCCAGAGTTGGGTTGACAACAATGGTATAATCTTTGATGGACAGCATGAATTTGCTAAAGGGAGGTCGTGTTTTAGTAATCTACTTACTTATTACAATAAAGTGACTGCTTCCTTGGACAGAGGAGAAGGATACACAGTAATATACTTGGATTTCGCAAAAGCTTTTGATAGAGTACCTCATGATAAGTTGACAGTCAAACTAGAGCAGATGGGGTTGGATATTAGATTAGTGCATTGGATTGGAGACTGGTTATCTGATAGGTATCAACAAGTTGTGTATGGGGGTGCAATATCCAGGAAAAGGAAAGTCACTAGTGGAGTGCCTCAGGGATCTGTTTTAGGGCCATTACTATTTAACTTGTATATTAATGATATTGGCGAAGATTTGGATGGAGATATTCAGTTGTTTGCAGATGATGCAAAGTTGGGACGAACCATAAAGAGTAGTGAAGATGTTGTGGCCTTGCAAGAAGACTTGAATAAATTGAGTGATTGGGCAAGCAAATGGGGATGCGAGTTCAATGTTGCAAAATGTAAGGTTTTAAAATTTGGAAAACAAAGATGGGATGCAGAATTTATGCTTGGTGAGAATATATTGTTGGAAGTAGAGGAAATAAGAGATCTGGGAGTGATAGTGGATAAGGATCAAAAATTTAGGGGACACATCGCCAAAATTGTGAAGACAACACAAAGACTTCTGGGAATGATGAGGAGGACACTGACGTGTAGAAGTAGGGAGATTCTTGTTCCATTGTATAAGGCTTTGATTAGGCCACACATGGACTATTGTGCCCAGATTTGGTCACCTGGTTTTCAGAAGGATGAAGAGATGTTAGAAAGGGTCCAAAGGCAACTGACTAAGGTAGTTTCTGACCTCTGGAATGTCGAGTATGAGGAAAGATTGAAAAGATGTAATTTGCAGAGTCTAGTGGAGAGAAGGAAGAGGGGAGATATGATAGAGACCTACAAGTTGGTAAGGGGTTGTTATAGGATCAATGGTGGAGAAGTTCTACAGAGAATAGTGGGAGATCAGGGGAGAACCAGAGGTCATCCCTGGAAACTGTATAAAGAGGGTGTGAGTAGGGGAGTGAGAGGCAGGTTTTTTTCGTGCAGAGTTGTGAATGATTGGAATGCCTTGTCTGAGAGTGTGGTGTCTGCAAGGAGTTTGAATGTGGTTAAGACCCGGTATGATGAGATGTGTATGAGATAAAAGGACCTCCTAGATGAGTCTTTGACTCCATGAGGTCTTGTTTAATAATAATAAATAATAATAATAATAATGACATTCTGTTTGAGATCCTTGCATTTTCTACAGATATTTCCATGTTCAATATTCATCAAAACTAACATCAGTGATTCTTCCACTCTCTTTTAATGCTGTTGAAACAGCATAACTTTTCACAATTCAACTCTAAAACCGCACAGAACAAATTATTCTTCCTCTTTGTTCATTCTCTCTCTCTCTCTCTACTGCTGTCTTTTAGTAATATCAACTGCTATGTATTTCCTGAAGAGTATAATCTACACAATCTTCAAATCAGATGGTAATCAGGGTAATCTTTCCACTGTACTTCCTGCCATCCACAATACCATAATACCTTTCAGATGTGGGTTTTTCATTTAAAATGAAACACAAAAAAATTATTAGTGGGAAGTTTTTCCAGGAGAGTAGCCTAAAATCATGAGCTTAACATGTCGAGATTTGTGAAAAGTAAGGGTGTGCGAAACACTTAACTGTCTATAAAATGTTTACAACATAACCTTTACTACGAGTTGCCTCAGTCCTGAAGATACTTCAGGAGCAAACTTTGCTTGCCTACACTTAGGTAAAAGATTAAATTAAATTTATTATAGTCTAGCCAAGTGGAAAATAAACTTCCAACATCTTTCTCTAAATCCAGAGTAAATTAACAATAAGGCGGTATACCTTATTGGCAACTTGTATAATAAGTAAATATGACCTCTCCATTGCTTCTGCCTTAGTATCACCATTTCTAGGTCTGGCTTCCACTGACAAAACCTCAATAAAGGTCAAAACCAGTCTGGGTAGTGGCCCTTTCCTTAATGCATAGCATTATACATGTCTGCAAGGAGATGTGCTTTGCATTATGGGAGATACTGAGACAAGGAGTTATGAGAGCACTTGGTCCACCTTTACTACGAGTTGCCTCAGTCCTGAAGATACTTCAGGTGCAAACTTTGTTTGCCTACACTTGGGTAAAGGATTAAACTAAATTTATTATAGTCTAACGAAGTGGAAAATAAACTTCCAATAACATATACTAGAATGACTATTTAGTTATTTTAAAAATATAATAACTGATACCATTGAAGTCTACTGGTACTTTATTTATACACATATATATATATTATGTTACAATATAACATAACATACACTAGAATGACTATTTAGTTATTTTAAAAATATAACAACTGATACGACCCAAGTCTACCAGTACACACACACACACACACACACACACACACATATATATATACAGGTAATTGACAAAAAATGGAAACAGAGACATGTTTCAATTAATATGCCATTCGTGTGCGGTTAGCATCTATTAAGTCTCTCCACCAGGAGAGACTTAATAGATACTATTAATAATAATAATGTCAATGCTTGGAACCCAACTGGAGAAATTTTACACCATTCGTCTGGCAAAAACTGGATCAACTGGCCTTTGCTTTTTGGAGGGGGGAAATATTGCCTGAGAGTTCCTCCAAAATGGCCTATAAATGTTTTTTTTTTTTTTTTTTTTGGATTTAATTGTCTGGTGATTGAGATGGCCATGGCAGACAGGACACCTCACCATCATGTTCTGCAGACCACTGGGTGACCACATTTGCTCGACGAATGGGAGCATTATCCTGTTGAAACGTGGCAGGATGCATAGGAGAAAATGTGTCAACATGGAATGAAGATGATCACTTATAATTGAAAGATAATGTGCAGCATCCACTTTGCCTTCCAATACAACAAGTGGACCCAAATCATGCCATGAGAATGTGTTCCAGGCCATTACAGAACCACCAAACCTTTTCATAGTTGGAAACAAGCACTCTGGCTAGTAAGTTTGCTTCCTTTGGCTGACGCCACACACACACAAATTCATCCATTTGCAGCAAAAAAAGTGTGAACATGGATTCATCGGACCATATCACAACCCTCCAATGTTGTGTAGTCCACTGCCTGTGACCTTGCACCATTGAAGATGGCGTGTGTTGACAGGAGTGATTGAAGGTTTGTGTAAAGCAACCCGACCGTGATATCCATCCCTGTGTAGTTCCTGGTACAGAGTTTTGGTTGAAATGGATTTCTCACGACTGGTGTTGAATTTTTCACACAAATTCTCAGTGACCTGATAGATCAGTGTTTCAATTTTTTTGTCTATTACATGATGATGATGTTTGTCCTGTCACCTGCCATAACCATAGAGACTGTTCCTCTACTAACATGTGCAATTTTAGCTGTTCTGGTCACATACAGCATCTGCCAGCCTGGCTCCAACAATTACGCTCCTTTCAAAGTCACTGAGGTTCTCTCTGAATTCCATTCTAACATGCAATAAATGATGGCAGACCTCCATTTGTCTCACACATCCCCTAGGAATGTTGGGAGTGTATTTGCATATCAACTGCATCTGTGTTTGATGAATTGTAGTCACTGCATTGCAACTACTGATAAAGTGACCTGATAGATCAGTGTTTCAATTTTTTTGTCTATTACCTGTATGTATGTATGTATATATAATTACTAGTTATTTCCAACACTCACCAAATGGATCACAAGGAGTTCCTTTGAAAACAATTCGGTAATTAGTAAGAAAAACAGCTCCTTCTGCAGGAAGAAGACATGGTCCCCCAACAATCCCACCAGTACCATCTTCACGCCCATCAGGAATAAGATAAACTCTGAGACCATCCATTAAAAACTGCTCACCTTGTAGCAGACTTGGAACTAAAATCTTTGGCTATTTAAACAAAAAAAAAATGTACAAAATATTAAGATAAAAACCAACAAGACTTCACATAAAAATAGGAAAATAAAACAGCACAAAGTGGTTACAAAAGAAACTGTCAATTAAACGTATTTATGTAGAATAATTATTAACTTGTACGAACTATATAGATCTACTCTTTGAGATCTTGTTCAGCTCAATTTATCTTTTTTGCTATATAAATTATTACAACTACTCAGTTTACATACAGTACAGAAAAAAAAAAAATTGAATAATTATTTATATATATATATATATATAAAATCTAAAGTAAGTATCATTGTGGACCAGATACCAGAGAAGCACAGAAGTGCGACCTTGGAAGTCCTACCAACCCAAACCAGTTGGCGTTAAATTGCTTTGATGTAAATGACATCCCTTGTGAATCATGTCCTATCAAGTGATAGATGAATTTGGAGAAAAACTGTTCACAGAACATTCTTAATAATGTAAACTTAATAGTGTAGTACTGTCAGAGTATCCAATATGCCTCTTTAGGGTACACAACAGGAAACTGAATGGAGAAGTCATATGATGATGATTATACATCATCATCGGTTTCACTCATTGAGCTAACAGTAGCGGGATCACATCTGTTAGCTCAATGTGTGAAGAGTGGGTAATTATCATGGGTGATTTCAACTATGGGAACATACATTGGAAGGAGGAGAGGACACATGGGAGGAAGAAAATGGAATTTATGCAGTTACTAAAGAATAATTACTTGAGACAGCATGTGATGGAATATACTAGGGGTTTGAGAGTGCTCAACTTAGTAATTGCATCTGAGAATTTGTCTACAACCAATATGACTGCATTATCGGCAATTGCTGAGAGTGATCATATGGTCTTGACCTAGGTGGAGACGAAATGTGTGGAATTTTCAGTTAAGAGGAGGTATATATGGAATTACAGGGCTGGTAAGTATAACATGCTTAGGAGATCACTTGAATCAGTGCTATGGCATGTGAAACTGCAAGAGCTGGATGTTTATAGTGCATGGGAAGTAATGGCAGACCTAGAGTTAGGAGAGTAAATGGATGAATATCATCATTAAGCTAGAGCAACAAAAAAAAAAGTGGAGAGAATTCAAGAAGAAATGTGACCAGCAGGCACAGGAGCAGTACAAAGCACAGGCCAGAAGGGTAACCATTTTGGTAAGAAAGGAAATTAGCAGTGCAGGCTAAAGATAATCCCAAACAGTTCTTCCGATATGCTGCAAATAAAAGAAAGAATGTTTATGGGAGAATGTTTTTAATGAACGGCAATGGCAGAGAGGTAACTGAATCAGTCGAAATAGTAGAATTACTAAGTGAACACTTTGCAAGAGTATATCATCCAGGTGGAGATATTGCAGTAACGAGAGAGAATCAAAGGTTTATATGGGAACTGAAGGAAATGAAATGGAGGTGCATAGCATATTACAGAACCTTGATATGAATACAGCTATGGGATTAGATGGTATACCAGCACGAGTTTTACATTTTTTGGCAACTCGTATAGGTAAATATGATTTCTCCATTGCTTCTGCCTTAGTATCACCACTTCTGGGTCTGGCTCCCACTGACTAGACCTCAATAAAGGTCGAAACCGGTCTGGGTAGTGGCCCTTAATTCATAGCATTATACATGTCCGTAAGGAGATGTGCTTTGCATTATGGGAGATACTGACACAAGGAGAGATGAGAGCTTGGTCCACCTTTATCACAAGTTGCTCAGTCCTGAAGATACTTCAGGCACAAACTTTGTTTGCTTACACTTGGATAAAGGATTAAACTAAATTTATTATATTAGTATTTTAGTGCCTTTGACGTTTGATCTTATGTAACTCTATGCATTTTTCAAAAAAAAAAAAGAACACAGATGTTTAAGTTTATAAAACAAGGATATATCAAGGGAATGAAGATGTCAAATATGCACTAAAAATAGCATTTTACTCAAAAAATGAAATAAACACCTCTTCAAATTTCTGTTATATATATCCTCCAGGGGTGTACAGAATACAATGATAGCACTACATTATGCACATTACTACTAGCTTCCCGTCAACAATTTTCTTCCAATTTAATCTGTTATTTGTCAAGTCTCCAATCTGATCCTATCTAATATTTCAGTCTTCAAAGGTGCATCAATCCATCTATGAAACACATGTTTGCTAACTTTTCCTCTCTAATTCTATTTAAGTCATCATACAACATTAGATTAATTCTGCTCACATACATTCTTAAATGTCAATAATGCCAAGTTTTTTCCTAATATTTTCATTTTTTGCATGATTCATCTATTGATGCCATCTGTTAACTTCTCTAATTTTTCTCAGAAGTCTCATATATGTGGTGTCCATGTCCACATAATTCTTCATTTGAAAATTCTTTGGAAGAAAATTGAAATGATATCATAACATTTCAATTTTCACGTATATAAAACACAAATACGAAACAAGAAAGAAAGAAAGAAATATTTTAGAAAATATAGTTTCTTTCTGTATTATTTATTTAAATATATTTTATTTAGATTTTTTATAATACATTTATTCTGTATAAAAACTGTGAAATTGATATTTTATATTTTATTCATTGCTGAGTTCCCTCATTTTTTGTTTATTTTTTAAAAGTATCCTTTTTTCTTTCTTACATAGATATTTCAGGCCCTGTAGATGTATTATTATTTTTATAAAGCTGGCATAGGGTGGCTAGGAAAGCAAAATTTAATAATGTTTATTTATGCAATCTTTCATCATTCTTCTTTGCACTTAAGACACTCATCTATATATATATTATCATTAACCATTGTCAATCCACTGCTGAATGAAAGCATTCACAAGATTATTCCAAAACTGTCTGTCCATGGCTCTCCTTACCCATGTCACTCCTGGAAATCTGATGATATCATCAATCTTAATTTCATCCATGATATTTTGTCCCATTGATATCTGTTGTCATAAGTATATGTAATGATCTACTTGTTTAATTTCATCATTACTAATTTTTATTATTTCTGGTTGGACAAAGCTATTGAACATAACTTGGGTCTTCTTTAGGTTTATCTTCAGGCCAGCTGTTTTGCTAGCAATTTGGAGTTCATGGATATGAGACTGTAATTCATGCACAGTTGAAGTAAAGATAACTATGTCATCTGCAAAACATATAGCTTCCATTTGTCTTCAGACTTCTCCCTTCCCAATTGAGAAGTTTGAATTTCTTCTAGGCATGCTGTGAATAATATATATATATATACATATATATATATATTTGTTAAGCTACTTCAAAAGATGAAATGCTTTCAAATGGAGGATACCCATAGATTTTGGAACTGATCCCACTTTTTCTGCATACTAAAGAGACTTTAAAGACTATTATTGTTTTACAGGCGTAGTTCAAGACAATATGTGCATCTTTGAGTAATTATATTAAAGAAAATGATAGCAAATTACATAAATCCTTTCATGATGTAAAGCAGCTTAAAGCAAAACTCTCATCTTGGGCTGAAATACCAGCCTTCACCTTATTTCTCAATACTAATATTTTATGAAATGAATAAATTTTGAAAAATTGATATTTAATAATATTTGACTTCTAGACTGGTAGAAAAAAAAGTACCATTGAATTCTCTCAAAGTGAAATACATAGTTAATTATTAAAAATATAATGTGAACAGTTCAAAAATAAGCTGTAATCAGAAATACCTGTAATTGGAATAGTTGGCTGCTAGGCTGGTTGGCCAAGTGGTTAAAATATCTACTCTCCAACCAACAGGCTACAGGTTCAAATCCAGTCATGAGCATGGATGTCTTGTGATTGTCTTTAGGTGGAGATGAATGTGGTCATCCAGTATGTGAGACCCTGCTTATTGGACATCTAAAGTGGCTTGAAAAAAGTTCCTGTTTGATCTCTACAGCAGGGTTTCAGACCAGGTAAAAATGAATAAAAATTACAATAAATAAATAAAATAATAAAAAAATTTCCCTAGTCCCAAAAAAAGTTGAACAATCATGTAGTATTGCTGCACTTTTCTTTTCTTCCCAAAAGGTGATTCTATCCCATCATAAGATAAAAAGATAACTGCATCACATAATTTATAATTTTTTGCAATTTTTTGATAATAAACTGAGGTTATTATGAATTAGAAATTTTTGGAAGCTTGGGATGATTAAGTGGAATTAATCTACAAAATTACTATATCTGACTAAAAAAAATTATTATTATTATTATGATCATTTGACACCTCAAGGGAGTCCAAACACTCATCGAGGGAGAGTGTGCCAACAGCATCGAATGATTGATCCCCTTCCAACTACTAATCACACTCAAACTTGCTTAAGTTTTTGCGTGAGCCATTAGTAGCAAAGGTTCTACTAATCAACCAACCTTTGCTGGCAATCAGCATCAGCAAATATCAGCATTTTTGTTCGGAATGAACCAAAAAATTAAGATCTCAATAGTGATGAGTAATCTCACTTAGCTTTCAGACTGGTAATTACTAAGACTATTATCTATACTAGATAATAAAATTATCTATTAATATTATTATTATTATATTAGATATTCTAGATATAATATTAACCACTCAGCCAGCCTGGCAAGCCGACTGATTAGAGTATCCACTCTCCAGCCAAACGGCTGCAGGTCGAATCCTGCCGTGGGCAGGGATGTTTGTTATTGTCTGTGGAAATACTATTGGTGGTGGTGGACAGTAAATGGTGTTGGTGTTGTTGTTTTAGTTAGTGGATTGAGTGAACAGAGAGTTATGGAATAGATGCCCTTCCTCGGTGAGTCTTTGGACTTCCTGGAGGTGCCACGTAATAATAGTAATAATAACACCACCACTACAGGAAAATTTGTCAACCCACTATAACAAAACTACTGTCCCAATGTCTCATTGGTACAGTGCTATGTAAAAAGAAATTGGCTATAGCAAACTAACTGCCACTGCAACATTCTAAAGTTCCATAGTGTCATAGGCACCATACTATGCAAAAAGAAATTCACTACAGCAAACTATCTGCTATTGTAATGTACTCCTGTAGTCCATATGGGTCTTCAACAGTGTGAATCAATTAATTTAGTTAAAGAATCCGGAAGACTTATACTGGATTTATTTAGGAGTATAACATCACCATCTGCATAAAGTAGAGAAGTGTCATGAATATCTCTAATTCATATATCAGGTTAAATGCCACTTTCTTTCAAAATATGATCCATATAGACGACAAATAAGAATAGAGAGAGAGAGAGAGAGAGAGAGAGAGAGCACTATTATCACTCACCTGATTTTAAATCAAGTCATCTTATAATTCCTTCAATTCTAAATGTTGGCCTTACATTGGTAGTACCTTATTAAATGGCTTTTCCAGATCAAAACAAAACTTTCACATTTGATATCGGTAGATGCCATATGGTCACTGCCGTACCTCATGGTTTTGGCAATGATGTCTTTTGCTAGAATAAGTGGTAGGGTTGCAAATTCCCTTTCCACACAAAGTTTGTAGGACAATCACAAACATCCATGTCCATGGTGGGATTCGAACCAGCAGCATCATGGCTGGAGAGTGGAGATGCTAACCATTCAGCCAACCAGGCCGGCCTTTTTCCAGATCTACAAAACATAAATACTGATCCTTGTTATACTTCTATGATTTCTGAATTATTTGCAAAGTGGAAATATGATCCTGACAATCTTTATTTGGCCTGAACCTGCATGTTCTTCCTGGAGTGTCTTTCCCATAATTTTTCTTAGCCTCTTCTTGTGTATTCCTGCTTAAATGTTACCTGAACCAATCAGACGAGAAACTCTCTGTAATTCACACTCATGCATTCAATTTCTTTCTTTCTTTTAGGTACTATAAGAACTCTACCCCAATCATTCAGACTGTGTCTTCTGCATTATGCACTGTAGCTTCTAAAACTTTTATAGTTGCCATGCATTCTTTTTGAACATTCCAGATGAATATTATCTATCATAGCTGCTTTCACATTTCACATTCTTGATAGTTTTTCCCTTTCCAAGCACTCATATGTATTCTTTATATCATTTACCTTATGCACTGTAGCTTCTAAAACTTTTATAGTTGGCATGCATTCTTTTTGAGCATTCCAGATGAATATTATCTACCATAGCTGCTTTCACATTTCACGTTCTTGATAGTTTTTCCCTTTCCAAGAACTCATATGTATTCTTTATATCATTCACCTTAGCCCCTTGGATATTTTCTACCATTGTTTTGTTATTACTTTTCTTATTTAATGAATTTTTTAAAGTAAATATTCCAAATGTCCAGAATATATAATCAGTTTTAATGGCCCCTATATCAATCTCTGGTGCCTATGAAATAAGCACAATATTAAAAATAACCCAACATTATCATTTCATGTAAAAAATTTTGAAATAGGGAACTACTCTACATCCTGAGATACTTCTGGAATTCTCTCCACCACTTTTTTATCCCCGCAAAATCCAGGCAATCAGATCTGCAAGCATTAGTCAAGATATGGCCTTATTAAAGCCTTGTAGATGGGAATACTAACCTCCTTATCCCTACCTGTTCAGTGTATTCTTCAACAGCCATGCAATCTGCATAGTATGTCCCCTAATCTCTTTCTCTCCCAAATCCTTGATCTCATCAATTCCCTGCAGTTCAGTTCCATCAATACAGTACACACCATGTCATCTCTTCTTCCCAAAGTGCATGAACTTACACTTGGTCATGTTAGACTTGCAGCTAGTTGTCTCTGCCTATTCTACCAATGTATTTAAGTCATCCTGCAGAATCTCTACATCTTCTTTAGTCTATCACTCTTTCCAATTTTGCATTATCAGCAAACAACTGAATATTTCCCTTTAAATCATTCCTATATCACTAATGTAAAACTTAAACAGCAGCTGTATCTCTCAGCAGCTGTATAAAGGATTAAACTAAATTTATTAAACAGCAGAGGACCAAGTACTGAGCCCTATGATGCTCTACTAGTCACCTGCTTTCTCCTGTACTCAACTCTTCATATATATCTGTCAATCATTCACACTGATATTCAAATTACCAGCTTCACATGAATCTTCATTTGCTCCAATTTATGCTTAAATGTCTGGCAATCTTCTAGATCAAGACCACATGATCCCTTTCCCCCAAGTAAAGGCAATGTGGCTACATTGGTTCTCTTCATCAAGTTCTCTTATGTTATGACCCAGATCCAGTACTTTTCAACTTCATGTCACCTCTTACATGTTGTCTCAGGTAATTATCTCTCAGCAGCTGTATAAATTCCATTTCTTTTCCTTCCTGTGAATACTCCTTCCAATCTATGATTTCATAGTTGAAGCACCTCCCTGCCATAATAATTACTTGACCTTCACTCATGTGCTGATGCACACTATCTACATTCCTTCTTATATCCCTGACCTTGAGCAGCAACCAACTATATATTTCATCCTGTTGACCTCAAACTCATACAAGATGATCTCAAAAAACTACCCTCAGCATCTCTGCCCTCATGATGTACTTCTTTTTGGGTTAATTTTTCTATCATTAACAAAACTTCCCATTCTGTTATCTCTCTGTCCTCTCTGAATATACTATACCTCTTGAATTCTATCCTTATGATTATATCATCCTCCATCAATATATCAATAATGTCTATAACTTCTGGCCAAGGTGAACTAATCAATACCCAAAACTTCACGACCTTATTCTAAATACTTCTGGCATTATTATACATAAACTATAATACCTTCTTTACTTTCTGCTGTTTATCCCAATAAGATTAATACCCAGGGAAGCTCAACATCATGTGATCACTCCTGCACATATTCAATGTCTCGGTTATATGGACACACACTCATCTTCATCCTTCCGTCGCATGCATAAACATTCTAGTTTCCCTGACTCTGAAATTTCAAAGTCTCACTGAATGATACTTTCTCAAGTTGCTTTACTCCAAATCTATTCAAATGCAAACCATCCTTACCTAACTCCTATGAATCAAACTCGCTCTACACATCTACAAATTCTACACCATTAATCCCATACACAATTCACATACTGACTCATTCAAAACCATATGTCTTCATCCCAGCTTGCCTCTATCATACTGTGGCAATGGACTCACAATTTTTTAATTTTTCACTCTTCCTATTCCAATTGTATCAACAACTCTTTCATATCATCTTGCACACCCTATTTGTCGCCTGCTATATCACTGGTACTAGCCAAGATAATTATCACCTTCCCTCTCTGTTTCCTAATAGCATCACTAACATCCCTAATATGATCATATAAAATATAATCCTTATTTCATACTCTGTTATCTCTCTCTCTTCCCCTTCTTTCGATTCCATGCCATCCTACCTGCCAGGCATGTTTTGTTCTGTAGAGAAAGCTGTATAAGCAATCTCTCTGTCTTTATCATCTAGTTATTCTCTTCATTATCCACCATTTCATTTCATTTGTACTAGCATATGCATCCTCACCAAGATTTGCACTAGTACTTTCTTGCCTTTTGTCATTCAACTTACTGTTATCATTCTTCTTTTTCTTCCCACACTTCTGGCACTAACTCTAGAAACACTTCCCATCATACGCACTCACCAGTTTCACTTTTATTCCACCATTCTTTCATTACAAAGTAAATACATTTTGTAGATGATTCAGCGAACAAAATATGCATATTGAAATTCCACACCATTCTTCTACAAATTAGGCCCATGATGTACAATAATGTATATTTATAACAAAACTGACAGCTTTTAAAACCATACACACACAAGCAAACGCTCAAAGATAATAATCCAGATAAAATTAATTATGCTAATTATTTTCTTAAGCAACTTATCTTTCGGCATATAAAAATGACATGCAACTTTGTGTCCCTTCCCACACTACTATTATTTCTCTGATCTTCGAAAATAGTATTCTTTAAAAAAGTACAATCAATTTTGCTGAGTAGTTAGAATATATAATTCTATTACTGCAGTAAAAAAACATGCCCTGCTGAAATAAATGAGGGAGGACAGTAAGTAGTCAAACTATTAGATGTAAGTTACTTGGGCCAAATTTTGTATAAATACATTCATGATTTATACATTACGAACATTATTTCATCAGAACTGCAAAAATAATGAAATACAAAAATTCAGAAGCTTAGCTGAATACAATACCTTCATTATTGGTGGTAAACGTTTACTTTCTCTTTGAACTGCTTCCAATGTTTCCATTTGCATTGCAACAACACCTATTAAAACAAGCACATAAGTATGAAATGCCATCCACATCAGAAAGAAAAACTGGTACAGTTTAAAAGATTCAGAAAAGAGTAAGCATGGATACTTTTGTTCATTAATATGAAATTAGTTAGTCTTCACAGAAAACATTATGTTCTCATGATCCACAATGGAAAATTTTTTAAAATTGAAAATGAAAATTTTCAATTTTAAAAAAATATGTGATATACAGTATGAAATATTTATATCAGTGTAAAGAAATGGTTAAGAAGATTAAATCACAACAGAATATAAACTCATGTAAAAATAGTTGTCATTCCATAGCCAATAAGTGACCATACAATTTGAACTTAACTGTTTTCTTGAACTGCAGATGAAATGAAACACATATTTCCCTCAGAAATTTGTATCAGCTATTAGTTAATAAATTCATTTTCATTTTTACACTGTTGCTTTACATGTACTCTCTGTACAATGCCAAAAGATTTGAGAGAGTTTCATCCTCATAAATGGAAAGGAATAATGCATTTCCCACTCAATTTTAATTAATTTAATACAGTGCTGTCACTCATTTCATTATCTAAATTAAATTAAATTTTATTTCAAATCACTTCATTTTAAATTTGGGCCTTAAGTGTACTCTTATTTATTGTAACCACATTTTATAAGTGACAGCAGAAATGGATAAAGAAAATGGTTACACCATGATACTGCTGGACTATGTAAAGGCATTTGACAGAATACTACATGGGGAAACTACTAGATAGGCTGGAGCAAATGGTAATAGATATAAGGCTAGTGGCATGGATAGAGGGTGGCTGACACACACATAAGAGGGTGTATGGTGGAACAGAATCAAAGTGAATGAAGGTGAGTAGCTGAATGCCCCCAGGTCGCTGTACTAGCAATACTATTTAAATTGTATATTAATATACAAGATGTTTCAGAATACCCATTACAAACTTCCAGGATAGGTAGGGTAGGTTTTGATTAGCAACCCACATCTCCAAACGTGGCATTGCTATGAGGATGGATATGACACTAGTTAAGTGGATAAGAGAGTGGCTGCCGGACAGATATCAAAAAGTGGTGAATGGAGGGGGCAGAATCGAAGCAAAAACAGGTGACTAGTGGTGTGCAACAAAGTTCAGTGCTAAGACCATTGATGTTTAATTTGTACATAAATGATATAGGAAATAACCTGAAAGGAAATATTCAGTTGTTTGCTGATGATGCAAAATCAGGAAGAGTAATAGTTAATCAAGGCGATGTGGAGAATTTGCAGGATGACTTAAATAGGCTCTCAGTATGGGCAAAAGTTAATGGGAATCAGTTTAATGTTGAGAAATGTAAAGTTATGCATTTTGGGATAAATATATATATCACATTGATGGGATTGTACTCCAGGAAATAGATGAAACTAGAGATTTAGGTGTGATTGTAGACAGAGAGTTAAAGTTTAGAGTACATATTGCTAAGGTTACTAAGGTAGCCCATAAGATTACTTGGCTGGGTCCACTGGGAAGTTGTAATTCCTCTTCATAAGGCCCTGATATGCCACCATCTGGATAATTGTGCACAATTCTGGTCTCCCAGGTTTCTTGGGAATGAGGAAGCAGTGGAGAGGATTCAGAGGCGAGTGACCAAGATGGTTAGCAGCCTGTGGAATGTTCGTTATGAGGATAGATTGAAGGTGTGTGGATTGCAGAAGTTGGTTGATAGAAGAAAAAGAGGGGATATGATAGAAACATTTAAGTTGTTTAAAGAATTTTATAGGATAGATGTAGGATAAACGTTTCAGCACTTGACTAGAGGGACAGACCAGAACAAGGGGTCATCCCTGGAAGTTGAATAAAGGAGTGGGCAGTAGGGGTGTGAGGACTAGATTTTTTGTGGAGGTAGTGGTGACTGTGGCAACCCATTCCATGAGTGGAATGGGTTGCCACAGTCAGTTGTGCTTTGTCTGTTAATGGGTTTAAGGAGAGGTATGATAGATTGTGTGAATAGATCAAGTCTCCCATGGGTCTTTGGACTCCATGGAGGTGCCTGTATAATAATAATAATAATTTCATGTGCACATCACAGTGAATGAAAACATCAGACACAGAATAAATTACATTTTAATTTCATAAACATTTACAAAAGGTGCTGAAAGTTGTGACCACCAACTCTACAGCATACATTATATTTGTGCACCAAGTTCTGGTGCACTTTCAAAACTGCCTGGTAGGGTTTGGATCTTGCCTGCTGCAGTAGACATCCTTGCCAACAAATCTTCTACTGACTTCCACAGGTCTTTTGTAGATGAGACTTTTCATGACAAAAAAAAGTCCCATGGAGTTGAATCTGGTGAATGTGCAGGCCATACTACTAGGCCATCTAGTAGTATGGCCATACTACTAGGCCATACCTTAGTGTCACATAAAAAGTGTGGTGGTATACAGTTGTATTGAAACCAAACATGTTGCCTAATATGCAATGCCAATAACTGTGGCAGTGTAGCAGTATCTATTTGACATTCTTGCAAGAATGTCAAATACATGAGACTGCTCAGGTGGGGTGGAAGAAGATAGTCTGATGAACTCATCGCCAATGATGCCTGCCCACATGTTTACAACAAACATATTCTGGAATCCATAGTAGTGGTGGTGGTGAGTGACATAAGGGTTATCATTAGACCAAATCTGACTATTCTGGCATCACATGCCTTCCCTAGTGAATACAGTTTCATCGGGAAAGAGCACTAGTTCTGGAAATCAAGGCCCTTCTACACAACGGTGACTGAACGATCTACAGAACCCAACTCGTGGTGCAAAATTGGTTGGGCCTAGTGCGTGAACCTTCTGATATCAGAAGGGTGGAGCTAATCAGCATGCAGAGTCACCAGGTGCTGGAGTGAGGGAGACACCCATGGCATATGCAATGCAATGGGTACTCACTGAATGGTTCTGCTCAACCTGACGAAGCATCTCCTTGGTGAAGTCTAGGGAACAGAGAGTCCTTGGAGCTCCACGGTCATGCCTGTTGGCATTGAAGGAACCTTGTTTCCAGCAACCACTGATTCACGTTGACAAACAAGATGTGCGATGAAGTTGGATGATGTAGGAAACACTGTATGTACAACTGACGGGCAGCACTCCCATTACAACTAAGTTTTGTCATACATTAACATCATGTTAGCAGTCAGCATTCATGTAATTTGCCACTATGCATTAATGTGATGTGCATCAATGTGACGCTGCATTATCATTACTAGGGAGAGGATTTTTATAGTTTCAGCATGAACTCAATCTGAGCAGTGATCCAAACTGCTGATCACCTTTTGTTGTGTTTTGTTCATGATAAAATTATGTAAACATCCTTTCCCTAGTCATCACAAATTACCCCTTGATGTTAATGACCTAATCCATACTGGCTGAACTCACATCAGCACAGACCATGAAATGTTTTTGACCTGTACCATTGCAACGGCATGTTTGGGGACATGGGTTGCTAATCAAAACCTGATCCACCCTGACCCCGCAGAAGTTTGTAACAGGTATTCTGAAACACCCTGTATAGTGAAAGCTTGAAAGGGAAATATTCAGTTGTCTGCTGACAAAATAAAACTGGGGGAGTTGATGAAGCTGATGTAGATATCTTGCATGATGATTTAAATAAATTGTCAGCACAGGCTACGGACAATGGTTAACGATTTTATGTTGAAAACTGTAAGGTAATGCACTTCTGAATGATGAAAAGATTACTTGATTTGTATCATACTGTTGGTATTGGATTAAAAGAAATTAATGAGGCTAGGGATTTGGAGGTGATGGTGGACATAAATTTGAAATTCAGATGGCATACTGCAAAAGTTGGCAAAACAGCTCAAAGGATTACTTGGATGTCAAAGAATGCATTACTAAAAAACACACGTACTAACCACAGTGATAAGTTTTAATACATAAATATTTCATCCCAAGTATCTTGGGACATCCTCAGTACAGTAATTCAAACAATACTAGGAATAATATACAGTTAGGGCTCATGATTACAATGGAATCTCAATATGTATGCAGTAATGTGCTATAGAATTAAATTAAAATATAACTGAAAAAAAAAAAGAAAAAGATAACATATATAAAGAGATTATTTTACACAATCTTGTATGACAATTTCCCATACTTTAGGAATAGCAAGAACGTCATTGTGGTTTAAATTTGGTCTGTGTAGTAGAGCTTCAGCAATGTTCATATTTATATAAAGAGCTATGTAAAAGTTTTGTCTTTTCCCAATGGATCCAATGGTTTGGGTTTTCAACTCAGTGTTGAGAGAGGCCAGATTTCTGTGGTTTGAAAAGACAAGTGTGGTCCTGATGTTCCGAAATGCATTTCTGAACAGATCTACCTATCTGTCCAAAGTAAGACAACTTGCAGGAGCATGGAACCTCATACATGCCAGGTAACATCAGATGTGAGAGTTTGTCTTTAGGAGAAGGTAACAAGGAGAAGGGTCTGAGTTAAACATTGTTCCACTCAGACCCGTCATAGATTCTATTAGCAGCCCGACTTATAAGTTATCAAGATTCTTATCTAACCTTCTCCGTCCTCACATAGGCCACTCAGCCTCATCAATTAAAAATTCCACAGAGTTTCACGCAAAAATAAAAGACATTCAACTGTTAAAAACTGACATGTTAATTAGCTTTGACATTGTCTCCCTCTTCACTAACATTCCCCATAGAGAAACAGTAGAGTTATTATCTCCAAATTTTCCATCTGATATTGTTGAATTATTCAAATTTGTTATTACGTCCAGTTACTTCACTTGGAAAAGAAAAATTTACAAGCAAGAGGAAGGAACAGCAATGCGGTCTCTCTTATCACCAAACTTAGCAAACCTGTTTCTAGAATACCTTGAAGAAAAAATTTTCACATTTGAACCCAAACCAAAAATTTTGCTATGATATGTCGACGATGTCTTTGCAGTCTGGGATCATTCCAAACAAGAATTGCACCTGTTTCTAGATAAAATATACCTTATTCACCCCTGAATCAACTTTACGCTAGAAAAAGAATCTCCAAAGGGATTTATCTCCTTTCTGGATTTACACATTCAAAGAAAAGAAGATGGTTCCATCGTCACGTCTGTCTATCGCAAGCCTACATTTTCAGGTCGCTACATTCAAAATTCTTCCGCTCATCGTCCATCTCAAAAATTTGGCATCATTAAATCATTAGTTACCAGAACACACAGATTCTGCTCCTCTGAAGAATCTCTAAACCAAGAACAAGAAATAATCAAAAATACAGCCATACTAAATGGATACAATCTTAAAAGAACTCAAAAAATCATCACTCACTTCCCACACATATCAACCTAGACAAGAAGAAGCCCATACCTTATGTCAAAGGCATCTCCGAACGTCTTTCAAAAATTTTGAAGAAATACAATTTTGCCACTATTTACAAACCCATCAACCAGATTTATAACTTGTTGCCTTCTCCTAAAGACAAACCCTCACCTCTGATGTTACCTGTCATGTATGAAGTCTCATGCTCCTGCAAGTTGTTTTACTTTGGACAGACAAGTAGATCTGTTCAGAAACGCATTTTGGAACATCGGGACCACATTCGTCTTTTCAAACTGCAGAAATCTGGCCTCACTCAACACGGAGTTGAAAACTCAAACCATAGGATCCACTGGGAAAAGACAGAACTTATACATAGATCTTTACATAAACATGAACGTTTACATAAAGAAAGTGCTGAAGCCCTACTACAGAGACCAAATTTAAACCACAATGATGTTCTTGCTATTCCTAAAGTATGGGAAATTGTCATACATAATTGTGCAAAATAATCTCTTTATATATGTTAACTTTTTTTTTTTTCAGTTATATTTTAATTTAACTCTATAACATGCTACTGCACGCATATTGAGATTCCAATGTAATCATGCGCCCTAACTGTATGTTGTTCCTAGTATTGTTTGAATTACTATACTGAGGATGTCCCAAGATACTTGGGATGAAATATTTATGTATTAAAACTTATCACTATGGTTAGTACGTGTGTTTTTTAGTGATGAATTCACCACAGGTTTCATTGTATAAAAGAGAAGAATGCATTGACAAATAAAGATAGGGAGGCTGTTATCTCTCTTTACAAGGCTATGAGTTGTCCACTTCTTGACTACTTTACATAGATTTGGTCACTTGGGTTTCTTGGGGAACAGGAGGTGGTGGAGAGGATTTAGAGATGAGTGACCAAGCTGTATTCCACAGGTGTATGGAATGCACCCTATGAGAATAGACTGAAGGTTTGTGGGTGCCATAAACCTTCAATCTGCCTGTTAACTAGTTTAGTTAACAGACAGAGGAGAGGGAACATGATAAAAAAGGGATTCTATAAGATTGAGACAAAATTTTCAACACATTGATAGGTAGGGAGAGGACAAGGGATCCTCCCTGGAAATTGCATAAGAGGTTAATAAGCATGCACTGACAAGATTTATTTGCTTTGAGAGAGTGGAGAATGTGTGAAATGGATTGCCAGAAGTGCAAATAGTTGCAAATACCCTTCAGTGAACGAGTTTATGGGGAGGTATGACAGATATTATATGAATAATAGCTAGTGTGCGTCTCAAACAATGAGTCTATTGACTCCATGGTAATACCTGTATAATACTACTAATAATAAAATAATAGTGGACACACACACACACACATATATGTATATGTAAGGATGAACTTGTTCACATTAGATTTGAAGAGGTTTAAAGGCCTGTGTATTATATTCTTCAGGAAATTTTGTTGTAACAGGGTAGGTTGTTTCAGAGTGCAGCAGTAGGAATGAAAGATGAAGAAGAGAAACTTGTCCTGTGGGTTACGAGTTGGACTGTGAAGGGATGTTTTCAGTGGTGGCTGTATGCATTTCAATTGACTTGTTAGAGAGAAGGGGAATTATTCATTTTAGTTCTGATGAACATTTGCCATGGAAATATTTATAAAAGATGCATGCAGCAGATAGTAAATGCCTATGTGAAAGTGGTTTTACACAATACAGAAGAGAGTGTCGAGTATTTTTAGGGAACTCTTGTGGGTCCTGCCCTAAATGTGTGAGCAGTACATGATGGATGGACAGATTTGTGATTTGTATGGGGTAATCAACTGTTCGGGCCTTGACCCAAAGAGGAACTCTAATTTTTCAGATGCCAAGAGAGGTTGGATGTTAGGGTAATACTAAGGAGAGAAATTTCATCTCTAGAGATTTAGGTTTTGTCAAAGGTAAGGCTGGAAGAACATAGCTTTTTTTTTTTTTTTTTTTTTGTGGGAAATGAGGCATAATTATTTTGCAGGCATTGAAATTGGCAAGCCCTTTGAAGAATGGTACGTGATCAGAATTTAGTGTTGTGAAGATTCTTGCTGTGTAGATTCTAGTGGTTTGTGTGATGCATGATTTGTCGAGTGAGGAGGAATGTAGGGCACTATCATAAGTGAAACAGCATATGGTACTGGTGGTCAACTGGAGCAGGCTGGTTGGCTGGTTTATTGGCACAAGAACAGCAAAGGTAATACTATATCAAAACAAACATTACAGCAATACATAAACAGTCAAAGACAAACTGGTAAAACACTTTGCATGCAAAAAAACCAAGCCAAGCAATTCAGCATAACTGGAACAGGTCATTGATATATACAAGGAAGAAAGTGAGTGAAAGGACTGAGGTGAGAGAGACTGAGTGGTAGTTTGATGGTAAGGATTTATCACCCTCCTTAGCAAATGGCTGTATATGAAATAGTTTTCCAGGATGTACGGTAGATACCAGTGGAATAAGAAAGCATAAAAGGAGACAAAGAACAGTGGTCAACTCTGGAATGAAATTCTTCACAATAAATGGAAGAATGTGGTATGGAAAAGGAGAATTTTTGTTATCTAATTTGAACATGATTTTTCTGATCACTTTCAAATGAAAGATCATAAGTGAGATTGAGTATTGAGTGTTTGGAATGGTTGAGGAACATTTACCAAAACACTCCCACTATACCTGCATTTAAGGAGAAGTATGATTCAAGGAGATTAGCTTTTCTGTGGGCACAACAACACAATAATCAAGTGGTTACTCTCCCCAATTGGAGGCAGAGTGTCTACCTCAGTTATTGATACATCTTCTGATGCTGCTACCAGATCCAATACCCTCAAACCCCTTGTCCCCTCTATAACATTGTTTCATGTAATCATCCCTTAGCAACTTTATAAATCCCACTTCCATCTTGCAACACCCCCTTTTCTCCCTACAATCAATGTCACCATGGTTAAAGTCTCCCATAATAATTGTCCAGACTACACTCATTCTGCCGATTTGCCAATACATGGCATCTACATCTTCTTCTGGAATCCACCAGCCAACAAAATGATTCCTCTGGAATCATTTTGTTGGCTATAATTCTGCAGCTATCATCAGCAATACCCAATCTCCTGTCCTGTTCCTATCCTCCCTGAAAATACGATACCTTTACATTCTATCCTTATAACTATATCATTTTCAGTCAACTAGGTCTCACTGATGCCTATAATATTTTGGCCAAGTTGAGCTTAGCAATGCCCCAAAACTCCTCACCCTTATTCCTGATACTTGCAATCGTGTACATGCATTTCAACATCCCTTTGTACCCATAGTTACCCTTCTGTAATGTCATTACAAACCCATTTAAATTTGAGACTTGAAATTCTGTTCAGCAATGCATAATCATTATTGTACATGCTCATTTATCACAGGGATAGCCAGACACATGCTTGATCTCATCCCCACTAATATCTCTAGTTTCCCAGGTTTTGCACTACCACACTTTCTCCAAACATCTAACTCCAAAACCATTTAAATGTAGTCCATCAGGCATATATATAAGTCCTTTTGTCCATCAAATTCACTCCATACATCAATAAACTGCACACCATTCTTCCTACATAATCTTCTCAGTGACTCATTGCCAATCATGGTCCTTCTTCAGTACTGTCTTATCATACCGAGGAAGCAGACTCACAATCTTTACTTTCTTGCTCTTCATTTTTGCTTCCACTAACAACTCTTTCATATCTTCTCTCATTGCATATTTCTCATATTTCAAATCACTGGTGCCAGCCAATACAATCAACTTGTTCACTCCATTCTTCTGCAGACTTACAGCGTCACCAACATCCTTTATCTTCGCACCAGTCTCTCACAGTTTTATGCTTTTCCTATTCACTCTTTCTTTCATGCTCCATCCTTCCATACCACACACCAATCATTTCTCCATTCGCTTGAGTTCACATTTTGTCCTGTGAAAGAGTCCATGAAAGCATGCAAAGAAAACGATTGAATTACTTTCAACCACTTCCTTCAAACTCTCATTCATATTTTGTGCATTTTCACTTGCTGCTTGCACTACATTTGCCACAACACAATGACAATCCTACCTTATATCCTTATTATCAGTCACTTCATTCTTTTGTGACTCGCATTTCTTATATTCACTAACAAAACATTTCCGACAAATATTTTCTCAGTTCTCACCCTGGTACTACAAACCATTTACTCTCAGCAATGATACATTAAACATACGTTACATTGATCTAAATCCCACACATTGATATCAGTCTGCATAGATATCTTGGTCGCCATTGTTCTCATGTGTATCAGTGCAATAATGAAAAGCAATTCTGAAAAGAATATCATTTAACAACAGATGACTAAACAACACGACTTAACTACACAGTCAAAAATAAAAAAAAAATGCTACAAAATATATATATATAACAAATTCACTAATATCTACTAAAAATAACTTAGCTGAGTAACAAATGTACTGCATCCATTACTTAAGATGACTAATGCTTCGTCTTGAGTCTCTATTACTAACACCATGTTCCAACATAAAAATATGCACAAATTCACATGGCGAGAAAATGCAAGAAATAAGAAAGTCTCACTAACTATGTTATAGTTGATAGTGATGTATTTCCACTAGTTCAGGACACAAGAGTATACAGAGGATTTGAAATAGAAAGTGATCACTACTCAGTTTTCAGCAGGATAAAACTGAATTTCATATTAAAAAAGAGAGTGTGTAAGAAAATAAAATGAATCAAGGTTAAGCAGCTTTCAGAGGTGAACTGTAGACTCAAACACACAAGCATCAATGAAGAAAAAAAAAAAAGATAGAATTTGAAAAGAACCAAACATTGGAGATTCAGTGGCAAATCCTGAAGAAAACATTGATTCAGTCACTTAATGGCCATAACCTCACACCAGACTGCTTCAAATGAACAGCCACCCTCCTGCCTGTCTCCTATTCTTTTTGGTTGCAATTCATCTGCTATCATCAGCAGTACTCCTTCCCATCCTATCTTCTCTATCTTACCTGAAAATATTAAATCTTTCACATTAAATCCTAATTGGCTATCAGTAGATGATGTAACTACATCATCTACTATAATAGATTTAGTTTAATCCTTTATCCCAGTGAGAGCAAACAAAGTTTGCGCCTGAAAATATCTTCAGGACTAAATATAGTGTTGTACTATCTTATCCAGTAAGTAGTGCAACACCAAGGCAACTCGTGGCAAAGGTGGAGCAAGCTACCAGGCACTTCTAACCCAGTATCTCCCATAATGCAAAACACATTTCCTATGTGGATATGTATACTGTTATGCATTAAAGGGATTGGCCATCTACCCAGACTAGTTTCGACCTTTATTGAGGTCTCTTCAGTGGGAGCCAGGACCAGAGCTGGAGATACCAGGCAGAAGCAGTAGCAAGTCATCTGTGCCTATGGGAGTTGCCAAAAGGTTTATCACCTTTTTTTTTTTTTAAAAAATTACTCTGGATTTAGAGAAAGATGTTGAAAATTTATTTATCACTAGGTTAGACTATAATAGATTTAATTTAATCCTTTATCCCAGTGAGAGCAAACAAAGCTTGCGCCTGAAAATATCTTCAGGACTAAATATAGTGTTGTACTATCTTATCCAGTAAGTAGTGCAACACCAAGGCAACTCGTGGCAAAGGTGGAGCAAGCTACCAGGCACTTCTAACCCAGTATCTCCCATAATGCAAAACACATTTCCTATGTGGATATGTATACTGTTATGCATTAAAGGGATTGGCCATCTACCCAGACTAGTTTCGACCTTTATTGAGGTCTCTTCAGTGGGAGCCAGGCCCAGAGCTGGAGATACCAGGCAGAAGCAGTAGCAAGTCATCTGTGCCTATGGGAGTTGCCAAAAGTCTAACCTAGTGATAAATAAATTTTCAACATCTTTCTCTAAATCCAGAGTAATTTTTAAAAAAAAAAAGGTGATAAACCTTTTGGCAACTCCCATAGGCACAGATGACTTGCTACTGCTTCTGCCTGGTATCTCCAGCTCTGGGCCTGGCTCCCACTGAAGAGACCACAATAAAGGTCGAAACTAGTCTGGGTAGATGGCCAATCCCTTTAATGCATAACAGTATACATATCCACATAGGAAATGTGTTTTGCATTATGGGAGATACTGGGTTAGAAGTGCCTGGTAGCTTGCTCCACCTTTGCCACGAGTTGCCTTGGTGTTGCACTACTTACTGGATAAGATAGTACAACACTATATTTAGTCCTGAAGATATTTTCAGGCGCAAACTTTGTTTGCTCTCACTGGGATAAAGGATTAAACTAAATCTATTATAGTCTAACCTAGTGATAAATAAATTTTCAACATCTTTCTCTAAATCCAGAGTAATTTTTAAAAAAAAAAAAAAAAAAAGGTGATAAACCTTTTGGCAACTCCCATAGGCACAGATGACTTGCTACTGCTTCTGCCTGGTATCTCCAGCTCTGGGCCTGGCTCCCACTGAAGAGACCTCAATAAAGGTCGAAACTAGTCTGGGTAGATGGCCAATCCCTTTAATGCATAACAGTATACATATCCACATAGGAAATGTGTTTTGCATTATGGGAGATACTGGGTTAGAAGTGCCTGGTAGCTTGCTCCACCTTTGCCACGAGTTGCCTTGGTGTTGCACTACTTACTGGATAAGATAGTACAACACTATATTTAGTCCTGAAGATATTTTCAGGCGCAAACTTTGTTTGCTCTCACTGGGATAAAGGATTAAACTAAATCTATTATAGTCTAACCTAGTGATAAATAAATTTTCTACATCATCTACTGATAGCCAAGTCTCACTAATGCCTATAACTTTTGCATGGTTGCACTAACCAAAGCCAAAAACACCTCCCTCTTGTTCCTGATACTTCAGGCATTAGTATATAGAAACGGCAACATCTCTTTATTCCCCTAGCCACATTTACTCTCTGAATTCACTACCCTATTCACTATTTTTGCTTGAGCGACTAGATTCCTCACTTGGTCACTCATACTCACCCGCTTCACGGGTGTCTTCACACAAACTCACTTGCTTCCACTCTAATTGCTTAAGTTTCCCTGAATTTGCACTTCGGTGAAAAATAAACTTTCAACATCTTTCTCTAAATCCAGATTATTTATTAAAAAAGGGTGGCACACCAATTGGCAACTCCTATAGGTAGAGATGAACTTGCTAATGCTTCTGCCTGTATCTCCACTTCGGCCTGGCTCCCACTGAAGAGACTCAATAAAGGTCGAAACTAGTCTGGGTAGTGGCCCTTCCCTTAATGCATAACATTAGACATATCCACAACGAGATGTGTTTTGCATTATGGGAGATACTGAGATAGGAATGCCGGTAGCTTGCTCCACCTTTGCAAATAGTTGCCCTGGTGTTGTACCACCTTACCCTAGTCCTGAAGATACTTTCAGGCGCAAACTTTGTTTGCTCACACTTGGATAAAGGATTAAACTAAATTTATTATACTCTAACCAAGTGAAAAATAAACTTTCAACATCTAATACTAATGGGAAATATTTGTTGCATTTCTGCTCAGGACATGGACTGGTTATTACTAACACTATGTTCCAACATAAAAATGTGTATAAATTCACATGGAGAGAAGACACAAGGAATAAGCAAAGTCTCATTGACTATGTTATTGTTGATAGTGATGTTTTCTCCCTTGTGCAGGACATCAGAGTGTACAGAAGATTTGAAATTGGAAGTGATCATTATTTAGTCTTGAGCAGGATAAAATTGAATTTCATATTGAAAAGAATAACATGTAAGAAAGTTTTAAAGCGAATAAATGTTGAGCAGCTCTCAGATGTGAACTGTAGACTAAAATACACAAAGATTATTGAAGAAAAAATGAAAGAGTTTGAGAACAGGAACCAAACTTTAGAGATTCAGTGGCAAGCCTTGAAGAAAACCTTGATCGATTCAGCCAGAGAGGCATGTGGTGAGACTGTCTGCAAGGATAGAAAAATCAGAACTCCATGGTGGACACAGGAAGTTAAAGAGGCAGTGAAGGAAAAGAAGAAAGCATATCAAAAGTTCCTGGCAAATAAGTCAGCTTGTGCTCTTAGAGAATACAGAGACAAATGTAAGAAAGCTAAACACTGTGTAAAACTAACTAAACAAAAGTCATGGGAGGACGTTGGCAAGAATATAGAAAATAAATATCAAGAAGGTGGCAAAATATTTTGGAGGTTATTGAAGAAGCTTAGGAATGGAGGAAAGAGTACTGTAAAAGGAGTTAGAGATGCTAAAGGTAACATGAAAATGGGAAAAAAAGATATCCTTGAAGTATGGAGTAATTACTTCGAGAAATTGCTAAATGAAACAAGCAGTGATCGCACAGTGGTAAAAAACACTGACCAGGCATACAGTCAGGAATACATATCCATACTTGAAGTAGATAAAGCCATCAAAGGCTTGAAATGTGGAAAGGCAGCAGGAGTAGATGATATTCGACCAGAAAAATGCTCAAGTATGGTGGTGTAAAAGTTTTACAGTGGTTGCACTGCATAGTTGAGAAAGCCTGGACAGAGGGATGAATTCCCGATGCTTAGAGTAGAGCTCTCATAGTACCCATATATATAAAAAGGGAAATAAAACGGAATGTGAGAATTACAGAGGTATTCCCTACTGAGTGTTCCTGGTAAAATATATGCAAATATACTTGAGAAACAGTTGAGAAGAATTGTAGAAGAAAAGCTTGGTGAAGAACAAGCTGGATTCAGGCCAAATAGAGGTTGTCAGGTTCAGATCTTCACTTTACAACAAATAGTGGAGAAATCATGGGAATATAACAAAGATCTCTATTTGAGTTTTGTAGATCTTGAAAAGGCATATGATAAGGTGCCAAGAGAGAAGCTATTCAATACACTACAGTTATATGGTGTCAATGGAGCATTACATCAAGCAATACTTGGTCTTTATTTGAGTTGTAAGTCAGCAGTTAGAATTGAAGGAAGTACAGGAAGATGGTTTAATGTTAAATCTGGTGTGAGACAAGGATGTACATTATCCCTCTGTTATCCATTATCTATATGGATCACATTATGAAGGAAAGTGGTATTAAACATAATATCAAAATTGGAGATGTTAATGTTAGCTCTTTGCTTTATGCGGACGATGTTATACTTATCAATAAATCTACTACGAGTCTGCAAGATTCCTTGACTAAATTGAATAACTGTTGTAATAGATATGGTATGAAGGTCAGCAATAAAAAGACAAAGACAATGAAAATAGGCAGAATCATTGAAAATGTCAACTGTATTGTGAACGGAGAACCTGTGGAACAAGTAAAACATTTCACCTACTTAGGCACGATTTTTAGTGAAGATGGTAAATTAAATATGGAAATAGACAACAGAATCAATAAAGCTGGTATAGTAGGAAGTCAATTGAATAAATTCATATGGAATAAGAGAGAAATTAGTTGGATCACTAAATTAGATGTATACAAGACAGTGTTCAAACCAGTTTTAACTTATGGATCTGAGAGCTGGGTCAGAAGTAAAACACTTGACCAAAGACTAGAGACCGCAGATATGAGAATCCCAAAAAAGATTAGAGGCATGAACAGATGGCATCAATGGCAATATCATATTAAAAATGAGGATATTAGGAAAGAACTTGACATTGTCAGCATCCAGGAATGCGTTAGCAGAGCTAATCTCAGGTGGTATGGTCATTTAAACAATGGGCGAGGAAGGATTGGTAAAACAAGTGTTCTCTGCCAGGTTGGCAGGAAAACCACCCAGAGGAAGACCAAGATATAGGTGGTTTGATAGGGTACAAAGTGCCTTAGACGACAGAAATATAAGATCTGATAATATTGGAGTCTTGACAAGTAATAGACTGATCTGGAGGAAAATTGTAGATAGGAAGTTAGTAATGATGTAAATTTTTCATGTAGTACTATCATATCCTGTACACCCCCCTTGAGGGTACATGGCAGGAATTTGATGATGATAATCACAAAAGATAAAAAACAAATGTTGACTTAATATAGTTGACTCAGGCTATAGCAAACTAACTCATAACAAACTGCTGAAAAGTCCCAAGCCAAAGCCCACAGAACACAATGCTTTTTCAAAAGAAAGACACTAGATCAAACTATCCACTGCATCAAACTTTTCCTGTGAGAGTTGACTGTACATGTTACAGTTTTATATCAATCAGAAATGAAATTTTGGTTTTCAATATTTCTATTGTTTTTTTGCAAGAATTATTTGCTATCTGTGACAAGTGTTCATTATTTGAAAAACTGTATCAAGGAGTGCTACTACTGTTGTAAAAATCCAAGGAGTGCATCAAAAGTTACAGCAGATCTGTGACACAGCAATCCATTTTTGGCTTGCCCACATGTCATTAACTGATAACTTGAGAAAACATTCAAAAGACTTATCTATTGATACAGTGGCGTTGCTAGAGCTTTTGCCACCTGTTGCAGTCCCTGAATTTGCCGCCCCTCTCACACACCAAAAATGCTACAAAAATTCAAAACGACGTATAGGGTAAGGTTCAAAGTGTTGCCCAGGGTGCCCCCCCCCCCATAGCTATGCCACTGTATTGATAATACTCTTCTCCATAATGCATACTCATACTGCATATTGCAGTATACTCCTCCATTATTGCATGCTAAATTCAGACAGTACAAATAAAATCTTTTTTGCACAACATAGAAGTACACTAAATGTTCACATTATTCATTTAATTAATTCTCTTAGTCCATGCTCATGTTGATATTGGATACAAAGCCAAGCTGTATTCCTTACTAAATACACCAACCATATTAAATTAAATATCAACTGGACACTAATGAGCCAACAAAGCCAAATAAATACAGTCTCTCCTGGTCAACCCACCTTGCTTTCTTGAGGTGTGTTGGCCTGCTTCTATTGAAGGGGTTCTGGCATTGAAGCAAGCATTATTGTTGTCATATGATATCTTCCTAGTTAAAAAAAATACCAACTCAACCAATTAAGTGGCAGACCACTGTGAAAGGATACCTTGCTTATTGAAGGCCTGATGTCTGCACCATGTGAGCGATATCCTTCAACGGTATATTAAATATATTGTAGAGATTCAGAGCCTTCTCCATTTTTTAGGTCTATCTTCACTCACTGAATGTCTCCCTCTTACATTTTTTTCATCTTTAAACCAGTGCCATCACTCCAATTAAAATAAACAAAAAATCCCAACCATGAATTCAGGCTGTTTCATATGACAAGGGTTATTCTACACACAAATATACAGTACAGCCATGGGTTCCCCACTTTTTCCACCTGTGGCCAACTTCTTTATGCAAATGTCTGAAGAGAAAGCTCTATATTATGCCACACACACACACACACAAACCTACTGTTTAGCTATGCTAGGTATACGATGTATTCTTCATTTGGCCACATGACCTTACTACAGCAAATGCCTTTTTAGCACATGTGAACAACCAACATCCAAGGATCCAATTTACTTTAGAAAAAGAAACAACAGCTTACCAGTTGCTCATGTGCTGGGCAGTTTTTAATAGGGGAAAAAAACAATAGAAAATTAATTATTGCAGAATTTTATTGAGAACAGTTTAAAAATTAACACAGAATTTCATAAAGATGAACTCATAACTTGACACACACATTGCCATATACAAATCGATATCAATTATTTATTAATGAGATTTTTGCTATCATACATTGGATGCCAAATGCTTTATATCAGGTTCATATTTTGTCACTTTTAGTAATAGAATGCTCAACTAGATTCATCAGTTATTCTATTTCTTAAACTGTTTTTTACAAAATTCACTTCAAAAATAATGACTCACAAGCACATGTAGAGGAGAAAACTGATAATATACCTGTAACTAGTTTTTTTTAAACAACTAAAGGTTTCAGGAATGGCATTCCAAGTTCTCATTATTTCCTCTTCTGCATTCTTTTTAATTACACCCAATAATCGATCATTTTCAATTATTTCCATGTCATTTATCAAATCGACAAACTTTTGTTTCCATATAGAACTGGATTGAAAACTCAAAAATCTCCAAATTGAGTTTATCTGCTGATGTTGTATCTGGATGTAAAAAATTCTGTTTGCAAATTGCCTGAACTGTAAATCTTGAAGAAAATTCGTTGCTTATCAACTGAATATCTGCTGAAAACTCGTGTCAATTTACCATGATCTTGTTTTTCATGAGATTCTAGATCTGCAAAGAATTTTTTTGTATTTGGAAAATATTTGAAGGTATAGGAAATAACATCATGATTGAAAATTTGTAATTAGTTTCGAATGCTTTGATTAAATCAAACATGACAATAACTGTCTTGTTAACACCATGCCGTTTAACATTTAATTCATTTAAATGTAAGCACAAATCACTAAAAAACATCAATTTTGAAAGCCAATCGACGTCCATTAATTGATTATTGTTTTCAACAATTTCATGATTTTCTCATTATGTAAAAAAAGTAACTTCATCTAAACACTCAACAAATCTTTGAAAAACTTTTCCACGACTTCAAAATCGGACACTGTTGTGCATAAGTAAACTATTGTATACTGAATTTACCTCATTTAATAATTCTAGAAAATTTTCATTTATTTAAAGCACGTACAGATATAAAATTGACTAATTTTGTTGCAAGGTTCATAATACCTTCCAGTAGCTTGAAACTAGCCTTTGTGCATAAAACCTGCTGATGTATAATGCAATGAAAACCCAGAGTTGAATGCCCAATACTTTCAGTAAATAAATTGACAAAACCATTTTCCTCTTAACTCATACTGTGAGCACCATCAGTAGTTACTGATACAATTTTGGAAAGATCTATTTCTCTTTCAGCAAGAGCATTTACAACTGCATTGTAAATGTCTATTCCTTTTGTTGTTGTTGCTAATGATGTTAAATTGATCAATTCTTTTTGATATCATTCCCAACACATTAATGAATAAAAATTGCTAAACGAGCTGATCCAGTTATGTCAGTACTCTCATCAAGACAAAGAGAAATAAAACTAGATAATTTTATATCATTTTTTGCTGATGAGTTACATTTTTAGCCATTTCCAAGATTCTATCTTTCACCATGTTTCTAGCCAAAGGCAAATCTTTTATTCTTTGAATAATTTCTTCATTGTTTTCAAAATCTTCAAAGAGAACTGGTGTGCATTTTAACCATGCTTCTTTTACATACTCCCTATTACTAAAAGCACCAGTTATAGTTGAACAACTGCCGATAAATTTTATTACGGTTGTTGACTGAATATTTCTCATTTTAATTGCCAGAGCAATAAATTCTTTCTGTTCATCCTTGCTTTTCTCAAGGAATGATTTATGGTTTGTCTCATAATGCCATTTTACTGACAACATTCTGCATACAATTGTCCTGGAACATATACTGCTTTATTGTCTTTGTTAATCATGCCATACTCTTCAGTCCACCAACTTTGGAACTCTCTGTTGCTTGATTCTGATAATTTTGTTCTTTATTTTCATTAGCCATGTTAAGTAAAACTGTAACAAATTTATTCAAAACTAAAATCATTTTTTTTATAGTTTTAAAAAATCAACATTTTATTATATGCCTAAATTAAATTACCTTTATAATTCACACTTACAGCAAAAACAATACACACAGTGCCCATACGCAACAATAATATACCTGCCACTGCTTATTTCTGCCTATTGGCAGATGTGCGGCAAGAATATCATACGTTTAGATATCACATGTTTTGGCAAAGTTGCAGATGGTGACTTTTCGTATGCTAAAAATATTTAAGATTATAAACTTGAGATAATCAATAAGCTTTTAAATAATGAAAAGTTTTTATATCATTGATGGAAAAGTTTTGGCAATTAAACACAACTGTTTTCTATCAGCTGAGTTATGTCATTATGCACCTCAGCCATTGACTAGAGGTTCTTAACATCAGCTGTAGTTTTCAGCTGCCAGGCCTAATATTTTTGAATAATTTATAAGCATATAAAATGATATCACCTGTAAATTATTGATGTGCCAGCAAAATTTTCTTATGTCATAGGTTTACCATGCCAGTCTTATACCCATTATTCTTTCTTTCTCTATCTCTCCCAAACTCATACTACAGTAAAACAATCGCCATCCCATATATCCTAGTCATGTCTGAGAAGTTACTAAATATCTTGAAGAAATACAATCTGGTTACCACCTTCAGACCACACAAAAAACTGGCATCCCTTATCTACCCTCCAAAATAACAGCTACATTCCTTAGAATTGCCTGAATAACCAAGTGTCATGCAGTTATAAGGCTGTCCTAGTATGGCCAAACAGGGCATACAAGGATAGCCAACATTAGAATCTCTAAACACAAAAAATATATATCCAGTACAACCAATATAGCTGCTCAGGACTTGTACACAGAGCCTTGGATACCTGCTATAGAATCCACTGGAAGGCCACCTTATTTCAAAGAAGCAAATATGAGTATGAAAGACTGTTCTGCCTTTGCCTTTAAAAAAAAAATAATAAAAATAAATAATCTCAACCAGATAAGTTTGAATGTATAAAATTGCCTGGCATCTGGAACACTTATTCTCAGATCATCCGTTATACTGATAATCTGATAACTACCTGGCCAATGAAATCCAGTAGGAGTGAAATTTAGGACTTGCCTTGTTTCTTCACATTAGCTTCTCTTAGTATGTAGCACCTATATGCATGTATTATTGACTAATGATGCAAACCTAACTTCAGCAAGATATAATAATTATTTTTGTTATTATATCATCTATATTGTCATCTCATTCCTAAATTTACCATACAAGTAACAACCAATCTGGTTGTTACTTGTAGTAATAGTCAACATACTTTAGGCATGTATGTTGACCCAAAATCAGAAAAAAATCCTTCCCAAGAAACACACTCAAAAATCCTATTAAATGTTGTTTAAAACCACTCAAAAAATTTTAAAACACTCAAACAACCATATCAAACAAAATCTCTTCACATCTACTTCACTAACATTCATGACATAAATGCCAACTTAAATGATATGCACCCCCACTTGCAGAGATCCAAACTTGACCTGTTTTCGACCAAACTATATTATGGATAGGACCTCAAAGTACACTTCTACAATCCAAATTTCTCTTGGTATGATTCCTTTTGCCACAAGGGTGCCACATGTGCTTTTGTGTGATCTGACACTCTTTGCCAGAGGATGCCAAATACTGAATCTCTTCTTTCTGATCTTCTCTGACTTCTGGTTTCCTTGTCCCATTCTGTATTATTTATTTGCTGTCTCTACTGCTTCCTTAACTGTAAAAATCACTCTGACTTTTTATCCTTGAAGTCTGATTACCTGTAGTCCAACTAGTCAAACAGTGAAGTACTTCCTTGATGACTTTAATGTTAAACTCCAGATGGCTCTTCTTTTTCAATTCTACTGACCAAGCTAGAAAAGATGCTAGGTATTTGATATAAGCAATGATCTAAAGCAAATTGTTCAACTATCAATCAGAATATAGACAATACTGGTCCCTAACTGAACAGTCCGATATTTTCTTAACCTTCTCCTCCCAGGTATACTGTTGTGTACCTGTGAGGAGTACATTGGTGTACCACAAGGTTCTGTACTTGGGCCATTGTTGATTTTTAATTTGTAAATTAATGGTGCAGGGGGATGGTATAGAGGGTAATATATCCAATTATTTGCTGAAGGTTGTAAGTTGGGGCAAGTGATCAGAGACATACCTGATACAGAATCTCTGGAAGTTGACTTGAACAGATTATATCTATAGGCAGATATCAATGAGTGTCAGTTTAATGTTTTAAGTCTACAATTATGCACTTTGGGCTGAAGGCACTGCAAGCAGAATATTAACAGCAATTTACTGCAAGTAGTATATGAAGTTAGAGACATCTTTGGCTTCTCTTTTTTTGGGCCTCTAATGGGCAGACTCCCCCCCCCCTCTCAAGTCAATTCTGCCTTCCTATGGTGTGACCTGTTTCCACAAAAGGGCTCTGCGATCCCAGAGAGAATTTCCACTGCAAAAGAATACCTTCATAGTTGGAGGAAATGCCAATTAGATCCACCAGGTGGTGGATGACCTTCATATCTGGTGAAATACCACACATGGATTATTTGGAGGCTTGAAGTAGTGAATGCCATGTGTAGTTTCCATGAGCAAGATTCCGGTTTCTGTTCTCTCCTCTCTTCTCCATGCAGTGTTAGTGATACTCTTAAAGGGTATGCCAAATATTTAGAGAATGACACTTCCTCTATTTCAAGAGTACATATCAGTAAAAACAGTGGTGTCACAGGCTGGATACTAGATAATGCACAAGCTCAAACCTGTAAATCAGGAGGCACCCTGGTCAACTGTTGCATAATCCTGCTGCTGCCATACACAGCCAGGTTGTGCCTGGAGAGGAAGTTTGAGTAGTGGTGTGGAAGGCACTGCTGAGGCCACATTATGGCAAGACACTGGTTGCTCTCTGTATGGTTATCACATCCAAGAGTCTATCTCTTCATGTCCCTATGCTATCCTTCCATCTAACCACAAATGACCCTATAATGAAACAAACACTACAAGACAGTGACAATACAACAAAAAAAGAAATATCCCTCAAAAATTAATTCCAGCAAAAAAAGACAAACTCAGCACATCATACAAATCATGTCAGAATAACCACAATGCAAACTCACCTTCCCATCTGCTGCACTAAACCAACATAAATGACATTCATCATTTACAGTCATCCAGACCAGACCTCTTACTCTTGACAAAAACTGAAATTGCACCCACATCTACTACTACTATCCAATCCTTGATGATTGGATTACACAATCCACTATTCCTTTGTCTGTGCAAAGGAATAGTGGCACCTATGAACAAGTGTGGGGTGGTACCTGTGCCTTTGAGAGATCTGACATTGCTTACCAGAGAATGGCTAATTTAGAAATCCCGCTGCTTTTAACCCCCCTCTGATGCAAAGTTTCCTTGCCCCATTAAGCAATATTCATCTACCACATTTATGGGTCTTGAAACTCCGAAAACCACTCTGACCACTTCATCCTCTTCTCCATGAAGCATGACCATCTGCAATCCAGTTTTCCAAATAGTAAGGTCATCTTCCTAGGTGACCTTAATGTCCACAATTCCAACTGGTTTACATTTTCTTGATGAAAAGAGGAAGTCAGTGATATGAGCAATAACATAACACAAATCGTGCATCTAACTGCTTGAATTCCTGATAATCCTCTTCACTATCACAATACTTTTAATCTCTTGTTAACCAGTTCTTTCAGATACACTGTAGAAGTCACCTTCCCATAATGCACAGCATTATATATTTAAGGAGATGTGCATTGCATTATGGAATACTAAGGCAATTGATGTGAAGTCATTAGCCTCAATATACAAGTAGCCCAGTCATGAAGTTACTTCATGTGCAAACTTTGTTTGCTTACACTTAAATAAAGGATGAAACAAGAATATAATTTTTGCCATCTTTAATTCATGGGACAAGATGGTGGTCAATATGAGATCAATCTCTGTGAGATATAGCAATTTTTTTCCCACAAATATTGCATATCACTTTGTGTACATTGCCAGATTTTATTTTCCTAATAACATTGAATTCCTTTTGTAAGTCTCTATTAAATTTACTTTTCTTTTAAAAGCGATTTCATATATGGTGAAAATTTTTAAATTATTACCGTTTATCATAAAATCACAATTATCATTCAAGAAAGTAAGAAACTTTCTATTATTCACTACAATTGTTCATTTTATACACTGCTGTGCATACATTTAAGCTTTCCTACTACATTAATGTAAAACAATCATTAATAAGTCTGAGCCTAACTTTGTGCGAATGACAGTGCCATTTGGACACTTAGGAGAAGACACTGGATCCAGTTACTGCCCATCTGTGCTCACAGCTTTACACAAACCAGATTTCACTATTGCAAAAACCACTTAAAGACAAAGGTGACTTCCTGGCACAGTTTGACAATGGACATGCAACTATGATATATATCAGGTAACCCAGGTTGGAAACTGACTAGTGACATACTTGCCTGACTGGTGAGCTAGAATAAAATACTTCAAGTCCTGATTACCAACTCTGCTGTCCCTACTTGAAATTCAAATAACATTAAATACTATTGAAATAATATGGATACGAAGCAAAAAAATATTTGATATATTTCATTCAGTGGCCAGTTGGGTGATTAAGACAGATGCAGTGTATGCTTCTCACTTCAGTGGTACTATAACAGGTGATAAATGTTCATTTTTGTTGTTGGAAGAAGAAGATGATGATGTTATGTTCCAATGCTTCAATAATAATGTTGGATTCTACTTATGTATACTAGATGCTGAATGAAGAATGATTCTTTATATCCTGCATAAATGATAAAGGCAATTTGTAAAAAATAAGTTAAAAAATATACAATTAATAATAAAAAATAGAAAAACATCCTTAGCCCACCCACAGTATGAAAGCATTATAAATTTGCATTAAAGAAACCTTTTGTGGGTGGAAGCTGCATATAAAAAAAAATTCTCTCCTTCATTCCCCACAACTCTGCTCTTTGGAAGCTTTATGCATACTGTTTTTGTCTCCCCCCCCCCCCTCCAAGTGATTATAATCTTCAGCTCTTCAAGAAATATATCAATAAATGCCTTTCTTCTCTCTGATCATCACTTGCTCACAAAAGGAACTATCATGTCATAGGTCTTGGCACCTCTCATTTCTGCTCAGTTGATAAAAAAATCCCCGCTGAACTTTACAGAAACAACATACCACATGTTGTTTCTGTGATCTTCTGCCAAAGAGACAGAAGAATTTTGAACACTCGAGATACCAAAAAGGTTTCTGATGGTATTCTCCCAATGCACTTAAGAGATGTGTTCCTGAACTGAATAGGATAAACCCTTATCCTTTATCATCTCTACATCCTATTATACTCAGTTGGCATCAATCCCATAGCAAGAAAGCAAGCACATAATTCAGCCTGTTTAAAAAAAATAAGATAAATGTCTAATATCAATCTCCCATCAAACTATCACCTATTGCTCTCTGCCCAACATCTCAATTTACAGTTCACCTGCTATAATACCAAACCTGCTACTCCCATTTATCTTTCATTGCATATGTGATCTGAACCAACCTTCCTTACAGATTCCTTCTCTCTTAACAGCTGACCACACATGGTATTAGTATGATCTAGGTTCTGCAATATCTTACATGTGGGTGTGGAACCAAAAAAAAAAAAGTCATGATTACTACAATACTTTCTGTTGTTAAAGAATGTAGATGACAATAAGTTGCAGTATAAGCAGGTGTCAATTACCTCCTTCCCCAGTGAGGTGTGTAACAATTCAGAGCATACGTATTTTTTTTTTAGAATTAATGTTTAGATGTTTATCATTGTACTGACATTTGTGTTCAGTTTTCAAAGAATTCTATATTAAAAAAAAAACTCTTCTTTCTATGCCACAGCTAATGAGCATATGGAAGAAAAAAAAGAGTCACTACCACTACTGTGATGCTATGAGTGATAAAAACATTGCACTGCTATATAAAGTGTGTTATTTTGTTTAAAACTTTTTAATATAATTAATTATCCCATATACGAGATATAAAAGAAACTATAGCACATCAATGCCATGTGACTAGAGATGACAAAGAACAGATGTTAGCTCTAAAGACCAATGTTCAAGTACAAATGGAGAAATGCCATTTTTAGTGTCCAAATTGTTTAATATTCTTTTGATGTCTTTTTGCTGAAAAATCACAGGAGGCATATGGTGGTTGATTGCTGATATGGCAGGTAGTGATTTGCCTTAGTCAACTATGCATGGTGTCATGTATAGATGATCATGGTGCCATCTGGATGAGAAGTGGAAGTGCAGATAACTTACATCCAACAGTGTTTTTGCAAGGGAGCAGAAAGTATAGCTTCCAGTTGGATATGAGGAGTTTTCTGTTATTGGTCTTTATGAAGTAAGATTTGGGTCTGCTGATGATTGTTTTACATGCATTGTGTGCTTCAGAATAGGCTGAGAATGAAGCTGAAGTAAGATTTGGGTCTGCTGATGATTGTTTTACATGCATTGTGTGCTTCAGAATAGGCTGAGAATGAAGCTGGAATTTTCTTGTTGCCAGTCACCTACAGTGAGCTAAGTTTTTTTGTCTTTTTGTTTTCCAAATGCTTTGGGACATCTTCTGTTGAATCAGGGTTTGGAAAGTCAATGAAAATTTTGGCAGATGATGCCTTTCAAGTGAGGATAATTTCAGTTTCTTGATCAGAGAGGGTGTCTGAGTCAGAAGAATGGAAGCAATAATCAGACCATGGAAAGGAAGAGTAAAGGTTCTAGAGGTCATCCCCCACTACAATTGCAGTGGCAAAGGAACACAAGTAAGGATGTTCTGTGTGAGAGGAAACACTTAAACATTCATACTTCATGGAAAAGCAGAGAGACAGAACCAGAACCCCCCTTGGTATGAAGCCCAAACAAGAATTTCCAGCATTTTGCAAAATACAGACAATGTGTACATTGCCCCAGATTTCCAGGAGCATTTTCAGGGATTTTTTACATAATCAGGAAACCCTGTTCTAGAGATCAAACATGTAACTTATATGATATGCGAGTAATGGTAATAAAAAAACCTACTACTTCTCTGCTAATTTTAATAAGTGAACACTTGCCAGGTATCATCTGATGAAGAGCTTTTATGTGATCTTCAGTAACTCCACTCTCAGTACACACTTTGTCCACAAACCTAGACACAAATTTAATTACATTTGCTCCAACTTCTGAATTGTCTTCTTCAAAACCACTTTCTGCATCAACACTATCAGTCTCTGCAACACTAAAAAAAATAAAGATGTATATGAGACACCAAATTATATAATTTATAAAATACCAAAACCATGTGAAATTAAAAGTAACTATTCACTATTCAAATAAATTACGCATCTATCTACTCTATATCCAAGCCATGTACAGTTAACTGCAAGTGGATATCACAGCTAATGGTTCACTTAAGTATGATAATTCCAAAGATTAAAGGCTTATGAGTTGAGAGGATGAAATAAACTTATTATCAGATTTTGATTTCAGTTTCCCTAAAATGCATAATTAAAGACTGTTTTAGATAATGATAGTTTCTAAATGAAGAAATGTTTGCATAATGGTTAATTAAATCCAAACTGAAAATACGTTTAGTTGTCATATGTGTTTCTACTAAGTTTGAAAGAAAGAGACAATGTCACACTCCAAGTCTGTCATGGATGATTTCTATTTAGGGGAGCAATACTTTTTTAACTACTAAAAAGTTAATAACATCTCTGAATTTTTTAAAGTTGTAATGAGATTCATTTCACAAACAGGATTGCTGAATAGAGAAATTTGTTGTATCATATTTTAATAAAAACAACAACTGATAAATTTTGTATAATACTGCTACTGTAGAACTGTAACAGTATTATACAAAGGCAAACTGAAAAGTAGTGTCTGCTTTTGAACTAAATCAGAAATACTTAACAGATATGAAATAAATTTGATATATAAATCTAAGAGGGTACCTGATTTTTATATATCTGATTCTGGATATCCCTTCCCTCTCCCTTTTAACCAACATGGAATTCAGGTAATGAAAGAATTTTGAAAATGCACAGTAATGACATGTGATATAGTATTTGATTTTTTTTATCATATTTAAAAAAAAAAATTTTTTTTTAAATTCCTCATCAGTTAAAGAAGTCTTTAGAAGTGACTCTTTAGGAAAGCAAATAAAGCTAATTTGCTTTATTAGTTTTATCTATGACTTTCTGCAACTCCTTATAAAAGATGTCATTTTCTTCTTTCTCTCTCTCTCTCTCTAGAACACAAAAGCACAAATTATTGTTATTATGCCTCAGGTTGTGAGTCTAACATTTCATTCCAGTAGCTATAATATACAATATTTTTCTTTATAGTTTTATGTATAATTCGGTATGTCGTATTTATAAATGACGAATATAACAGACTATATATATCAAACCAAATTAAAAAGTACAAAAATATTTAAGTCCATTAGGCAACAATGATTTGACAATCAATGTTTGAAAACATTCAAGAGATGTCTCACATAGTTGGTAAGTTTAATATTGTCTTTCATAGCTCATTTCATCCAATTAAACTATTTGTTCATTGTGGACTAAAAAATAAGTTCTGCACCATGTGGAAATGCAAACTGCTTCTATGAACTTCCTAATGCAACATGTATGAAATGTACAGTATTTTTGTCTCATCCAAAATAATATTATATTTCAGCTTTCTAGTCTGACTTCTTTGACCTTTTTTTTCAACATCTCTGCTGTGATCATTTTTTGCAAATGTCTCTATATCTGTCCCTGTGGTATTCATTAATATTTTAATACCTCCCTGGAGTCCTTAAATCATTTTCCATAAATGCATTAAGCAAGAGAAAATAGACTCTTCACTTCTTCAATAACCACTATTGAACTACAAGGTTTACCAACAATTTTTTCCTCTATTGCCATATGTGGAAAAAAATCTTTGGTATATTTATCCTGTAAGATCCTTCTCATGAACTTATATGCCCTTACTTAGCTAGAAATGTTCTTCTTAAACTTCCCTCTTTCTTCCCTCCACAACTGTATTTTTATTTAATTTTATTTATTATTTTATCCATTTATTTATTGTATGTTGGTTTGTTTGTTTCTTTTTTGGTTTAATGGCACAAAGACATCTATGGTCATGCTATCTAAGAAAATGCAATAAATATGCCATATACAGGTCTAAAAACTGTATACAAAAACAAATTAAGCATTTCTTAATAACATAATAAGGTAATAAATAGGTAAAACAGCATAAACAGATAAAAATTAGTGTTGAAAAACAGATGCAAAAGATGTGTATAAAACATGTAAAAAAAAAGAATCAAAATTCATAAAGCATTCATAAAAATCAGGTTTTTAAAAGCATATGTATATATAAAATCATCAGTTTCTCACTGAAAAGGAGGGCAAACAGACAGTTAAGTCAATTGCAGTAAATGTTTTGGGTAGGCATACAGAAGTAGATGATACTTCCTATGTTTAAGAGAAAGAGGTCATTGTTATCAAGAATATGCACAACTCTTCCTTTGATGTTTATGCAGGCACTACCTCACAGAGTGTTTTCCATTTAAATCCCCCCAAAAGCATGGGAGGATGATAACTGCAGTATCACATCATCGAGGTCATCTTGAGAAATATCTGTGGCAGAAAGGTAAATGCAGCATACTGTTATTAGAATTCTGACTGCGAGTGGATAGTAAATGCTTCTAAGTTTGTGTTAACTAGGACTGCAGGAAGGGTATGGTTGCATACTTGGATCGCAACTTCTCCATGTGAATCAGATCATCACTCAGCTTCGGGTATGTTTCCTGCATGCAGAAGGACACTGGTTTATACTTTTGGAAGAGAGCCTCGATGTCGATGTTTTGTCAGAATCCGACAATTCCAATGTAGGAATGTTTCTGTTATTTCTTTTTGTGGTGTCACTGGTTTTCTATGTCGAGAGGTTTTGTTTTCAAGTCTTGGATTTTTTTTCTTTTTTTGAGAATTGTGAACAGCCGGTATCCACCATTTCTTCTTCTTAGGGAAAAATATCCAAGATATCACAAAAATATCACAAAATTCCACTTCTTCTAGGGCGCTTGGTATATTAATTGTTTTATCTTCCTGACAGGGAACAGAAGCATCCATGCTATATATTGACAGGCCATCTAATAAAGGGTCCAGAGGTAAATAACTGAGTAATGTCTTGCTGGCCTGATTGACTAGTGTATCCACTCTACAGCCAAGAGGCTGTAGGTTCGAATGCAAACAGGAGGCATGGATGTTTGTGATTATCCTACTAACTCTTTGCAGAAAGGGCATCTGAATCCCTACCACTTCTAGCAGAAGGCTTCACTCCCAAAACCCAATGAGGTATGCGAGTGACCATACAGTTTCAAATGATGTCACATATGAATAACTAAATAGCACATCTTTGGTCTCTATAGTATGAGTGTATTCAATTATCTTTTTTATTAGTGGATTTTCATGTAGTGTGACCATTTTTGGCATATCTTCAGGAGTGAGACCATATTGATTTTTCTCTTTAATTCACTCTAAGAATACGAGTAAGTTATATCTATCAGGGATGTTGTAGTTGTGATAAAAGTGCTCTTACAGTCTTTATTCTCATGATTTTTACTGCATAATCTGGTACAGGTGGTTTGAGAATAATTTTGAGAATCCTCACACAAGGATTATTCTCAAAGACTGTCACACCTTGGTCCTTGAGTTTAGAGCATATCTGTTCATTGGGAAGATCAAAGCAGTCCCACTCTGATATTATACCTCAAGAAACATTTTCTGGAAGATAACCAAAATTGGTATAGGATAGAATATCTCACAGAACTTGTTACATAAATTGGAGCAAATGGAGTTTCATATAAAACAAGTGATGTGGATAAGGAGGGTGGCTAAAGGATCTTGAATAAGTGTAGGGTTTTTTTGTTTTTTTTTTTTGCCTGCATTTTCCTTCTGTCAGGAGAACAGGGACCTGTCAAATTATAATATTATCTAAATTCTTCATAAAAATATGTATGTTAACCGAGTTAATGACACACATATATATATATACACATATATGCAGAGTCAAGGAGAAGGCATGTTACTAGTGGTGCCAGGGTTCCATACTTGGGGCACTTTTATTTAACTGATACATTAATGACATAGGAAATTATCTGAGGGGAAATATTCAGTTGCCTGCTGCTGATGATTTAAAACTGTCTAATTAAATCATCCTTCAGAGATCTTTCAGGATAATTTATACAAACTGCCAATATGGGTAAGCTATCAGTTTAATAGAGCAAAGTGTAAGGTTATGCATTTTGGGATGAAAAGATTACCAGCTATGATATTAATGGAACTGGGATGCATGAAATTAATATAGCTAGGGATTTAGGAGTGCTCATGGACTCTGAGGTGAAGCTTATAGGTCATATTACAAAAGTTGTAAACAGTTCATAGGATTTCTCAGCTATTGAAGCAGCAAAAAAGAAGTTATAACTCTTTATAAGGCCATTATATGGCCCCATCTGCACTATTGTGTACAGATCTGTTTAACTTGGGGGCATCCTCATAGACTTGCCTCTGATCCTAAAAAGGATCCAGAGGCAGGTCTATGAGGATGCTCCATATGAGGAGAGATTGAAGATATGTTGGTTGAAGAGGTTAGCTGAGAGGCAAAGAAAGAAGGGGGTATAGGAAATATTAAGTTGCTTAGGGTTTTTTTACAAGGATTTTACATGGACTACTGAGGGGAAAACAAGGGATCATCCATTAAAAAAAAAAAAAAACAGCTAACAGCTTTTGGTTCCTGTATAGGGAGTAGGCAAGGCCGTTTTAGCCCTATCTAACTTTTGGAGACTGAGTGGGCAATTCAATCTTCCCTGGTAACCAATCAGATAGCTGGCCCAAAGCTATCACTAATTAATCGGTATGCAGTGAAGAAGGCAGTTAATAAGTGCTGCCATCTCATGGTCCCTAACACAATATTTTTAATGTCTGAAAATAGTGTGGGTTCGAGAGCCAATTTTCTTGAGTTTATGGGACAAAAAACCCAAGTTTCTGGGAGAAAAAACCTGCTTGCCCATTCCAAAGATCGTCTAACTCAGGAACCGGATGAAAAAAAGGCTTTGAAAAAGTTCCTCCAGTCGGCGACTAGACTCGAACTTATGTCTTCTTTTGTGCAGTAAAGTACTGTAGAGTGCAAACACCACTTCTGCTGAGCTACACAGGCCTACTAAAAATTAAGAAAAAGCATAATTAGTAAGGGCATGAGGCTAGATTTTTTTTTTTTTTTTGCTTGAAGAGTGGTGAATGAATGGAACAGGTTGTCAGAGTCAGTTGTGAGTGCTCTGTTGCTGAATGAGTTCAAAGCAAAATATCACAGGTATTATGCAAATAAAGATTAGTGCTGATGTTGGAACTCCTACAATGAGTTTATAGATTCCATGGAGACACCCATATGTAATAATAGTTCCCTCCCTACCAGCCATGACATGTTTTTAAGTTCACTAAAACCATGAATGTGAAACATATGATAGAGTTGAAATGTGGATTAAGAAGTAATAAATGTCAGTTCTTTAAATGTGAAATACTCTCCCATGAAAAATTTCAAACTGGTAGGAAATTAGATAAAAGGTAGTTAGTTATTCATAACTCCTTTCCTCGAACAAGGGATGGATGTAACTGGAATACCTCAAAATGAAGATGAATTTTGAATAAGTCTGCATATGATATAATTCAAATATTTTCACCATATTTTAATTCTTAACTATTGCAAATGTGAAAATTTCCATCAGTTAAGCAGTAGATATTATCTATGAAATAAGGATTCCAAAAAAAATTGTTGCATTGCGCATTTTAGCTAAAAAGCTGAGGTTCTTCTGAAATATTACAGCATATTATTATTATTATTATTATTTGACACCTCCAGGGAGCCCAAGGACTCATCGAGGGAGGACACCTGCTCTACAGCTCTGTCTCCACTACTCAATCCACCAACTGACCACAACTACACCAACGCCATCTACCGCTGACCTCCATCACTAGTATTTCCACAGACACTTACAAACATCCATGCCCATGGCAGGATTCGAACCCGCAGCCTTTTGGCTGGAGAGCAGATGCGTTAACCACTCAGCCAGCCAGGCCAGCTATATATAATTGTGATATTTAAAAAAAAAAAAAAGAAAACCTCAAAATCGGAAAGCAAGTAATACAATTAGACATCATTTATTGCTCTTAAAAGTGGGCAACTATCTACTTAAAACTCTATGCAGGGATTGCAAAACCATATAGTGATATTTAGAATTTTGCAAGGAAATAATAATTTTAAAAAATGTTCAAATAGTATTGATTTCAATAAATGTTATTTCAAAATCTTTTTAATACAAACAATTAACAAACTTATTTTCACTGCAAGGATTTGAAAATAGTGTGAGAATAATTTCCACAAAATTTTCATGAAAATGAAAAACCTAAATAATGTTCCACTGGGAAGACATTGAGAATAAAAAATTGCAAATGTTTCATTTGCAATTTTTTATTCTTCTAGCAATAGATTGATGGATAACATTGATTTCACATCATCATATTTTAAAATAGAAGTAATTTGCTTTTTTATTTTCCATATCAAATCCATATTTATATCTCTCATGAGCAAACAAAATAAAAATGTAAATCAAAATGTTCATTTAAAATCAATTTCTGTTATCAGAAATGCCAACAGCTCGCTTTAAATCAAATGGTCTCAAAGGTGGCAACTTCATGATATGTATTATTAATAGATATTAACAATACATATAACACTAAGTTGCTCAAGTTTTCATCCTTGAAAATTCATAACATGTTTCATGTATTTGATCTGCTGCAGCCAGTAGATAAAATTTAGCCTTGAAATTGTAGGAAAGAAGTTCATTTTGAATGTTTCAAACATCCATTAACCGATTCTCATGGCTTCTAAATTGGCTGTAATATCTACAATTAGACTTTTACATACACACACACACACATTCTGCCTTCCCTTCTTAATGATTCAATTCCATACCTACCCATCTTCTAGGAGTGGAAGACAAGGTCGTTATTTTGAAATCGAGGTAGAGTAGCAAATTCATCCAATCTCATATTTTTATTCAGCATTGTAAGCAATGTGACTAGTCTTAATCCTTGTGTCAGACAAGCTGTAAAATGCAATTATCCCTCAATAACTTTATGAAATCTTTGCCTTCCTTCCACATGAAGTGCTACTCATATAATGATCATCTGCCTAGTTCTCACTTAGTAATTTCTGCTTATAATAATCGGCACTGCTTACAATGTCTTTGTAAAAGTATTAAGAAAATCCTTTGCAAAATTAAAACAAGAAAATTAATTTTAAATTAAAAAAATGTGAAAAATTATACAAAAGTTATATAAATAAAATAAATCAGCTAACACCTTTTATTCTGTTATAGGAAGCAGGCGAAGCCTTTTAACCCTATCTACTTTTGGAGACTGAGTGGGCAGTTCAATCTCAACTGGTAGCCAATCAGAGATAGCTGGCCCATGACTAATCACTAATTGTAAGCAGCTACTGATGAAGAGACTGGCAAACAAGTGCTGCCATCTCTTGGTATCTAACCCTAACAGGATATGTTACTGTCCAAAATAATGTGGGTTCTACAGTCGATTTTCTTGAGTTTCTGGGATAAAAAAACCTGCTTGCCCATGCCAGAGATTGACTAACTTGAATTAAACTATTGTAACAATCTATATATGATGCATCATATATTTTACATCACATATTTTCATCATATATTTTACAATGGTTAAGCAATAAATATTATTATTGAAACACACATTCTATAAAATATTCTGGTAAGTGGCACTGTATGTCTGATGTAACATGTGCCACATGTTGGATTTCAAGTGCACATGTTCTGCACTTGAAATGCACAGAACTAGGCTAGGGTGGATGTTGCACAACACAGATGAACAATGAAGCATGTGTGTGTGTTTAACAACTGAACATGAGTTGTTACATTTTAGTATTTTATCTATTAATGTATATTTTCGTTTTAAGAAACATTCTGCTCCTCTATGTTTTCAGTTTGATAAATAACTATATTACTCATAATGTATGCCACTCAGTATGATACTAGAAGAATAAAAAGCTATTTTGATTACCTGTGATCATAAAAAATATTTAATATGAACAAAAAACAACTACAGAAGCTTGTTATCCTTAACATACCTGTTTGTTATATTGCTGTTACTGTTACTTTCTCTTTCAGTATCCACAGACATTTTGGCACTTTTATTGGTGTCTAATGGAACCCTAAGTGACACCATACGATTGGCATAGTGGATAGCTTGACTATACACAGTAGATTCTTCATTATTAACTAATTCAAGTTGGAACTCTTTTGTTAAAGTAGGCCACAGCCTCATCTGGAAAAGAAAAACAAAAAGTGCTTCTAGCTATTCACAGCAATATTAACATTTCAGTATATTCATAAAGTTTAAAGCAAAACAAGGTGCACCAAGGTGTATGATGATAAATAATGACCTGCTTGCAAATTACGATAAAGTTAAATTGAAATGAAAACAGTTTTTATATTAAACAAGAATAGACATATAATTTACTCACCTGTTCTGCTGCAATTTCCAGGGCACTTGGCTCTGGAGGGCGCAAAAGAGTACTTGCCCGATGATTAATATGAGAATTTTCTCTGCGGGTGTTTTCTCTACTCCACATGCTGCTAAAATCCTTGCCCTGTATCAAAATTCATATAAAGTTAACATTTATTTGGAAATATTTTAGAATCATGTATAATACAATCATTCTTGTAAAATATCAAATAAACAATGATTTATGTTCAATATTCATTCCAATCCAAATAATTTAATTGGATTACTGAAATTACTGAATTTAATAATTCAACTAATTAATCAATTAATACTATTGGCAGGCAGTGGAAGACACTATGTTTAGATGGTGGTAGCACAACTGTGTGTAAATGGAGAATTAAGTAGTGGTGTGGTTGTTGTCGTCGCTACTCCATATACTGCTAAATGCTAATGATGAATTCTGAATGATGATAATATGGATTTATTTATGGAGAGATATAACTGAGAGGAGACCTCCACATAGCCTTTAAAAGGAATGTGAAGAACCAACCAGGGCTTCTGACCTAATGTCCAATCCTCACCTTCTCGTGGCGCACCCTATTGGGTATCTACTTTGATACTGAACGAACGAGGATGGGCTGGCAATTTGGGATTTAGCCGACCAAATTGTATTCTTATTGGTTAAACCAAAATAAAAAATGATGGTACAACATGACAAAATTTCATGCTGGCTGGGGCGTCGCCGGGTTAAACAAGGCCCCCGTTGTTTTCGCCAGGGAACCAGGGCGAACAGCGAAAAGTCAGCTACTGGAACAAATCTGAAAACAAACCCCAACTCAAAATCACCAGAGTTAAAGATCGGTACTATCAACGTAAGAAGCCTGAATGGCAAAGAAATGGAGCTAGCTGAGGAATTAGATAAGTACCAGATCGACATAATAGGGGTGACTGAAACAAAACAGACCAAAACTGGTGAGATCTTTCTGAGCAATAAATACAAAATGTTATATTCAGGCAATGACAATCAAGGAAAAGATGGAGTAGCTATAGTATTCAACACAAAATACGAGGCTAATCTTCTTGAATGGCAGTCAGTCTCAAGTAGAGTAATGTGGGCAAATATGAGAATGGGGAACTGGACAATGAGACTTATTTGTGCCTATGGTCCCACAGAAGGCTCTACTAAGGTAGAAGTGAAGGAATTTTTTGAGGCTTTAGAAAAAGCAACTGACACAATGAAAAAGGAAAAGTTGGTCCTTGTTGGGTATCTAAATAGCAGATTAGGAAATGATTGTGAGACATACAAAAATATTTTGGGAAAATTTGGAGAAAAGACCAAAGCTAATAATAATGGCAAATATCTGTTGGATTTCTGCTCAGGACATGAACTGGTTATTACTAACACCATGTTCCAACATAAAAATGTGCACAAATTCACATGGAGAGAAGAGGCTAGGAATAAGAAAAGTCTCATTGACTATGTTATTGTTGATAGTGATGTTTTCTCCCTGGTGCAGGACACCAGAGTGTACAGAGGATTTGAAATTGGAAGTGATCCCTATTTAGTCTTGAGCAGGATAAAATTGAATTTCATATTGAAAAGAATAACATGTAAGAAAGTTTTAAAGCGAATAAAAGTTGAGCAGCTCTCAGATGTGAACTGTAGACTAAAATACAGAAAGATTATTGAAAAGAAAATGAAAGACTTTGAGAACAGGAATCAAACCTTGGAGATTCAGTGGCAAACTCTGAAGAAAACATTGATTGATTCTGCCAGAGAGGCATGTGGTGAGGTTGTGTGCAAGGATAAAAAAATCAGAACTCCCTGGTGGACACAGGAAGTTAAACAGGCAGTGAAGGAAAAGAAGAAAGCATATCAAAAGTTCCTGGCAAATAAGTCAGCTTTTACTCTTAAAGAATACAGAGACAAATGTAAGAAAGCTAAACAGTGTGTAAAACTAGCTAAACAAAAGTCATGGGAGGACTTTGGCAAGAATATAGAAAATAAATATCAAGAAGGTGGCAAAATATTCTGGAGGTTGTTGAAGAAGCTTAGGAATGGAGGAAAGAGTGCTGTAAAAGAAGTTAGAGATGATAAAGGTGACATGAAAACTGGAGAAAAAGATAACCTTGAAGTATGGAGTAATTACTTTGAAAAACTGCTAAATGAAACAAGCAGTGATGACAGCACAGTGATAAAAAAAACACTGACCAGGCATGCAGTCAGGAATACATATCCATACTTGAAGTAGAAAAAGCCATCAAAGGCTTGAAATGTGGAAAGACAGCAGGAGTAGATGATATTCGACCAGAAATGCTGAAGTATGGTGGTATAAAAGTCTTACAGTGGCTGCACTGCATAGTTCAGAAAGCCTGGACAGAGGGACGAATTCCCGATGATTGGAGTAGAGCTCTCATAGTACCCATATATAAAAAGGGAAATAAAACTGAATGTGAGAATTACAGAGGTATTTCCCTACTGAGTGTTCCTGGCAAGATCTATGCAAGTATACTTGAGAAATGGTTGAGAAGAATTGTGGAAGAAAAGCTTGGTGAAGAACAAGCTGGATTCAGGCCAAATAGATGCTGTCAAGATCAGATCTTCACTTTACGACAAATGGTCGAGAAAGCATGGGAATACAACAAAGATCTGTATTTAAGTTTTGTCGATTTGGAAAAGGGATATGACAAGGTGCCAAGAGAGAAGCTATTCAATATGCTGCAATTATATGGTGTCAATGGGGCATTATATCAAGCAATACTTAGTCTTTATTTGAGTTGTAAGTCAGCAGTTAGAATTGAAGGAAGTACAGGAAGATGGTTTAATGTTAAATCTGGTATGAGACAAGGATATACATTATCCCCTCTGTTATTCATTATCTATATGGATCACATTATGAAGGAATGTGGTATTAAACCTGATATCAAAAATGGAGATGTTAATGTCAGCTCTTTGCTTTATGCGGATGATGTTATACTTCTAAATAAATCCGCTACAAGTCTGCAAGATTCTCTGACTAAATTGAATAGCTGTTGTAATAGATATGGTATTAAGGTCAGCAATAAAAAGACAAAGACAATGAAAATAGGCAGAATCATTGAAAATGTCAACTGTTTTGTGAATGGAGAACCTGTGGAACAAGTAAAACATTTCAGCTACTATTTAATCACGATTTTTAGTGAAGATGATAAATTAAATATAGAAATAGACAACAGAATCAGCAAAGCTGGTATGGTGGGAAGTCAATTGAATAAATTCATATGGAATAAGAAAGAAATTAGTCGGAACACTAAATTAGCTGTATACAAGACAGTGTTCAAACCAGTTTTAACTTATGGATCTGAGAGCTGGGTCAGAAGTAAAACACTTGACCAAAGACTAGCGACAGCAGATATGAGAGTCCTGAGAAAGATTACAGGCGTGAACAGATGGCATCAATGACAATATCATATTAAAAAACGAGGATATTAGGAAAGAACTTGACATTGTCAACATCCAGGAATGCGTTAGCAGAGCTAATCTCAGGTGGTATGGTCACTTAAATAGAATGGGAGAGGAAAGATTAGCAAAACAAGTGTTCTCTGCCAGGTTGGCAGGAAAACGACCCAGAGGAAGACCAAGATATAGGTGGATTGATACGGTACAAAGTGCCTTAGACTATAGAAATATAAGATCTGATAATGTTGGAGTCTTGACAAGTAACAGACTGATTTGGAGGAAAATTGTAGATAGGAAGTTAGTAATGATGTAATTTTTTCATGTAGTACTGTCATATCCTGTACACCCCTTGAGGGTACATGGCAGGAATTTGATGATGATGAATTCTGAATGATGATAATATGGATTTATTTATGGAGATATATAAGTAATATTACTATCATAATAAGTAATGATAGCTAATCACAATTAATCTTTATTCTGTTCCAGTGCATTAAGGATAATACACTGGAAGCATGACTTTGTAAGGGAGAGATCTTGCAATAATAACCTGCTTGCAAATTATGATAAAGTTAAAATTGAGATGAAAAAGGGAAACTACAATTTATCAAGGTATTTAATTAACACAATATTGTATTGAACAGTGTTGTATAAATTAAAAAAGATACAGATAGGTGAGCACAATGGAAAGAAGAGTGGCTGCTTGATGATATAATAAACTGGCTGATGCCCCAACCCTTCCACACGCACACTTTTCAGCTGCTGTCTTATAGGTGGGCACTGTTTGGCAGAGCTGGCAACTACAGGGACACAAGAAGTGACTGCTCAACATCCTTTTGCAGTTAAATTGTAGACTCACTGAACCTGCTGCTCCCAGTTATATTTTATTCCACCTGCCTTGATTCTTAGCAAACGTTTTCTCCATTAAGAAATCCCCAGAAACTATAGCAGTTCTTTTTTGGAAGAACATCAACAGATTACTTTCTCTTGACCCCAGCCTACCCACAACATTTATCTGCTATAGGCATCACAGCCTTTCATGTGGGAGTGACATATAAGTGATGTGATACATGTTGCAGGCCCTTTCTATTGACACTATTATTCAATTTGCAGTTAATGATGCTATAAATGTTTTGTAAGTGAAAGATTATGCAGATGGGAAAAAATTAACTGCTGGAAATTGATGAAGCTATATTAAAGTGATGTTAGAGTCATAATAAAGTGGCAAAGATAATGCAGTGATTAACTATGATGATGATGATGAAGATACTGACTGGTAGGGATAAGGAATTTATTCTTTCCTCTTTATAAGGCTTGATACATATATAGATATAGAAAAAAGTTTTCAATACATTGGAGGGGAAGAATGCAAAGAAAGAGCATAGTTGGCTAGCGCATAAGGTCTAGGAATTTTTCTGGGTATGTGAGTGGAAGAGCCACCAATGAGAATGATATGCGCATCATCAGTGAATGAGTTTAAGAAGATATACACTGATTATTTCTCTCTCTCTCTCTCTCTCTCTATATATATATATATATATATATATCTATATATCTATATATATTCTTCAAAAAGCTTTAATGACTGTTACCGAGAGATAAAAAGATGACATGGTATATTTAAAAAGATACTACTAGTTAACAAGTTTCATTGAATAGATCAATATCTTCAGGTATCACAATCAAAGAAATATATAAAGAATTACAGAGACTTAAAATTGTATCTAGAGAAATTTCTCTAGATTCTTCTCATATCAATAACAGCCTTAGTTTCAATCTCTCTGATGCACACATTGCCTCTGTTCAGTATTGGCGCACTCGCGACAGCGCATAGTATACGTTTGTTTAGAACTCAAGCTCGCATTTTGTTTTCAAACACGTTACTGTCTTTTTGTACTTGTTCTGTTATTACAATTTTAAGTCTCTGTAATTCTTTATATATTTCTTTGATTGTGATACCTGAAGATGTTGATCTATTCAACGAAACTTGTTAACTAGTAGTATCTTTTTAAATATACCATGTCATCTTTTTATCTCTCAGTAACAGTCATTAAAACTTTTTGAATAATATTCCAACTGAATAAAAATGAATTCTGAAAAAAAAAAAAAAATATATATATATATAGAGAGAGAGAGAGTACACACACAAGTTTGAAAAATATTCAGCTGTTGGATTGTCAGGGCTTGTCCACATACAACTTTTTCCTTAAGGTAACCCAACAGGAGAAAATTCATGCAGAAATTAGGGAACTGCAGCCAGAAACATTAACAACTGTCATAGAACATTCAACAGAAAGGCCCCATCTTTGGGAAGCCGAAAATGGAAGGCATTTATGTGATGTGGTTTTTTTATAACTAATTAAAAAATTTCCAGGTTCTGTATTTCATTATAACAAAAAATAACAAAAAGAATTAATAATTAAAAAAGTTATTAAATGTTTAAATCTTTTCATGACTCATGAGCCACCCTATAGTGGCTGCAAACTGACATTAAAATTATCTCTAATTTTAATGTCAGTTTGTCCATAGTTTGTTTTCTATAGTACAGGTAAGTCAAAAGTGCTGAAATGTCACTACAACAAAATATTTTCATGATGCTTGATATCATGAAAGTTATCACCAAAAGCACCAGAGGCTGCAAATGATAATATCTTTATCTTATTTTCCAACTTACTTGGTGTGGGTTAGTTGCACAATGGTATGTTTGGAATGTCTTTGAAGAAAATGTATCAGTTCTGAGACCAGGGTTTCCAAAATATCTGATTCTTTGTGCACCCATTGGACTGACACACGCAATAGGATTTAAAAGTGTTTTTGAAGATAGGACCATCATTAATAAATAAAAAAGAAAGAATGGAAGGAAGAAAGAAAGAAACAGTGAAAACCCAAAAATAAACATATCATGCATGACATAAGTATATTCCAAGACAATATGCATTATTACTAGCATTAATGAATAATTAATCACAAGTGTTATCCAGGATAGCAAACAACCACATTCACTTTTCAGACATACAGTCAAGAAGGATACCTGATAGGCATGCCTCAGTTAGCAGTCTAACTGCAACTCTGGAGAAATTTTGTTATGCTTCAAACAATAATGAATGCACAATGTTTTCTGCCAATTAAGCCTCTGTCTTAACCAAAGAACAAATGAAATCCCTGCACAACACAAGGAATAGACCAAGTATTTCATGGCACAGTAAAAACTTACTAAAAGCATTCAGAGATTTGCAATTCTTGCATCCTACACTGCTAAGTCACAAGTTTGTGTGCTATTCATTAAACAATCTTTTTTTGGTTCTTTTAAACCACACGGGTAGAGACTGTCTAAAGCATTACAGGTGATCATGGAACACCCACACTTCTACTTATGCATAATGTTAGAATATAGTGCATATTACTTCATTATCACTCATACTCAAATAATGATTGGGCCTGCATCTCAGTTACTAAGAGGGGAATGTCATATGAATGAGAAATTTTATTCAGAAAATTCTGAAAATTTATGAATCATTTGATTCTTTATGAATCAAATGATTCATAAAGAAGCCACATTCCAATGAAACTGCATTAAAATATATCTAATTTAAAACTCATTCAATTCAATCTAATTAGATTGTAATGTTAGGGGAAAAAAATTGAAAAATGCACTGAAGAATCATTTTCAAACTTTGATGAAATATCTTCATTACATTTAAACATTCTGCCCATGTGTTACATGAGATAATTAAAAGTTTGTTCATCAGGAAAAAAAAAATTTAAGAGTGATTTAAAAATAGAAAGTTAACAATATAGACACTTGACTAGAAACTGTTTTTTTATTTAAAAAAGTACTTACTTCACGGGGACTAATAGGAGATAGAGAAGACTCTCTGTCTGATTGAGATGGTGGCCTATGAGGAATATACAAAGCCCTAATATCTCTTTGGACATCTTGGTAAAATGCAGCTTCCCAAAACTGTTGGTTATTCCATACTAGGTGTTCTTGAATGCAAGTATAAGCAAACTGAATCACTCCTGTACACAACTTCTGGTTAATAAAAGAAATCATTATATTATTAACATTATCTCAAATTCTGAGCCATTAAAATTAAATATTACACTGGATAGCAATTTTTACTTTTTGTTGATAATATTGTTTAAAAAAGGCATTATTATTTATTTGTTTATTTTTTAACAAATAAATAATTTGTTAAAAAATCATTATGCCTAACAAAATTAGGCATAATGATTAAAAAATAGTAGCCAAAACAATGTATCATACATTATCCTATAATTTTTATTTGTATTGCAAAGATATACTTGTATATGTAAGAGATGAATTTTATTTAAGTAAGATTTAACTTGGAATCACTACTCCCTGGAGGTGTCATGTAATAATAATAATAAGTGTACATTACCATTGTAAATATAACACAAACAATAAAAAAAATCATACTGCTTCAATATTCATTAGACAATCTTCATATAATGTTCCCTCTATAACAAAAAATAAAATAATAATAATTATCAATCATGACTAACAGTGTAGTTCTACAATATATCTTGATGGAATTATTCAACTTGTTCATCACCTTGTCTAGGAAGAAGTTCAGGTGAGAAGAATGTATAAAGTACATTTTTAGTAACCTTCAGAATCTTAAATTTTAATATCTATGCAGCAGTTCTTCAATCAACTGTTAACCTTTCTTATTACTCAAAGGTCTATGAACTATCATATAAAATTATATAAGGATTTCTATGCAGCCAATTCAATGGAGTTTTATTTGGTTACAAAACTTGATCAATGAAAAGTTGGCCAACAAGTGAACCAATGCTTTCTTTAAATCAGTTTTAAAAATTTTCCCTTTAAAGAATTTTTTTTTTTTTGAGAAAAAAAAATCCTTGCAAATTCATCATCATCAATCTCCTGATATCCCTAATGTGATATCCGTAATGAGTTCAGGTTACTATGACAGCACTAAATGATTAAGATTACATTATTATTAATCTCCTATCAACAATTTTCCTCCATATCAGTCTATTATGTATGAGAAGTCTAATATTGTCATATCTAATTCTTGCTTCTACAACACTTGTAGTTTCTCAACTATTTGTCTTAAAATAAATATCTGATCTTGACTACCTCCATTAAGCCTGAACCCAGCTTGTTCTTCTCCGAGTTTCTTTTCCACAATCTTTCTCAACCTCTTTTCAAGTATGCTTGCATAAATCTTACCTGGTACACTTAGTAGAGAAATTGCTCTGCAATTCTCACATTCAGCTTTAATCCCTTTTTTATAGATGGGTACTACGAGAGCTCTACTCCAATCATTGAGAATTCGACCTTCTGAGCAGGACCTCCGAATAATTAAACTTTTATACTTCCACATTTAAGCATTTCCGGTCGAATATCATCTACTCTAGCTGCCTTTCCACATTTCACATTTTTGACGGCTTTTATACCTCAAGTATTCATATGTACACCTCTTTGCATTCCTCTTGAAAATTTTCTAGTATGGTTCTGTCACTGCTTGGTTCGTTTAACAGTCTCTTTCAAAATAAGTACTCCAGACATCTAGGCTATCCTTATCTTTAGTTTTCATGTCACCTTTATCATCTTTGATTCCTTTTACAGTACACTTTCCTCTATTACTACACTCCTTCAATAACCTCCAAATCATTTGGCCACCTTCCTGATATTTATTTTCCATACTCTTACCAAAGTCTTCCATGACTTTTGTTTAGCTACTTTTACACATAGCTTCTCTCTTACATTTTGCTCTGTATTCTTTTAGGGCATCTGCAGAGTTATTTGCTAGGAACTTTTGATATGCTTTCTTCTTTTCCAAGAAACTTCCTGTGTCCATCATGGTGTTCTTATTTTTCTATCCATGCAAACAACTTCACCACATACCTCCCTAGCTGAATCGCTCAATGTATTCTTTAGAATTTGCCAATGAGACTCCAAGGTTTGGTTCTTGTTTTCAATTTGTTTCATTTTTTTCTCAATAACATTTGTATAGCCAAGTCTACAATTTATTTGTAAAAGTTGCTCATCTTTAATTCTTTTTAAAACTTTCTCACATACTGTTCTTTTTCAATGTGATATCCATTTTTATCCTGTTTAGCACTAAGTAATGGTCACTGCCAATTTCAAATACTCTGTACACTCTTGTATCCTGAACCAGCATGATGATATTGCTACCAACAATGACGTAGCCAATGAGGCTTTTTTCTTTCTTGTGTGTTCTCTCCATGTGAACTTGTGCATATCTTTATGTTGAAACACTGTGTTAGTAATGACTAATCTGTGTCTTGAGCAGAAGTCCAGTAAATACTTGCCATTATTATTAGCTCTGCCCTTTGCTTCTCAAATTTTCTCCCAAAATGTTCCTATATGCCTGGTGGGATTCATTTCTACTTTGCTATTCAAATCCACAACAAGGACCACTTTTTCCATTTTCTTTATGTCAGTTGCCTGTTCTAATGACTCAAAAAATCCTTCCACTTCTTCCTCGGAAAAAACTTCTGTGAGACCATAGGCACAAATAAGTTTCATTGTTCATTTCCCCATTTGGAAGTTTGCACACATAACTCTACTTGAAACTGTCTTCCAATCAGGAAGTTTATATCCTGAAAGGCAATGTAAAATTCTTCATGTTTGTTATCGAATGCTATTGCTACTTCCTTTCCTTGATCATTATTGCCTGGAAATAACATCCTATATTATTAATTAGTAAGATATCCTCTGTTTTTGTCTTCTTTGTCTCAGTAATGCAAATTATGTCCACGTGGTACTTTTCCAATTCTTCTGCAAGTTCAATTTCCTTTCCATTAATACTACTTATACTGATGGTTCCTATCTTCAGTTCTTCTGATAACAGATTTATTCTTCTTCTTCTAGATATTGAGGTGGAGCTTCTTCCAGTAACTGACTTTTTACTGTTTGCCCTCGTTTCCTGATGAAAACAGCAGGGGCCTAGTTTAACTGGATGACATCCCAGATGGCATGAAATCTCACTATGTTATATCATCATATGTGTTTGTGGTTTAAGCCAACAGAGAGTACAATTTGGTCGGCTAAGTCTCAAATTGCCAACCCATCCTCGTTCGTTCAGTATCCACTATATATATCTACTAACAGGACACACCACATGAAGGTGAGGGCTGGACATTAGGTCAGAAGTTCCTGTCATTTCTCCGCATTCCTGAAAGGCAATATAAAATTCTTTATGTCCTAATTTACATGTAATGCAGAAAGAAGTAACACATAATGGAACTTTATATTCCAGAAGCAAGGAAAAATGTTTGGTTTCTCTTCAAAAATTTCCGTTAAAGAGGAACAAATATACATCTAAAAATTGTATATGGAACACAACTACAGAAGACTATCCCTACCCTCATTAACAAAATTCATTTATAACTCTCAAATTGTTTTATTTCCCATTTTTATCTATAGGTACTATACAGAAAAGTAATCTGGAATCTGACCCTTTGAATCATAGCCAGCATAATTCCTTCAGCCATCATGTTTGACCTTTCTTCTTGATTATTATTATTCAGCCTTATAGAGACCTATATCCATTTAGGGTGGCTACAACATTAACACTCAATTACCACAAATAAAGTGTCTTGATGTCTTAATGAAAAACGAATTCAAACAGCAGAAATAAAATTTCTCAGAAAAAGAGCTGTTATACCAAGTGGGACCATAAAACAAATGAAGAAATTTTACAATCCCTGACTATAAAACCAATTAATTACTATACAAGACAGTATAAACAAAAATGGAAAGAACGTTTAAATCGAATGGACAACAGCAGACTACCGAAAATATTATATAGATATAAAATAAGTGGAAAAAGAAGAATCGGAACACCAAAAAAGAGATGGCATGAGACTGGAACAGGCCACCTGGCCTAAAATTCATGTTAGGAAGAAGAAGAGTGTCTTGATAACATTTTTGTTTTTCAGCAAAAAACTGTAGTGCTCAAAAAAGCTCTAAATATCACCAGCTGAGCCATGAATTGGTACACAATACCACAGTGACAAACAGTGAAAAATAATCCTCTTATTAAATTCCTGATCATGTATAGAATGGCTTGCATTTTTTCACATTAATAATGTCTCCATTGCATTCCCTCTTCATCCATTTTATTTTCTCTATTATTTTTCTACATATATAAAGAAAAAATAATCAAACATTTCTTTTGAATATCATATACCTTATCTGACGTTCCACTTCAGATTTTCTCTACCCCCAACACAAAAATGTAATCATGATTGTATTCCTCCTGGATATTTTTAATCAATCTTCTATTGCTACTTATTTCATATAATATTTTTTTCAAAGTAATTACTCCAGACATCCAAACAACCAGATCATCAGAACACAAGCACTAACAATCAGTTGTTAATGAACAAGTCAAAATTGTAATGGACATAAGAAAAGAACTAATGTCATATTGTGGCACATTTTAATGTTGGATAAAAGTTTACATGTGTCAGGTTGCAGTTGGTCTTAGTGACTTAGTGAGGAAGTGACTAAAGCACTTTCATCAACATTAATAAAGTATGGCTGTATTTATCAAAAATCTGGGAGATGTCTATTTCAAGACAATATTTAGCCCAACAGCTGCAAGACAACTTTAAATTTTGTCCTAGAGGGTACTATTATAAGGTGTTAATTTATTCATTACAACTTTTAACTGTTTCCACAGTTACTTGATTGTTAGTGTTTAGAATTCTGGGTGCTTTTTGTGCTCTAAGGATTCTAGTTCTAGTGAAATATCAGCAACTCAAAATTACAATATTTATTTTGCTCCTGTAATATTGTGAATTAAACAATTAAATATTACCATTAAATAATTAAAAGAAATTCCATTAAAGCTACATCTACACTGATGTGAAGCCAGTCACACTGCCCTCACATCAATATGGCATTTTAAAAATGTAGCAAACAGCAGAAAAATTTTATGCTCTAATACAAGGCACTCAGTACTGAATTAATACATATGCAATCCTTTCTTAGCTAACAGCTGCAATCCCCACTAATATACCACCATCTGATGTGTTTAATTCTCTTCTCCTTCAAAACCTCAAATGCAATAATTGTATAACTATACCATATAGTCATTCCATATCTTTAAAAAAAAAAAAAACTGGATCTTCTTGCTACCTTCAGACTAAATAAAAAATTAGCATTTCTTATCTACTTTTCTAAATATCATGCCTTGGATTATCAAGCATCTGCAGTTGTAATCTTGCTAATTATGGGCAGCACAGTGGCAGAACAGTTATGATTAGGATTCCAGACAAAAATAAAATTGTCTAGTTCTGTTTATTGACATTAATTATCAGCCATCGGTCACAAGTATCCCATCACACCTTCAGAGTGAATATTTAACAACCTGACTGTGACATGAAGCAAGAACAGAACTGAACTATTAGGTAAATGTTTAAATTGTTTCTTAACAGTATTATATTGTTGTCCTCAGGTAAAAGTATGTACTTTTTAATATTTGTTTCAGTTCCATTCTTGTTTCATGTCACAGTCCAACTGTTATATATTCACTCTGCATATGATATGATGAGATAATCATCATGAATTATATCTGTTTTCATATTAAATACTATTTTTTCTTATGTTATTACACACACACACAGCCTATATATGGAATATCATAAGGAAGTGTTATTGATAGTGAATGATATAATGTTGTTTGAAATTCACTACAAGGATAGAGGAATTCACTGTACATTTGGTGACCTACTGAATGTTAAGAAAATAAAGACCATCATTTTAGATCACCACTGAGTTGGCATTGATGAAAAAGCACAACAGAGAACAACTGAATATTGTTCTTAAGGATTTGCACTGACTACAATCCATAATGCATTAGTCACAATCTAGTATCATGTAAGTTTATAATTTTATAAAAATAAGTAAAAACAAATGGATGAAGAACAGACAAAAAAGTACTTAGTTCATTATTTAGTTAATTAATGCAACGATAAATATGAGTTTAGTTAGTTTAATGTAATATTATTCCAATAAAATATTTTAATTAATAAACTAGCTTCATGCAATATTTTATATATATATATATTTTTTACAAGGGTGCCATAGGATAAGCCCAGTTTGTGCAGAAAGCATTTCCCACTTGGCTACAATGTATACTGTACTTGAGAAGAAATTATATTCTTCATTTAATCCTATATTTAAGCATATGTCTGTAGTAACTTCAGTAACTAATCTACTTGTATACAGAGGCTGTTGATTTCACCTCAATTGCCTCACTATTCCATAAGGATTTAACATTATGGGGAAGAATCATTACAGACCAGTTTTGACTTTTAATGAGGTCTTGTATACTCTTGGGTTTGGCTCTTACTGATGAGACCTCAACAAAGGTCAAAATAAGTCTGGATAGTGACCTTCCCATAATGTTTTTGCATTATGGGAAGCTAAGGTCATTGATGCAAAATCAACAACCTCTATTATACAAGGAGACTAGTCCTGAAGTTACTCCAGACTTACACCTGCATATAGGATTAAAGCAAGAATATAATTTCTTGTCAAGTATAATATGCAGGATAAAGATAATTTACTTATAAGTAGAAAAATTACAGATAGGTAATAAACAGAAAGTAGAAACTAAGAAAAATTTTTTATTATCAATACTCAAGTGGCTAACTAACACAGTGATAAGTGAGAGCTTAAAAATACATTCATGTGACTTATGCATCTCCCATCCAAAAGCAGTTGTAAACCTATAACACATTAGTGATAATGCTGTGGATAGTTAAGGAGTTTTAAATTTTTTATAAAAGTATTTTTTACATTTCTTATTATTTCGTAAATAATCCAGAAACCCACTCTAGAGATGAAACAAAGAACTTTTTTCGAGCCACTTCAGTCTTCAAATAAGTGGACATGCACCAGGTAATGAAATTCATCTCCCACTGAAAGACTATCACAAAACAACTTAAAGCCCAGAAGGGATTCAAACCTACAGCTTGCTGACAGGCGACGGATACATTAACTACTCGCTCAACCAAGCCAATAACCATAAACTAGATTTTATCTACTTACTTCTTATTCACTTGGAAATTCTTTTCCATAATTTAATACTTATGAAATTTATCCTCATTTCATAATATTTAATTCTAAGAAATAAAATGTATAAAAAACAGCTTACTCGACAGAAAGCCATAGCAAGAGGCAAAATTGCTGCTGCTACTCCATGTTCATCCATGCTAGAATCATCCTGAAAATAAACATATATCAACACAAACACACATGCACATATTATATATATAAAAGATATGGTATTTTTAATTTTCAGTTAAGAACACCATATTTTTACTAGTTTTATTATATTTGAATTGAACACCACTGTCTTTTTATAATAATTTAAAAATTATATGTAATCAATATTAAATTTTTTTTTCTTCCAAAGCATATTTATAAGAATAAATAGTTATGAATACCTAAATACATTATTTCAGCTGAAGAAAATAATGAAATAACCTGTTCCCAACATATAAATGTGGATCATTGAGGGCAATATAATTTAGAAAAGAACTAACTATAAATTATTGCTAGCTAAATAAATAACCATAATAAATCTTAAACTTTACTAAATCACTTAAGGAATTGACAACGTAGATATGAATATAAAGTAAATTACACTTTAATAAATATTTCCGATATTTCAGCAAAGTCACGTTGCCATCTTCAAAAGGAACTTACAAAAAAAGGGCACGTGTACATAGGCACTACAACACAGTAACTGAGAATGAAGTGATGAAGCTATTGTTCTCCTAAAAGTCCTGATGGTGCCCCCTAGCAGGCTAAGTAGGTGTTCTTGGCTGCTGGGCTGAAGGTTTGCTGATGTAAGCCTCCCAATTTTGAGGCAGTCTCATATAACCAAATTTGTTGAGGTTTGGGGAGTTTCTTAGTTTCTTTTGCATTATGGGAAGCTAAGGTCATTGATGCAAAGCCAACAACCTCTATTATACAAGGAGACTGGTCCTGAAGTTACTCCAGACTTACACCTGCATACAGGATTAAAGCAAGAATATAATTTCTTGTCAACTATAATATGCTAAGGCTGATTCCATAAATAGTCTTTCGAATTTGTATTTGCTATGGTGTATTACTGCAGCTTTCTTCCACCGTATTCTGTGGCATGTATCCAGAGGCTGTACTTGTGAAAACGGATGTAGTCCTTGTGTTCCGAAATTCTAATATTCACTGTCCTGCCTGTTTGGCCAAAGTAAGACAGTTTACAGCTGCAAGGGACCTGGTCACCAGGTAGGTCTAGGGGAAGTGGTTGGTCTTTAGTGGAGCAGAGAAGGGATGCCAATTTTCTGTATGGTCTGTAACAGGAGGTCAAGTCATGTTTTTTTAAGATTTTTGTAATTTTTTCTGAGGTGCCTCGGATGTAGGGAATGGTGATGAATTTAGAGTAATCCTTGTTGTGGAGGGGGGGGGGGTTATAGGTTCAATATTTTTTGGATTTTTTTGGGGGGTAGCCATTGGCTAAGAAAGTGTTGAGGATGTGATTTAGTTCAGTGTTTAGGGCCATGTCGTTAGAACAGATTAGTTTAGTCCTGTTGTATAGTGTTTTCACCACTCCATATTGTTGTGAGGGGGGGGGGAATTGTTGGTGAATGTACCTGCCTGTATGGGTGGGTTTTCTATAAACTGAGAAAACCAAGGTTACATCAGGCTGGCGGGTGACTAGTGTGTCTAGGAAAGGGAGGCCGTTGTTTTCCTCTTTTACCAGGGTGAACTTGATTCTGGGGTGTTGGTTGTTTAAGTGTGTGTTAAGAAGGAGAGGAGTGTATCAGAGCCATGTGGCCAAATAGCGAACACATCATCAACGTAGCAAAGCCATATGGTTGGTTTTTGTGGGGCAGAGGCTAAGGCTTTTTCTTCAAAGGTCTCCATAAAGAAATTGGCCAAGGGTGGGGAGAGTGATGAACCCATGGCTGTGCCCTATATTTGTTTGTAGAATTTTCCCTGCCAAACGAAATAGCCTGAGTTCATTGTGAACTGAAATAGGGCTGAGATATCGGGAGAAAATTTAGCTTGGATTAGCTCTAAAGTTTCCTTGAGTGGGACATTTGTGAATAAGGAGGAGATGTCAAAGCTGACCATTACGTCAGTATGTTGGAGTGTAAGGTTTTCTATGCTGGCTTTGATGTGGACCGAGTTTTTTTTATGTATGATGGTGTGTTGCCAATATGAGCCTGTGAAGTTTCCTGATTTGTGAGTTGGTGGGATTGTATTCGATAAGGAGGTAAGTAGCCCAATCTAATAGAAGAGCATTAAGCTTACCTATGTTGTCCTTTTGGTTAAGTACTACAGTTGCATATGTGGCTACTTTCACGTAGCCACAACTTCGCCATTGCTCCCAGAAAAATACCTAGTGAGGATTGTTAGATCTAAAATAGGCGACCTCATTTTACATGACGTCACCATTCCAGAATCTAACAGTAAACATAAAATAAATATGCATACTTATCTTTTAGCACACAGTATAACTATGTTTTTTTTTTTTTGTAAACAACATCTTGTATATTAAACTTTGAATTATGTGAGTTAAAATTAATGTATCTGTGTGTCAAGTATAAATGTAAGTCAGCAAAAAGGGGCAGTTATAAGAGAAATTATTAGTGATTTTCTACAAATGAAAGAATGCAAGTTATTCAGCAACATAGGGCAAAGATCGCCCTAACGCTACAAGAGCAGAGTAAGCACCCGCGGGCATCACATCTAAGAAAATATCGTGATGCATACATTCTCGGAAATAGAAAGTCCCGTATGTTGATCGGTGAAGTCACCCAGTCGGAGACCAATAGGCGGGACGATAAGAGAAATTTAAACTCGGAAAGGTGGCGCTCTTGGGGAGTGTATAAAACCCGCGACACGAATTGAATCCCTCCCATTTGTTTGTTCCTGCATTCTCTCCATGTGCTACAAGTGTTCATCGCAGTTCAGCTCTTATTTTTAAGAGCTGACTTTCGAGAAGTTCCGGCATGGCACCACAGCAGAGTTCGGCAAGATCGAACGTAGGCCGTCAATGAGAAGGATCGTTGATATAAACCCTTAGCAGAGAAATAGCGCCCGGCTCAGGAGAGCACGTGTATCCCACGTGGCGAAAAAATCGAGATAGTCAGAATCGTAACAAAGAAGGAAGGATGGAAAGAAAATGATAAAGAGTAGATAGGTACTTTTACATGTTCTAACCCCTTTTTGAGAATTGACTAACAGTGCGAAAAGAGTGTATCTTATACTTGTAATAGAAGGAAGTGTGAAGAACTGTGATTTATGTAAATGACTCTATGCCTTTTGAAATGAATTTTAAGAACTTTCAGTTAGATAGAGATTATGTCGTAATTCATTCGAGAAAGATTATCAATGTGCTAAATGCCTAAGTGACCAAATTGAGTTGTAGATAAGAATGTAAAATATGTTGAATCAATGCTTAATTATTTTAAGAACGAGAGAGTGAGAGAAAAGTAGAAGTTTAAATTAGAATTAATAATTGTCTTATTTTGTATTGCATTGCATAATGAGTTCATAAAATTTACTTGATACTTTACATGTCTGTATTTCTGATCATGCTGACTGACCCTGACCCTTCATAAAATACGAACCTGTGATTGTATGTGTGCGCGGGGATATCCCAATTAAGAGTAGTAGGGCACGACTGCAATAAACTAGAAAACCTAAGGCTTCTGAATTTTAGCTAAGATTATTAGTGGCACCTGATATCTTATGACTATTCTTAGGCTGAGTTTAACTCTACCCTTAAAGCCCAAATTTATTTACTGCGCCAAGCTGGCACAGTAAATAAATTTGCCTGAGTGAATAGGATAGCTCATAGTATTCAGGGAACAGGTATTTCTGGCGGCCCTTAGAAAATTAAATTACGTAAGGAATAAAAAAAAAAAACCTCAGAAAAAATTACAAAAATCTTAAAAAAACATGACTTGACCTCCTGTTACAGACCATACAGAAAATTAGCATCCCTTCTCTGTTCCATTAAAGACCAACCACTTCCCCTAGACCTACCTGGTGTATACCAGGTCCCTTGCAGCTGCAAACCGTCTTACTTTGGCCAAACAGGTAGGACAGCGAATATCAGAATTTCGGAACACAAGGACTACATCCGTTTTCACAAGTACAGCCATTCTGGTCTTGCAGACCATGCTCTGGATACACGCCACAGAATACGGTGGAAGAAAGCTACAGTAATACACCGTAGCAAATACAAATTCGAAAGACTATTTATGGAATCAGCCTCAGCCCTAAGAAACTCTCCAAACCTCAACAAATTTGGTTATATGAGACTGCCCAAAATTTGGGAGGCTTACATCAGCAGACCTTCAGCCCAACAGCTAAGAACACCTACTTAGCCTGCTACGGGGCACCATCAGGACTTTTAGGAGAACAATAGCTTCATCACTTCATTTTCAGTTACTGTGTTGTAGTGCCTACATGCACTTTCCTTTTGAAGATGGCAACGAGACGTTGCCAAAATATCGGAAATATTTATTAAAGTGTAATTTAATTTATATTCGTATCTACGTTGTCAATTCCTTCAGTGATTTAGTAATGCATAACCAATGTGTAAGCCTGCCTATGAGAAATCTTAAACTTGTAGCTTAGTTTATTACTAAATACATCACCTAGTTTTTCTAACTCCATGGCAAGCTTTAACAAGATCAAAAAAAGTTAAAAAATATGCTATGACAGATGAAAGCATACCACAAGAATATAAAACCATACTAACAGTTTGTGATATATTTTAATTTATTAAACAGTCAACGTATGATTTGCATGGTAACTATATGCATGACTATTGGTACAGATGACATATCTCTTGTGTCCCACTTCATCTCTCCCTTCTACATGGGCACCTATTTGTGGTGGAGGGGACTTCCTAGTGATGTGCTGGCCCATCGCAACATTCAGAAAAATAGTAGAAGGAACATCAATGGAAAGGGGGAGGGTAACCGATTACAGTAAGACCTCATAAAACACTCAACTATTCTAACAGTGTGATATCAGAACGAGATCCCCTAATGTTTCAAATGAGGAGATGCATCCTCATACTCAAGGATTGTCATCTAATTCCAACAAGGAATATCATGCTTAATTGGTAGACCCAAACCTGCAACATTAGTAAAAGCAGAATATCTAAACAGTTCTCATAGGCTCTAAATCCATAATCTATTAAGATGTAATAAATTCTAGAAATATAGGCATGCCCAAATGGGCTATCATGACTATTAACTGCACTCAATGTGGTGGTGAAGAACCTCATAATAAATATTGCACTGCAAGACAGCCTTAACATGACAACTGTAAGAGAGAGTCCAACCTACTCCCATGCATGTCAGAGGTGGAAGAATGAAAAATACAAAATATATACTGATTCAATGAGTTCTTTGCAAGATATATCCCTCCTGTGTGTACAATCCATATCCAGTGCTGTATGATGTTCTACAATTATTATATAAAATGAAGATTCTTATGTTTATCTTGCAGAAGTCCAACCTCACATCCAAGGCATTTGCCTACATGCGAGGCGAAGCGGCAAGAAGTGGGGGTTTGCTTTGTAGGGTGAGGTGCCAATATGGTAGCATGAAATTTATTTATTTATTTATTTTTTTTAAAGAGTTGGATGGTTACATCAAACCCAGAAAACTTTCTAGTATCTTATCAAAGTCTTCTTTTGTCAAATCCTGCTACCACTTTTTTTTTTTTTTTTCCCACTTGGATTGTTACATCAAACCCTGCAGAGAACCCTGAAATTGCTGGCTAATGAGGCTCTGGCACACCCAATTCCATGAAGAGTCTGTTCAAATCACAAACGTACTACTGCATCCAGAGTAGCTGACGCGTCGAGAACTGCAGCCTGGGAACTCGATGAGAAATATGCTACGAGGACTCTCAACACACTTCAGCTAAACATCAACAGCACTCAAAAAAAGATGGAAGAACTTAAGAACATTTTATGCAAAAATAACATCCACATTGCATGCTTACAAGAAACAAAACTAAATCAGAATCTGAAGCTTCAAAGGCTATTCAACATTAAGGAAAGACAGACCGGATCGTTCTGGCGGAGGTCTAGCTATACTTCTACAGACGAAATACATTAAATACAAAGAAATCGTATCAACTAGAAGCAACAGTATAAATAATAACACAAAGGCTCAAGTAGTCAAGATATTTCTACTAAAACACATTATTACAATAGAATGCATATCACCCAGATATAAATACAGAACTACTTCAACAACTAAGTCAAACAATTAAATTAAGGGGATAAAAATCCCTTATTATTTTACAGCCAGTATGCGAAACTCTAAGATCGAAAACTATGATCTAAGAGTTTCATGCCGAAGAACTATCGGCAAATCCAAGCATAAGTGACCACCTGGTAGTACAACACCAAGGTAACTCGAAGCAAAGGTGGAGCAAGCTCCCTCACTATCCTTGATATTTTCTCATAATGTAAAAACACACAGCTCCTAGGAGATGTAATACTGCTTTACATTATGAGGAGAGGTCACTACCCAGACTGGTTCCAACCTTTTTTGAGGTCTCAGTGAGTAGCTAGACCTGGATAATATCAAAGTCACTGATGAGACCTCAAAAAAGGTTGAAACCGTCTGGGTAGTGACCTCTCCTCATAATGTAAAGTAGTATTACATCTCCTAGGAGTGAGGGATCTTGCTCCACCTTTGCTTTGAGTTGCCTTGGTGTTGTACTACCAGGTGGTCACTTACACTTGGATTTGTCGATAGTTCTTCGGCATGAAACTCTTAGATAGTAGTTTTCGATCTTAGAGTTTCGCATACTGGCTGTAAAATAATAAGGGATTTTTATCCCCTTAATTTAATTAACTTCACCGAAAAAAAAAAAAAATAGCTGTTTGGCTTTTCATCTAAGTCAAACAACGTCAGATACAAAGATCATTTTAGGAGCTCCCCACAATTAGATTGGAAAGGAGCACAAATAGAAGACAAAATTGATATCTAAACCCTGAGATCATAAACAACAAGCAAAATATATATCTGTCAAAAACAAGGCACAGAATCAGCATTAGACATCATACAGGCAGATTATGAAACTGTGAGTATTACCCAGTGGAAAATACTAAAGAATGCCATCAGCGATCATAGACCTATTATCACAACCATTAATTTGCAGTTAGACCAAAAACCACAGACAAAGAGATCTTGGAACTTCAGAAAAGCAAACTGGCCTAAATACACACTATTAGAAACATACTGCACTAGCACATCCACTAGTACAGGACTTGATCAGCAACTACTAGAACTAACTAACAACATACAGAGAGCTGCAAAAAATTCAATTCCCAGAGGACTCATTAAAAACAATCGAGTTCCATTTTGGAAAGATCGTGATATCAATGCTATGATCACCGAAAGAGATATTATCAGCAAACAGTTAAAATAATACAGAAGACAATAGAAAGAAGTTAATAGAATTAACTCAAAACATAGAAGATGAAATTTCTCACTGCAAGCAAAAAAAGTGGGGTGAATTCTGCAATAGACTAGATCCAAGAAAAGACTCACAACATTGGAACATCATCAGATTATTAAACAACGCAACACTTCTGGATACTGATCACTCTGCAAACACAGTCTCCTCAGGAACCAATACAGTAGCAACAAACAAACAAACAAACAAATGGCAAATTTACTTGCCAAACATTACTCCAATGCAAGCAAGCTGCAACACAACAAAGAAGACAAAAAGTGCAGGAAAATTGCAAAACATCTGCTAATAAAGTCCAGAATCTATCCTTCTGAAGATATCTTTACTCAGGACCTCACAATGGCAGAATTAGAAACCGCTAGAACTACTAGCTGTTTGAACATATGATTAAAAACATGGGAAAAATAGCCAAAAACTGCTTTCTGAAGATATTTAACACTTCCTGGAATGCAGGTAAACTACTAAATCTGGAAAACATCAGTCATTATACCCTTACTAAAACCTAACAACAACTCTAGTAGCTGTAAAAGCTACAGACCAATAGCTTTGACTAGCACTCTCTGTAAACTAAATGAAAGAATAATATATATACCAGACTTATGAATTGGCTCTTAGAAAACAAAAAGATCAACTTGTACCAAACTGCACACAGGTCTCAACACAGTACAGAAGATCAATTATTTTATCTTTGCAATCAGTCATAGATAGTTTTCAAGAAAAACCACCAAAGAAGATGACAGCAATATTCTTCGATCTCACAGCTGCCTACAATCGTGTCTGGAGACAAAAATTACTAAAAATCGCATACAATACAGGAATAAGGGGGAATGCATTAATTTTGATTTCAGATTTCATGAAAGGAAGAAAAAGTAAGTGAAAGTTAATGGAATTTATTCCAACATGCATCGAACTTGGCCTGGAGTCCCACAAGGTTCTGTTTTAAGCTAGCTCCTATTTCTCGTGTATATGAACAATATCCATCCTCACATAATAAATGACACAAGAATAGCATGTTATGCAGATGATAGAGCAAATTGGCACACAAGCAGTAATCCTCAACAATCTGAAAAAGTCCTAAATAATTCAATAAAAGGCTTAGAAAAAAAAATGGGCAAAGAAACTTAAACTACAGATAAACTCAGAAAAAATAAAACTGAGCATCTTCTCCACTGAGAGAAAAAAATAGACACAATTACAACCCCCAAATCAAAATATATAATACCAAAATAGAAAAAGTCTCCAAAATACTTAGGCCTAACCCTAGATATTGAACTGAGATTTACAAATCATATTACAAATATATCCAATAAAGCTCTTAAAAAGCTTAACATCAGCAAAAGGATTTGTGGAACAAAGTGGGGTGCAAAACTGAAGGCACTCATACAAAAAACTACATATGTACTCATGCGACCCACTGTGGAATATGCCTCATCAACCTGGGCTCCAGCTTCTACTAGCTCAAAAGTAAAACTTGACAGAGTACAATCAAGAGCAGCAAAAATTATCATAGTGCAGTCTCATCCACAAATAATTTAAAAGTTCAACAAGAGTGTGGGCTTCATATACTAGAAGACAGAAGAAAACTCTCCACAGTTAAATTCACTAACAGAATCAGGAGCCACCAACAGGATCACATTTCACTCAGGACTTTCGATGCCTGGACAAGAAAATCTAAACTAAAGAGATCATCTACATTACAATATGATCATGAAATTAGAAAATAGATTGACTTAGAGCACCTATCCATTGAAATAAGCATAAATAAACATAAACCAAAAAACAATGATAAACTTAAATCTCCTCGAACCTTGTTCAAAAAAGAATTCACAGCAAGAAAATAAAAGGAAAGGACTTGACACTATACATCACTTAAACAATCCAAACCATGTCATTGCCTACACTGATGGATCATCTGATGAAACCCTCAACCGAGGAGGTTCAGAGGTTTTTCTAACTCTACCTGGAGGCAAGGAAATGCAAATCAAAACCACAGCTGGCAAAATAGCTTCAAACTTCACTTGTGAATTAACAGCCATACAAACAGCTCTCAAATCCAGTAACAAACATTACAGAAGGAATAACCACCTACAGTGACTCAAAATCTGCACTTGAGGCATTAAAAAATGGAAAAACAAATCTCTCACAAGAAATTCAGGAACTACTAACTATCTTATATTTGAAACATAAGAACTGCACACTGCAATGGATACCAGCCTATGTAAATATTGAAGGCAATGAAAGAGCAGACAGACTAGCCAAAGAAGCAAGATACTTACCTCAAAAATTAAACCCAATATCACTAACTGATGCTAACGCTGTCACCAAAATAAGATTGGTAAAACAAACCATCAAGAAGAAGAATGAAATCAATGAAGAGGAATGACCACGTGGGAGCATGGGTCTTCCACCACTATTTTCCATGGGACTCTGTTTTTTGCTTCTGCTTTTATTTGGTTCCAGTTTTTATTAATATTTGTTACTTCTTTCAGTATTGTTCTTTTCCATGTTTCTCTTGGCCTTCCTAGTCTTCTTTTATCCTGTGGGTTCCAATCTAGAGCCTGTTTTACTATTATTTTATCTTCTTTCCTCACGACATGCCCCAACCATCTCCATTTCCTTTTGCATATCTGTTGCAACATGGGTTTCTGGTTTGTTCTCTGTTCTTCGTTTGATATTTGTTTTGGCCAATATATTCCCAGTATCATTCTTAAGCATGTGTTTAGGAAGACCTGGACATTGTTAACAATCTTTTTGTTTAACATCCACATTTCTGATCCATACATTAGTATTGGAAGATCCCTCTGATAAAGTTTGCACACACTTGGATAAAGAATTAAACTAAATTTATTACAGTCTAAGTGGAAAAAAACTTCTAACATCTTTCTCTAAATCCAGAGTAATTTAATAATAAGGTGGTGAACCTTTTGGCAACTTGTATAGGTAAATATGACTTCTCCATTGCTTTTGCTCCTTAGTATTTCTGCCCCTTCTGGGTCATTCCACTGGCGAGACCTCAATAAAGGTCGAAACTGGTATGGGTAGTGGCCCTTCCCTTTATGCATAGCATTATACATATCTGCAAACACAGATGTGCTTTGCATTATGGGAGATACTAAGACAAGCAGTGATGAGAGCTTGGTCCACCTTTGCGAGCTGCCTCAGTCCTGAAGATACTTCAGGTGCAAACTTTGTTTGCTTACACTTGGATAAAAGGATTAAACTAAATTTATTATAGTCTAACCATGTGGGAAAAAAAACTTCCAAGAACTATAAAGATGGAAGCTTAGCAAATATGTTTAAAAAGGAATAATCAGCATATTAATGTATTAACTGCTTTTAATGAATTACTACTTTCTAGTGAAACAACTTTTGTTGATGTTACTTGTGTGAAGGTAAGAGGCTTAAGAAACACAAAATAGTGCTCTGCCTGTAATTCTTTCTTTTATAGTATATTTCTCAAAAACACTTATAGACATCCAATTGTTATTCTCAATCTCAGATTTAAAAATTATAATAGATTTTATATGCAATGGTGAAGTGAACTTTTCACAGGACCAACTTTCTATGTTATTTAGTACTGCTAAAAGTCTGAATGTGCAGATTTTTAGAGGTTGCATATTGGGATATTTCCAGTATTTTCAGGAAACGTGGGATCATAACTTGAGTAACCAGGCTTTGTTACTTGCTGAGGTGCACAGAATTGCCACCATTAAATAAGAGGAAAATAGGAAGACCTTGGAGTAGATTTCTTAGAAATCTACTCTGAACAGTAAAGTTGGAACTGTAAAGGCATAAAGACCAAATTATCATCAATATTGGAGGATATACAGGTCGGTAATAACAACTGGCCTGTTAATATTAACAGGCCAGTAAAGACATTCACAAGTGTAAGAAGATCAGAGCTGTCAGGAACTAACTATCCACTAATTCAAGTTTCTGTTTCTCATTCAAGTATATATCCTGGTCCAGTTCCAAACTTACTTCCATTTGTGCAGAGTTCAGTGGTGGTAGAAGGATTACAACAAAGTCTTTACAGTAATAGAAATGGAGGAACCACAGCCAGCAAGATCTTTTGATAATCTGTTCCAAGATCCGATGTTAATTTCAGTTACAAATAAGATGCCTATTCTTAATACAGTTGAGTTAGTCAAAACTCATCCACATCACGCAGAATCAGGGCCATATGGAGATAGTCAAATAATAGTTCCTCGTTCAGCATCACCTGATTTATCTACTTCTTGTCAAGTTGCAAGCCTGATACAAGATATTGAACCTGGTATCTCACTTTATTAGAAGGTAGTATTGCCTTTTACCAGTCCTTCACATCAGGGTAGCAGTGATTCCATGATGATGATGTCTTGGGATACATTCAAAGTGTCTACTGTTGTTGCACCATGCAATCATGAAGTACTTTATCAGCAGCTTCAACTATAAGGTCAAGAATGTGACTCAGGAGAAGATGAATGAGCAGTTCCTTATCCTTGGAGATCCATGTCAAAACAATAATGTGAGATCTGTTGCGGTTACTGCACTACCAGAAGTAAACAGAAGCATCATAGGAAACAGAATGAAAATACCAGAAATGAATCTTTGTGTTAGCAGCATATATCAGATTTGGACATGAAAGCGGAGTTGATGATACAAGATATGAAGTACATGTGAAATAAGATGAAAAGAATTACACACATACATGAAAGAGTAAAAAAGAGTAGAAGGAAAGATGCAAAAGAGGTAATAAATGATTTCACTGGTGTTAATATTTGGAGATTTATTTTTATTTAGTGATGTTTATATAGAGGATATTATCATAATATTAATCCTATCGGCTGCGGTATTGTTTAAATATAGGATTTTTAATTATTTAATATTATCTTGTCTGTAGAGATGATCTCTGTTCAACAATTATTTTTTTAATTCTGAGTGTACCTATATATTTATTTATTGCATAAGGATTCACTCCGATTGGTGCTATGACCTCTTTTTTACTATTGCTTTCAGAATCCAAATAAATCACTGACTCAAGACCAAAATACAAAATAAATACATTTAATATAATAAAAACAATATATATATATATATATATATATATATATACTTCAAACAAATATTACATAACTACAAATTTAATTGGATCCAAGGCCTTTTAAAAATAAACTTACACTTAAGACTAGACTAAACACTTTGTTTTCACAATGACAAAATGTTCATAGCCAGTTTCTTTCTCTGTCAAGGCCCTTTTCCGAAGATATATGACTTTATTCTTCATTTTCATAGGATCCTTTATCATCACTTATGTAGCACACATTAATTCTTCCTAACTCAATTCTGTCTCTTTTTAGTAGAAATAATAGTTAGATCTGGCATCCTTAATACAGATGAAACTTCTTAATCAGAGTTTTCTCAAACATTCCTTTAGAACGTAAATAGTAATTTCTTCTTGTATTCACTAATGCTATATGACAGTCTTAACTTTTCCACTTTAAAAAATTCACAATTCTACAATTCCCTTTCCGGAATCTATAAATCTTCCAAATAGTGTTTCCTCCAATATTCCTTTTAAAACGCCTATAGCAATATTTCCCTTTTATTTATCAATACTTATTCCACTTTAAACTTCATAGTTCCACGATTCCTTTTTCGGAATATGTTATTAATTTTCTTCCGACTGTCACATAAAAAACTTAAGTTCCTTCAAATCTAAACATCTGCCGGCCTGTGTTCTAATTTTCTCTCGAACGCTGTCTTGTTTACTCTTCTCGTTACCCAGATACCGAACGCTGTCTTGTTTACTCTTCTTGTTACCCAGATACCGAATGCTGTCTTGTTTACTCTTCTTGTTACCCAGATACTGAATGCTGTCTTGTTTACTCTTCTTGTTACTCAGATACCGAACGCTGTTCTTTTCAGCTGTCAATCACACATCAAACTTCTCTGCGAGCATGCACACTCCATGAAGTGGCAAGCGAGAAACAAAGTACCATATAATGGCTGACACGTTGTCTCCGTTAGCGATAAGAGAATCTTCATAAAACACAACTTTTGATAATTTTAAACTACGATAAAATTCTTGTAAGTAATACAAATATCAAACCCAGTAAGTACATAGATTTTTTAAATGCTTTACATATCACTTTGACAAAACAATTTCAATAACGGGCACATCGCAAGTGCCAACAATGCGTGTTAAGAAAATAAAACTAATAAACGTTCTAACATAAACAATTCGTAAAAATATTCAGAATTTTAAATTATGATTATTTTTACACTGGTAATATGGAGGAAGGTACTGAGGAGTGATTTGGATGGGATAAATATACATTGGATATCAGGAGATGTTAAGGAGAGTAAAAGATAACAGAGTGGTAGGAAAGGTAGTCAGTGTATTGCCCAAGTATTAGTGATGAATTGAGGCAAAGATTATGAATGCTATGTAAACACAGCTATGTCAAGAGAAAGGAGTACATTTTGTGAATGTGTGGGATGAATTTAAGAGATGGATGAAGCTGTAGAAAGAAGATGGGCTGCATTTAAATGGTTTTGAAATGCTGGAATGGAGAGGGGAGTAAAGTAAATGAGAGAGTGGAAACACAAATAGAGGGATTCAGGGTGAACTAGAAGATACTATGACACTTCTGAAGGCTGGATTCAGAACTGAATGTGTGAGGGGGCAAAAAAAGATTGGGATGGCCTGGGATGGGAGGAAAGTTGTAGAATGAGTGGTAATACAGAGGAAGGGATTGATAGGTCACATCTGAGAAATGACATCTGTAGACGTGTAGAACCAGAAATGACTTGTTATATTTGTTTACTAATGCTAAAAATATTCGAAATAAGGGGAACAAAATTGTTACATTGATTGAGTTCATTCATCTCAAAACTGTTGGTGTAAGTGAGACATGTTTAGATGAGGATGACATCCAGACAAAAACAGAGATGGATGGATATATTTTTCATGAAGACAGACAGGGAAGAAAGGAAGGAGGAGCACTGTCAATGGTAGCAGATGAGTTGTGGTCATTTTGGGTGAATATGCAAGGTGCCAATAGCGGCAGTGGTTCTGAGGCAGTATGGTGTGAAGTGGAGGTAAAAAGGGTGAAATATTCAGTTGGGTGTTGCTATAGGCCTGGTAATGTGGAGGGTAATAAAATTGGTGGAAGAAATATTAATAATTTGAGGTATGTAGATGATACCACCTTGCTAGCAGAATGCAAAGAAGATTTGGAAGAACTTAGGAAAGTTAAAGAAGAAAGTGCTAAATATGGCCTTAAACTTAATGATTTTGAAGTAGATGGGGAGAAACTGGAAGCAGTTAACAATTTTGTGCTCCTAGGATCCCGAATCGCTAAAGATGGGTATTGTACTGAAGAAGTTAGAAGATTATTACTCAGAAAGAAAGCAATGACAAATTTAAGCAAGATCTTTAAAGATAAAGATATTAGCCTTGCAACAAAAATCAGAATCATGAAAGCAATGGTATTCCCTGTTGTACTGTATGGTTGTGAAAGTTGGACCCTGAGAAAGAGTGAAAGAAGGAAGATAAATGCATTTGAATTATGGGTTTGGAGAATGCTTACTAAGAATACTATGGCCTGCAAAACAAACCAATAAATCAGTGACAGACAGAATAAAGCCAGATTGTTCCCTCGAAGCTATGATCATCATGCAAAAATTGTCATACTTTGGACATATTATGCGAGCAAATGACAGGCTGGAGAAGATGATGATGCTTGCTAAAGTTGATGGAAGTAGGAGAAGAGGAAGACCAAAAATTAGATGGATGGATAGAGTTAAAGAAGCAACTAGAATGCACCTGGAAATTCTGAAAGATATGGCCAGGGACAGATCTGAATGGAGAGTATATGTTCACAGAATCACCAGGAATAGAAAATGACTTAATGAAACATAACAACAAAATAGGCAAATTAGCCTGGTTAGTAAGAAATGAGTGACTTTAATTATGGTGATAAAGGGTGAAAGAGACTGCATCTGGGGGCAATGAGAATGAATTTCTGTAATTTTTGAGAGATAATTACCTTAGGCAGTACACACACAAGGATCAAGAGTATTGGATTTGATCATCTCATCAGATGATGTTATTATAAATGGGGTGTCAAATCTTCCACCAGTTGGTGAGAATTATCATGAAGTGATCATTTAAAGGGCAGCCAGCCATATCAAGACTTCTTTAGAAGGGGATATATGTGGAATTATAAGGTTAGTTATTATGAAAAGCTCAGAAGAAGGCTGGTAGCAATAACTTGAAATGAGGAACTGGATGGAAAGAATAGCAACGCTGCTTGAATCCTGCTGAAGAACTATCTGGTAGAGGCAATATCAGAATGTATTCCAAAGGTCAAGAGATTAAATAGAGCAGGTCTGAAATGGATGAATCAAGATGAGTGATAATAACAACCAGTTGCATGAGAAGTACAAAGAGAAGGTAAGGAAGGTGACTCGCATGATAAGGGTAGCAAAAAGTGCAGTTTGTGAGGACAGCACAGCAGTAATGGGAATTATGCATAGGGCACTGACTTGTGTAAGAATGCTATGGTTCCATTGTATAAGCCTTTGGTCAGGCCAAATGGATCACTGTGCACAGATTTGGTCATCTGGATTTCAAAAAAGATGAAGATGCATTGGAAGGGCCAGAAACAATTGATTAACGTGGTTTCTGGTCTCTGGAATGTTTGAATATGAAGACAGATCGAGAAAATGCAATTTGAAGAAACTGATGGATAGGAGGAAGAGTGGGGAGGAGATATGACTGAGACAAGTTAAGGGATTATTACCAGATTAATAATCTGGTAATAATTCCTTAATGAAGGAGGTTTTGAATAGAATGGGTGAAGACAAGGAGAGAACAAAAGGTCATCCCTGGAAGCAGTATAGGGAGAGCGTGGGATGGTGAACATATTAAGGTTCAGTATGACAAACTGTGTGTATGTATGACAATGGGACCTCCTGCAATAAGTCTTTTGACTCCAACAAGGTGTTTGATGATGATAATAATATTTAAATTAACCCTAGCCCTTAATTTCAATTTAAGTGTTACTATATGTAAGTAGAGTAGAAGGTAAGTTTTACTCTACTTTACAGTCCAACTCTAATCTGCAGAGATTAGAGTTCCCTCCCATGATTAATCCTTGAACTCCTTGAGGATGTCACATAATAATACCTTCAGCAATAAATAATCATTTTCAGTATCTGATTCGTCTTTTTTTTTTTTCACTTTTGCATTCCAATCCCACAATATCAATAAAAAAATCTATTTATCAACATCATCAATTACTTATTTTTTACAATATTCCATAAAATTTTTCTACTTCCTCTTTGCTTCTGCAACAGATGCATACACCTGTCATATTCAGTATGATTATCCCAAAATGTATTATTTGCAATATTTCTTAAGCTAGGAATGCCATTCAATTAATTCCAAACTAACAGATAAGCTTAGGTGTTGACAGTTATTCGTAACTTATTTTTAAAGGTATTAACACCAAACAAACTATTTTATAAAAAGATGTTTTATTAACTTGCTTATGTTTCGCTGAATTTCAAATCAGTATCATCAGAGCACAATACAGCATGTATACGTGACAGTGAGAAACAATACAACTGTAATGGACAAAAGATCTAAAGTTGTTATAAAAAAAAATTTTAAAAATACAGCTATGTGGGAGTTGCTCTTAAGATAACAGAATAGTCTCCCAAATTTTTGACAAATTAATACAACCATATTTGTTCAGGTTAGGGGAAATCTTCATATCCATGACTAACAAAAAATAATCTTTTGGATCTGTTATGATTTCTAAATAGCACGTTAGTTTTTTCCCATCTAATCCTGTGTGAAGGAGTGTCCAAAGCATGGTCTGCCAGTCCTGACTTGCCATAATAATGGTAGTGAACTGTCAGGAACTAACTATCAACTAACTCAGGATTCTGTATTTTTTTTTATGTTCTTCCAAGTGGATGTTAACAGATCTTCCTGTCTGTCCAAAGCAGCCCAAGTCACAGTTACAGGGAACTTCATACACTCCAGGGTGTGCTAGAGGATGAAGTTTATCCTTAGGTGAGCAGAATAGAGTTGCTAATTTAACATGAGTTTTGAATGTGGTGCAAAGGCCATGTTTCATCAGTACTTGGGCTATCTTTTCTGATGTACCTCTGACACAGGGAATAGAAATGGTAATGTTGTGTTCCTGTGTATTAGTGGAGGGGTAAATAATGGGACTATGTAATATTTTATCTATTTGGTAGGAATTGTAGCCACTAGTCAAGAAAGTATGACATAGATATTTGAGTTCTATGGACAGAGCTGTATCATTAGAACAAATGGCCGTGTGTAAGTGTTTTTAAAATACCATACTGTTGGACTGGATGATGATGATGTGATTGTTTACGTAGATATCTTCCTGTGTGTGTGTGTTGGCTTTCCTGTAAATGGAAACAGATAATGATCCATCTGAAAGGTGGGTAACTAATGCATCAAGAAAATGTAAACAGTTATTAGATTCTTTTTCTACTGTAAAGTGGATTTGGGGAACACTTTGAAAACAAAGTACTTACCACAACTACATACAAGCCCCTAGTGTGGTTAAGCTATGTTGATCATGTGTTTGCCAATTGGCCCCATGGACAAGACACTTTGATGTGTTTGTCACCTACCTAAACAGCCAACACCCCAAAATCCACTTCACAGTAAAAAAAGAATCCAATAACTGTTTACCTTTTCTTTATACATTAGTCACCTGCCTTTCAGATGGATCACTACTTTTTTCCATTTAGAGAAAGCCAACACAGACACAAGAAGATATCTACACAAACAATCACTTCATCATCCAGTCCAACAGTTTTAAGGCATTTTAAAAACACTTGCACATAGAGACAGAGCTCTGCCTACAGAACTCAAATTCCTACAAAATAGATAAAATACTACACAGCCCCATTACTTCCCTCGACTAATGTACAGGAACACAACATTACCATTTCTATTCCCTATGTCAGAGATACATCAGAAAAGATAACTAAAGTACTGATGAAACATGGCCTTCACACCACATTCAAACCTCGTGTTAAATTAGCAACTCTAATCTGTTTGCCTAAGGATAAGCTTCACCCTTTAGCACACCCTGGAATGTATGACGTTCCCTGTGACTTGACCTACTATGGGCAGACAGGAAGATCTGTTAACATCCACCTGGAAGAACATAAAAAATACATTCGCTACCATTTTTTGGTAAGTCAGGATTGGTAGATCATGCTTTGGATACTCCTTCACACAGGATCAGATTGAAGAAAACTAATGGTATAGCAGTTGTTACAGATCTAAAAGATTATTTTTTGAGTCAGTCATAGCTATGAAGAATTCTCCTAGCCTAGCCTGAACAAATATGATCTCATTTTTATTATTATTATGTGACAACATCATCGAACGATTGAACCCCTTCCAACTACTAACCGCGCTCAAACTTGCTTAACTTTTTGCATGAGCCATTAGTAGCAGAGGCTCTACCAATTGAACTTTGCTGGCTATTAATTTGGCACATTAATGTGCCAAAAATTTGGGAGACTGTTATCTTAAGGACAACTCTCACATAGCTGTAATTTTTTTTTTTTACAACATTAGAGGGCAATAAAATAGGAATTTAGTTCTTTTGCTCATTATAATTGTATTGTTTCACTTACTGTTGCATATATATGCTGTGTTGTGTTCTGATAATGCTGATTTGAAATTCAGCAAAATATAAGCAAGTTAATAAAACATCTTTTTATAAAATGGTTGTTAATACCATTAAAAATAAATCATGAAAAATTCTAAACTGTTGTGTCTGGAGCTATAAATCCCAAAGCTATTATTATCAAAGAAGTGACCCATTCTGTCCATCTACGTTTGCTAATACTAATCACATTAACCTAAGTTTTTCTGATTTCTTTCTTTACTAATCACAAATTTCCTTGATACATACAAACACACACACACACACACACACACACACTTCTAGCTTTACAACTCTTTATGAGTTTTAGCTTGCAAACACACACACACACACACACACACACACACACACACACACACACACACACACACACACACACACACACACACACACACACACACTTTCAATACCTCTATTTTATATTAGTTTACATAAAATAGGACCATTTCGTATTCCAATTTTATGTAAATCAGTAAAGCAAAAGGCATTTCATCTAAAATTAACTCTAACAAAAGTCAAATTCTCCTGATGTCATAAATTACTTCATTTTTATTATTAAATTCAGTGAAGTTTTCATCTACTCTTCCTCAGTAAACATTTTGTTACCTTCCAACTTGGAAGTCCCACCTTCAGCACCACATGTCAGTAACTTAAGCCTGTATTCATAAGATTTTCTTGGCAAATATATATACACAGAAATGATATGCCATCTTGATCAACTAAGCTAATTTCCTGGCTTCACATGTTCACAATGCATGCATAATTGACGATGGCAAATGCCCTCCAGTCATTCCAACTGCCCCCTGTATCCTTTTGCTAGAAAGAGATCATAAACCTATTGTCTAAATTAGACACAAAAAAAGTCTCTTTCCTGGCCCTGATGGCATCCCTCAAATTGTCTTGAAGGTCTCTGCACCAGAACTAACTCCTATCCTATGCCATCTGTACATACTCTCTTACTCCACTGGTATATATATCCCAAAGCCTGGAAATTGGCCTATATCCAACCCATTCTAAACAGGGTGACAAATCACTGCAATCTAACTACTGCCCTATCTCACTCACCTCAGTCCTATCTAAAGTGATGGAGAAAAACATCAACTCTCAACTCTTACTCTATCTTGAAGGTACCCAGCTATTAAGTGACCACCAGTACGGATTCCATTGATGCATGCCGATCAACAGGAGATCTACTCTCATATATCACCCATCTCTGGACAAATGCCATGGAAAAATTTGGTTGCACTTGATATCTCTAAAGTCTTTGACTGGGTCTGGAACAAAGGCCTACTAAGCAAACTCCTATAATTTGGACTGTCTTAGGACTTCTGCAGATGGATTGCCAGCTTTCTGTTTGGACGCACACTATGTGTGATAGTAGATGACTCCCTATCCTCTCATCATCCAACTAATGCTGAGATCCCACAAGGTTCAGTTCTCTCACCAATCCTCCTCCTTCTGTATATCAATAACCTACTTCAGTTGACTTCCAACCCAATATATGGTTTTGCAGATGACAGCACATTGCACTCCTCCCTTTCATTTGACAAACCCTACTCTACACAACTCACTTCAATCCATAGAAATTCAACCACCAATGCTCTTAATTCTGATCTCCAAGCCATCCTCCAATGGGATTTGGATAACCTAGTCAATTTCAATGCTAATAAAACCCATTTCTGTCTTATTTCTTACAAAAAAGAACCATTTCCTCCCAGTATTATTTTTGATAACACTCAAATTCCCAGACAAGATGAGATTTCTCTTCTTGGAATTACCCTGATATCAGGCCTCTCCTGGCATAAACAAATCACAACCATTGCATCCTCAGCTTCAAAAAAAACTAGGATTTCTCTTTAGCTGAAGACATTACTTCACCTCTAAACAGCTGTTGACCTTATACAAATCACAAATCCGCCCAGCTATTGAACACTGTTCTCACATTTGGAGTGGGGCTCCTAAAAGCACACTCAAAATGCTTGACTCAATACAGAGGAGAGCAATTAGACTGATAAATGACCCATCTCTTACCAACTTCCTCCCTTCACTTTCACATAGACATTTGGTCTCTGCAATTCGTATATTCTATAAATATTTCCATGGGAAATGTTCATCTGAAACAGCATCAATAATTCCTCCACTCTGTATTAAGCCCATTGAAACATGTACAGTTGCTGCCCAACATCCTTTCACAGTACACCTTGAAATCCACAGAACAAGTTTCTATTCCTCTTCCTTCATCACTGCTACTGCTGTACTGTGGAACAGTCTTCCCCCTGACATATTCACCTGAGGAATACAATATACAGGCTTTTAAATCAAATGTAAACAAGTTTCTCCTTTCCCAACTCACTACCCATATACGGTACTAATGTACTATAGGTTGATCAGCCAACCTCTTGTGTATGAGCCCAGCATAAAAAAACTGGGTCAAATGGCTTGGGAATATCAATCGACTGATATATATCATTGAGTTCTCCCAACTTTTCCATGATGCATGTCGAAAGGTGAGTGAGGTTGGCTATGAGATCTGTTGTGGAACAACAATGGGGGAATTAGTATTGAAGTTGATTGTTGATGATGTTTCATCATTATTTTTGAGAATATTGAGATCAGAAAAATAGGACAATAGTTAACGTTTGACTTTTATCACCCTTTTTAGGAACAGGCTGGATAAAAGCTCCCTTTTTGTTGGACAGATGCGAGATGAGTATGACAGCTTGAAGAGACAATATCAGATGGGTGTGAGTGATGAAGTATAGCTTTTAGTACAATTGGAGAAATACCATAAAGGCTAGGAAACTTACTGGTATCAAGACTACTGAATACTTATCTGAATTCCTGGTGAAATTTCAGAGGAATACTGTAGGCAGTGGAGGAGATTGCCTTGGTCATTTATGCAAGAATGAGGAAAAAAAAAACTGATAATGAGAATTCTGCTTTATCATTAGCAGATGTTACCATTAGGATGTGAGACAGAGATGAAAACATGGAAAGAAAGAAGTTGTGTCCCAGAACATTGATGAGGGATCAGAAGACTCAAGTGTCATTAGAAAAGGATACAAGCTTAGTTTACTTGGCTCTTACAAAGTCTGTTTTGGATTTGTTTATTTATTATTTATTTTTTTGCATTGCAAGATGTAGTGTATGTGGGGAATAAATTCATCCCAACCAGAAGAGTTTCTATTACTAAATCAGACCAGGTGCCTGAATCAGAAGAGCGGAAGCAATAATGAGACATATATGCGAGGCTCAGATATCCTGAATGTCATCATAATTGGCACTATCATAGTGCTAAAGCATATGAAGCAGAGAATGACTGGGAGAAGGATGATCTGTAGAAAGGGAAACATGGACAAGGTTAGAATTAGACCGGCTAAGAGAAGAACTAACATCAACAGTGTATCTAGAGGTAGCTAGTTAAGAATTGCTGATGTAGAGAGAATGATGAACATTATCTGGAATTCTGGGAGCTGGCGAATAATTTGTGTTTAAGTCATTACTGATAGCTAGAACAGTGCTGCTTCTCCTCCAGCTTGGTCTGTGAAATTGGAGAAAGAAAATGTGTCTGAATTGTGGATATATGTTGAAATCATCAAGAAAGATTATCTCACTATCAGAGTATTAGACTGCATGATTGACTTTCAAAGATAAATGGTGAACAGGTTGGTAAAGTCATCAGAAACAGAACAGACCAGGCAGCAAATGAAGGCAATAAGGTTAGGAAATGTGGAAATCTTAAGCCCAAGCAGATCATATAAGGGGGATTCCAAGTCCAATAACCTTTGGCATGGGATATCAGTGCAAGTTCTGCCCTTCCTATAAATGATATCATGGGAGATGTAATGATGAAAGTCGAGGCAAGATGTGGTTGCAGTTCATTGATAAATAACATATCAGGTTTCGATCTCTCTCTCTCTCTCTCTCTCTCTAGGTAATGTTAGTGCATATCATTGTTATTAGAACTGAAACCTCAGATATAAAGTCAATCTAATTTTTGGGAATATTTTTGGGTATTGGTAATGTTTTTTTTGTTTTTTTTTTGTATGTAATTTTTTTAAAGTCCTCTTGATAGCTTTTGCAGAACTTTTTTATCTATGGTGACTAGAACTTTTTATACTATCTATCATAGTAAAGAAAGAGTTAAGACATGCCGCAGGGATGAAGAACTTGTGGTCACCACTCCCACACAGGGAGTGACCAGACTCCAAAAATGGATAATGTCCTTGCAAACTACTATTCTTAGACTCCCTCCAGGCACAACCCGACAAACCAGCAGCAGAATTAGCCACTTTATCAAGAAGCCTCCTGCAGTGTTAGGTTAGGTCTTGGGTACAATCTGGAGGCTAGCCTGCAGGAACCACTTTACTGAAATACCTTAAAATGAAGGAGATACTGGTTCCCTAATTAAATAATTACAGTGTGGAAAGTGTAAATAGGGGAGCTTCCACCTGCAATGCATTTAGAAGCCCTGCTCTAGAGGCAAAACATGGCAATGCCACTTCTTTCCTCCAACAGGCTGGGTGGTGTTTTAGAGTGATGAAAGTCATCTACCACCTATGCTATAAGCTAATTCCCGGTTTCTCTCTCTCTCTCAGTATTATTACTGAAAGTTTCTCCTCTATACATAGAGTGTTAATAATACTTTTTTTTTTCTTTTTTTAGTGGTGGATAATGCATTGAAAAAGTATAAACAGGTATGTGCCAGTTATTCTATTCCTGCTGCCTTTTCACATTTCAAGCCTTTGATGGCTTTTTCTATTTCAAGTATGGATATGTATTCCTGACTGTAAGCCTGTTGATTGTTTTTTACCACTTTGCTATCACTGCTTGTTTCATTTAGCAATTTTTTGAAGTAATTACTCCATACTTCAAGGATATCTTTTTCTCCAGTTTTAATGCCACCTTTATCATTTCTAATTCTAATATCTTATTCTATTCTAATTCTAATTTTAATTCTATTCTAATGTCTTATATTGCAAATGTCAAAATGATTTTAAACTTAACAAGTTGCTCCTTAGATCTTGGTCATGTATGACAAAAATGTCATGAATGTATCTATTGGGGGGGGGGGGTTACGTGGTATGCTGCCAAGGACTGTTTTTTGAAGCATATGCTGTGGCAACAGTGACAAGTCATGGGCAAACTACTTATTATCATATTTAATTGTAATATTGGAAAAAAATTGTTCTCTACACAGTAGTGAAGTCTAATGGTAGCAATGGGAAAAGCTTCAGCAAACATAAAATTTCATCTCTGGGCACATTTCTGAATAGACTGATCATGTCCAGGCTGGTGCGTATATTGTGCTCTAGGAACATGACTTACATTATTTTAAATACAGCTCTGGAATTTCTGATGTTTCAGTCCATTTATACAATGTGTGGAACTAATAGTTTGGCAAACCTATCTTGATAAGTTGTATGTCATGGACTCTCTGGCATCAAGACTGAGGATAATGGCACTTCTGGTTTGCAAACCTTAGGTCCTTGCAAAACTAGAAATAAGTACATTTTCTGTATTATAATAATTTATATAAATGTACACAACTAGTACATTTATATAAATTATTATAATACAGAAAATATACAATAGCAATCTTATTATAATAAAAAAAAGGAACATGTTTGATGTGCTTCTTAATCACCTGGCAGTATCAGGATTTATGGAAAACAACATGAGGGCTGTTCCAAAAAACAGAATGGAGACAGAAACTGAATATCTACAAAAAGAAGTAAATTCTGTGAGAAAAGAGTCAATTATTAAGCAGGGGCTGCTCTCTTTTGAATGCCATCAAACATTTTTAAGGAAATTTTTGATATAATATCCAAAATGTGAGAACAGTATTATAAAGTTGGTATCTGACATTTATATAGCAACGCCAAACACGAAAAGCTATGCAAAACCTATAACACATCAATGCCATGTGTAGGAAAGTAGTCAACGAAGATGGAACCTACTGATATATTTTTTGAGCAAGTTGTAGCTGTGATCTTTAGGGAAAACTGTGTGGTAAGACTGTTACAAAGCACAGAGGTAGACAGATAAAAGTGCAGGACAAGAAATTGATTTGGTATATTTGGGACCGGAGCGTTTCTACAGACGTCAGGGAACTGGAGGAATGATAGCTAGTTCAACAGAAACAGCATCCGTGAAAATAATACCTATAGAAGCTGCATAAGGTGGAAACAAAATGACTGTGTGTGTGAGGGGGGGGGGGGGAAGAGCGAATACCCCAAAGGGAAAGCTAGTTCCTTGGACTAACATAGTCCTCTTGCCCAGAGAGGCTCGAGGAGAAAGTCAGATCAAGAAGAGATATCTGATTTCATATGGAGATCTCAGTATTGTCAAAATGAAGTATGATTTTTCTTGTGTGAAATAAGTCAGGATTGTGTTTTGTGGCATGGAAGTTGACAAGATTGACTAACCCCACTAAAATATTGCAAGGAAATCAGTGTTTAAGATCTTGTTTATGGAAAATCTTAGGATATATAGTGTTGTAAGGACTGTTGAGTGAAAAAAAAAAAAAAAATCCGAATGGACAGTACTGTCATTGACAAAACTATGGACAGGATTTGAAGAAAGGAAGTTATTCATCACAATGTTGTATACTGACCAGAATAATCATACAGAGTCAGGAGTTATAAACATGAGTAGAGAGAGTTGGAAAGGAAACCTTGGATTTCTGGAGATTGAGGATTCTCTAGATGTGATGTATTTGTGCCACAAAAAGACTAAGAGGGAAGGAGTAAGTCAGCCCAAGACAGAGAGAAAAATTTAATGATTCCTAGAGATTTGGTTATTATTAAATGTAGAGGAAGTGAAGCAAGATCTTTCTTATGAAACATAACACAGGACTAGATTTTGTTTTGGTAGTAATGAAATCTGATAGGTTGTCCTTGTCTCACTGGAGAATTAAAAGGAGACCAGTGTTTAAGACACTGGTTATGGAAGATGCTGAAAACTGTCTCATTTGAGCATAACGAGGTCTGTCAAATGAAGGAGAGGAATGAAATGTACATTATTAGCAAAAGCATGAACAGAATTTAACGTTAGCCAGCCAGGTCATTAATGTGTAGGAGAAAGAGAATAGATAGACATATAGAGCTCTCAGATGCACTTCATTGATATGGAAGTATGAAGTAAAGAAATCATCCACCACAACATGAAATGATTATCCAGATTTGAAGGTAGCAAACCCAATTGTGGAGAATGCATGGCAATTACCCTTGAAAATGTCAAGGGTAATTACAAAGTTTATCCAAACATTTCCATGACTTACACAGTGTGTGGGTTAAGTAATGAGATTGATTTTTTACAGCACAGCCCTTTGAATAAAAGTAACAAACATGTTTATAGTTTTGACTGGTAGAGTGTGTTGTAATTGCAGGTGCAACTTTCAAGCAGAGTGATGCAGCAGTTTCAAAAGTAACCTCTGAAGTAAGAGTGTGTGAGTGGAGCATGTCAGAAGTTGAATCATGGAGCAAAGAGCTGTGATAAAATTTTATTGTAAATTAGGAAAACTACTACAGAAGTGTACCAAGACCTAAAAAAAAAAGTTTACAGCAATGATTGTCTGAGCCGTGCACAGGTGTTCCACTGGTTTTCAATGTTTAAAGAAGGAGAGGGAGTCCCTGGAGGATGAACCACACTGTGGATGGCGATTTTCAACATGGACAAATGAAAATGTAGTGAAAGCTACGGAAAGTGTTGCCCACAACAGGTGAATAATCACTAGGCTATTTGCTGTACAGTATGATGCCAGTAAGGAAATGGCCAGATTAATCTTAAAAAGAGATTTGCACAAGAGGAAGATTTGTTCAAGGTTTGTGCTGCACATATTGACATGAACAGAGAGAGCACCAGGTTGTATGTTATCAAAATTCATCCATGCAGTTGATCACGATCATGATATTTGCAAAGAATTGTCTCCAGTCATGGAAGTTCGTGTTTTTAGTTTGATCCAGAAACAAAATGCAAGGGTATGTGATGACATGGAACATCTTCTCCGTGGCAGAAGAAAGTCAGGCTGCAAAAATAACGTGCCAAGATAATGGCACGTTATGGTCAATGCTTTTTTAATGGTCAAACACTGCTGGAATTATCCACCGCAAATTTGCTCCTGAGGGAACCACAGTGAACGGTCAGTATAAAGAGTAATGCAACATCTGTATATCCACATGCGACGTGTCAGGAAAGAACTGTTCCACAGCAACGTACTGTGGGCTGCCTGTGAAGCATTTTCTGGCTTTGAAATCAATCTGTGTGATTGAACATCTCTTCCTATTTGCCAGATTTGTCTCCCACAAACTTTTCCTCTACCCACACAAATGAAGTGTGCCTTGAAACTTCAGTGACACTGAGGACATCCAATGCGGTGTGACCCAGAAAATGAAGGAGGTTCCTCTTCAGGACTTCCATCATGCCTTCACAAACCTGTACGACAGATGTAAACATTGTGTGGAATTGGAGGGAGAATGGACAGTACTGTCATAAATTTGAATGTCATAATTTGAATCTGTGTAATTGAAAATTCCAAATATAGTTCTTTGTTTCGATATAATAATTATCTCATTACTTTAACAGGCACACTGTGTATATCAAAAGGTGAATGAGTCAAAATGTGTATGGCTAGAAAATCTGCAATGGATCAAGAGTGGCTAGCAGAATCCACAATCATGACCACTAATTAATTGGTCAGCCTGCAGATAGTGAAGACGTTGACCTTTGATGACTTCTCTACTCTTTGAGAGAATCTCGATGAGGGAAATGGACTGAATCTTATTTCCAAATAGTATCAGGTAGATGGCAGATGAGCATGATAATCTCTGCAGATATATAGGATAAGTCATATTTATGGAGTGCAATTGACAGGATATTGCCTGGACCACCACATTTATTGCAGTAATCTGTCATTTATCTGACCTTCAAAACCCTTCAATTATCGGTACAGCAAACTGCCCTCCTGGTGTGATCAGATAAATGGCAGATTACTGTATAATGAATATTATAAAAAATTCCAATACATTTATAAAAAGTATTGGAATTTATTATAATATTCATTATAAAAAAATTATAATGCATTTTATTTCCCAAAGGGAGTAAGTAGAACTCCTTTAGGAGAAAGGAGTTCAACAGCAACAACAATAACTAAGTTTGTGGATAACAGTCATTTTGAAAGGTGATGAGAGTATGGTACTGCCATTTCATTTGTACTGTTGTCTGAAATAACATGATTTGTTTGGTCAATATTTCTGAGTTCCTGAGTTAAAAATCTGAATTTGAAGAAGGAAGACCTTGCCTCTGAGAAAGATTGACTAGCTCAGAAACTGGCTGAAAAAAGCCTACAAAAAGTTCCTCTACTCAGTAACTAGAAATGAACCTATAACAATCTTCTAGTGTGGTTTAATACTATAGAGCCAAATATTGCCACAAGGCCATGCAGGCACCTCTGGAAAGCAATAAAAGCTTAGAATATAATAAATTGCAATTATAAAAAAAAAACAAAGTTATGAAAGGACACTTACCTGCAAAGCACAATTCATTAATCTCACAACCAAATCAAATTGCTGGTGTTCCAACATTGCCTTATTTCCAATAACATGCTGGGCTAATTCCAATGTGAGGGCAAGACGAGCAGTCTTGCTTTTTAATGCTCTTAATACTGCTGGAAAGGTCTATTTAGAAATAATGTAATCAGTCAAAATTTTATTATGACCATCAATAATAAAATTATTTTTACATATTATTTTACATATGCATAATACTTATTTTATGCATATATACAATATACTTACAGATGATTTTTATTATAAACCATTTACGAGAAAATAAACTAAGACATTCTCCCAAGTTTCATTTACAAGTGCTCAATGTGAACCCCCCCCCCCCCCCAACAATCTATAGTACTATTCAATAAAATCAAGAGTACTAAACAAATACAACTCCCACACTTTCACACCCTTCAGAATACTTTCCACTTACCCATCTTCAAAACAATAACTACCAAAAAAAACCACTACAATTCCCATACAATTACAAAAATACTATGTGCTAGCAGGCTTCACATTCTATATTGCATTTGAGATACAAACTTTTCTATGAAAACATCCAGCATTTTACATAATCTTTTTCTTCCTATCATGGTTCTCAGTCAAGTAAACTATTCCAGTCTTGTGCCATCACTTACTTGAACTTCCAATTCTGCTTTTTCCATTTATATCTATACAGTATGAGGTAAACAAAAAGTGAAACTTAAAATATTCAAAAAGAAAACCTGACTGGACTTCTTCCAAACTTGTGGCAAGATAGTAATGAAACTAAAATTGATATTCATTTCAATAAAATTATTACAACCATGTTAGAAGTAATTACTTTAATTTCCCAACGTTTTGAACTTAATATTATGGTCATCATCTGGACTATACACATATATATACAAAGACAAGCTATATTACATTTCAAACAGCATACCAAAGTGACAATGATTTGATCAACCATTATTCTACTGGCCTGATCTCTAGTGAGGAAAAAAGGGAAACACACACACACACACACTGATGTGCTAACTTCTCCACTATATAGTGGAAGAAATAAAATTACAAGAAATCCAACAAGCAATACAATAAAAAATAAATTGGGAAAATCCCTTGTGAAAATCCTCAATGTGAACCTCCCCCCCAACAATCTATAGTACTATTCAATAAAATCAAGAGTACTAAACAAATACAACTCCCACACTTTCACACCCTTCAGAATACTTTCCACTTACCTGTCTTCAAAACAACAACTACCAAAAAAAACCACTACAATTCCCATACAATTACAAAAATACTATGGAATAAATGGATGGAATAAATAAATAGATGGAATAAATATAGAACTCATTCAATATGAGAGCACCCTGTTTATCAAACAACTTTTTAAATTATTTAACAATATCTGGCAGTAAGGAAAAATCTCAGAAAATTAGAATAAAGCATTTATTATCTCAATATATAAAAAGAGCAATAAGTGCAAACTACAGAGGATAAGTCTCCTAAATACTAGTTATAAGTTATATGTGCAAATATTAACTTCAAAACTTAAATGATATGTAGAAGATAAACTTTGTGAAAAACAAAATGGCTTCCAAACAGAATGATTGTGTATTGGCCCAGACAGTATTAAAAGCTGAATTAAGAACTGAAGATGCTGTCAGAATTAAAAACTTGTTTTTAATTCTGACAGCATCTTGTTCTGATATCATTGATAGCATCTCCGATGCAAAAGCTAATAAAGAATTCATCAAAGTTAAAAACTAGCACCAGAAGAAATTTGAAATCTTCCAGCATCAAAGTGCTACAAAACGATCGCAATTCCAACAAGATTGCGTCATGAATTTATTATTGATATCCTTAACAGATGAAGCTGTTAATGTGTTAAGTCGAGGACATAATTTTGCCTGGGAGTAAATATATTATTAAAATATATTTACTCCCAATAAAAAGATATATTAAATACATATTTAATATATGGAGCACCTAAAATTCACAAACAAGGTACACCCTAAGCCCTATTGTGGATAGTATAAATGCTGTGAGCATGGGTGCCTATGAAAGTGGTGGTAATGGGCAGTAGATGGCGTTGGTGTAGTTGCAGTTCGTTGTAGTTGGTGGATTGAATAGTGGAGACAGAGAATTGTAGAGCAAGTGCCCTCCCTCGATGAGTCTATTAACTCCCTGGAGGTGTCATATAATAATAATAATAAACAGTCCCATATACAAACTCGCTAAACATTTAGCTAAATTACTAGCCAACTTCACAAATAATTTGCCCTTCTTTGTTAAAAATTCTGTTTACCTAAACAGTATTTTAGAAAATCATATCTTAAAAAGTTTAGACGTAATGATTAGTTTTGATATCACTTCCCTATTTAACAATGTACAGTTAATTGAAACCCTTGATTTACATTTTCCATGGAAAGGGAAGATATACAGACAACTAGATGGAACAGCAATAGGCTTTCCCCCCCTTTAGCCAATCTCTACATAGAACACTTGGAAAAGCTAGTTATGAATACAGCCACTCTCAAATCAGTGATTTGGTTATGCTATGTTGATCATGTGTTTGCTATTTGGCCACATAGTCCAGACACATCGGATACATTTTTAGTGCATGTAAATAGCCAACACTCTAAAATCCACTTCACAATGGAACAGGAACCAATGACTGTCTGTCCTTTCTGGATACAGTAATCACACGGCTTCCAGATGTTTCCTTATCTCTTTCTGTTTATAGAAAATCCACACACATACAGGGAGATATTTGCACAAACTGTCACACCATCATCCAGCTCAACAGTATAGTATCCTAAAACACTAACTCACAGAGCTAGAGCTATTTGTTCCAATGACAATGCTCTTACTGCTGAACTCACTCACTTATGTCACACCATCCTGGCCAACAGCTATAATTTTCATAGGATAGAAAAAATACTAAATGCTCCCCAGAAATCTCCTCCCTTGCCTACCATATAAGACTGCAGCAAAACTGTTACCATCCCATACATTCAAGGCACATCTGAAAAGATATCTAGAATGCTCAATAAATATCGACTATGCACAGTATTTAAACCTTATGTCAAATTGGCAACTCTTATCCATTCATCTAAGGACAAACTCTTTTTTTTTTTTTTTTATCACATCCAGGAGTTTATGAAGTGCCCTATTCTTGTAACCAGGCTTACTATGGACAGACAGGAAGAACTGTTGACATTCACTTAAGTGAACATAAATAATACATCCAGCACTACTGTTATGGCAAGTCAGATCTAGCAGACCATGCCTTGGATACCACTTCACACAGGATCAATTGGAAGAAAACAAAAGTACTACTCAGAAGTCATAAGTCAGAGCGTTTGTTTTTGGAATCAACAGAAGCTTTAAAACATACTCCAAACCTCAACAAGTATGGCTGTATAAATTTACCAAAAATCTGGGAGACAGTCAGTTTAAGATCTAATTAATATCTGTTTTCTCTCTTTTTTCCAACACAAATGGCACCTAATTAGGACTTTAGTTCCTTATGTTGTCTGTTACAATTTTTTTAAACTAGTCCCACTGTCATACCAAAATGTTGTTGTTTCACATACTTGAACAAACTGTTTTTGTGCTCTGAAGATGCTGGATATAATACCACAGAAATATCAGCAAATAAGTTAATAAATATTATTTTCTTATCATTCTGTGTTGTCTTCAATACCGTGAAAATAAATAACATGTACTGTGAACACATAAGCCTTTCCATGCATAAAAGAAGTATTTTGAGAAGTTAAGTGAACTAATGGAGACACAGACATGACCAAGAGCTATTTGTCCTTGGAAACTTGAATCGCAGATAGTTCAGGGGATCTAACAGTAGATCTTCTGGTGAAGATGTAGAAAAGAATGGTAAAAGACTGATTGCATTGCATGAGGTATAAGAATGTCAACTGATGAATTCATGCTTCCAGCAGAAAGATAGTCAAAAATTTACTTGGATACAGTATACATGAGGTTTAAATGATTTATCAACCTCTGATCATAAAACAATAATGACACTGCATTCTAAGAGAAGTAAGATTATTGAGAGATGCAGAATATGACAAGTACAAATTAGCAGTGAATGTTAAAGAATTGTATGAAAGTAGGGTCAATCAACAACTGAACATGCATGAGAAATGGAGTGCTGGTGAAGTTTATAATGATATGAAGGGTTTGGTACACGTGGCATTAAAGGAAACATTAAATTTTGAAAATCATTTGAATCACAGTAAGGCAGAGTGGATGACAAAACAAGCTTTTGAAACTATTACTGAGAAGAAGAAGAAGAGGAAAAAAGCATATAAAAAAACTTTATAAGAGCTTAGTTCTTGTAGACAGGAGGACTGGGGGAAAATGCTAAGTTATTAAGCGAGGCAAGAGAAAAAAAAACTATGAACATGTAAGGAAAAATGTCGGAACAGTCTGTTCTAGAATACACTATTGTTAGAGTATACATCATTTTAGGCACATAAGAATATCAAATCAGACACCATAATCACTGATGTTAGCACCAATAACAGTCTGGATGAAATATTTTAAGGATTTTCTAACAGAGGATAGGGGAAAGAATACATAAAAGAAGACAGGTGTGATTTGAGAGTATAGGATTGGTGGATCCTTTTTTTTGGAAGATGAGTTGCATGATACATTTGGCAAGTTCATGGAATGGGAAGGAAGAGGGCCAAGGAAGTATCCACAATATTATGGAAGTATTATAGATGACCAGCTACTAAGGATAATAAAAAATTTTAAATTAAGTTCTAAAAGGAGATCTGACTCCTGGCAATTGGTCGTTATCATAAATAACTCCCATTTTTAAGAAGGGTAATAAGGAAGATCCTTCAAATTATAGGTATTAGTGAAATGGCCACCCTCACATCCCATTTCCCCACTGGCTGTAAATCTATAGTACATCAGTATTGTGGACTGGCTAAGGAATTTTTTAATTTAATTTTATTTTTTTATATAATCTGGAAACCCTGCTCTAGAAAAACATTAACTTTTTCAAACTTTAGGCCTCCAATGAGTGGGGCAGTGGTTTGACACTAGTGGTGGAAGTCCCTCCCAACTAAAGACAATCACAAACATCCACAGCAGGATTCAAATCCAAAAGATTAAACTGAAAACACGAACTTTCATCACCAGTGACAATTCTTGGCAACACATCACAATCTTGATCAACTGTATGGATGAAATTTTGACAACATGTGACCTAGTGCTATCTCTCTATTTGTGTGTCAACATGAAAGGCATAAACCTTGAACAAATCTTCCTCTTGTGCAAATCTCTTTCTAAGATCAATCTGGCAATTTCCTTACTGACAGTGAGTAGCCTAGTGGTTATTCACCTGTCATGGACAATAATTTCCCTAGCATCACCACATTTCATTTGTCTGTGCAGAAACTGGCCATCCACAGTGTTATTTCATTGTTCAGGGACTCCATCTCCTCTTTCTCATCTCATCTCATCTTCTTTATACCCTCTTTTACCTTGCGGTGTCGAGGGTCCATTGATCATCGGACCTCAATCCGTTTACAGGATAAGGTGGTCAGCCCTATGCTGCGGTATATCCTATGGGCTGTAGTGTTAAGTTCTCAAGGCCAGTTTGCCTGCTTTGTGGGATGAAAAACCCCAGAATAAACTGAGGAAAAAACCCTGCTGTCCACGCCCAAGACTGGCTAACTTGGCTATGGCTGAGGAAGATCCTTCAGCTCCTCACGTCACCGACGGGAATCGAACCTAGGACACTCCTTCCCCAGGCATATGGTTGCGAAGCGCATAGCCACTAGGCTAACCGCGCGGACTCATCTCCTCTTTAAACATTGAAAAACCAGTGGAATGCTGCACGGTTCAGACAGTCATCACTGTAAACTTTTTTTAGGTCTTGGTACATTTCTGTAGCAGTTTTTCCTAATTTACAGTAAAATTTTATCACAGCTCTTTGCTCCATGATGCAACTTCTGACATACTCCACTCACACTCTTACTTCAATGGTTGCCACACAAAAACTGCTGCATCACCTGATTCAAAAGTTGCACCTGCAATTCAACACACTCTAGTGGTTGAAACTGAACACATTTGTTACTTTTATTCAAAGGACTATCCTGTAAAAAATCAAACTCATTACTTAACAGACACTCTGTGTGTATATATAAAATAATATATGAAGGCAACTATAATGTTAATAATACCCATATTAAATTTCATCATAAAATTCATAAGATTCTGGAATTACCTTTCTAGCATCAGATATTTTGTTTTCAAAAATGCAATTCACACAGTTACGCAACACTTCAAGTCTTCTGGCACTGTTGTTTATTAATCCTCTGTTATCCAACAATGAAGAAACAGGTGGGCCCATTGGAACTATTCTAGGCTGCTGAGGCTTGATTGCTTGAAGTCTACAAAGAAAGGAACATGAAAAATATTATTATTATTGCACAGGCACCTCCATCAAGTCCTAAGACTCATTGTTGGCAACCCAAACTATCTACACTATATCTATTTTATCTCTCCATGAAACCATTACCAGACAAAGCATTCAGAAATGAATCTGGCACTCATTCTATTTATTCACCACTGTCCAAAAAAAAAAAAAAAAATCTAGTCCTCACATCCCTCCTAACCACAATCTTACCCAAATTCCAGAGATTATCTGTTGTCCTAACCTCTCTAGCCACATGCTGAAATATTTCCTCTGTATTAATCCTATAAAATTCTTTACGTAACTAAAATGTTTCTATCATATATCTTTCTTTTTTGTCAATCAATCTATTCCCATAGGAAGCATTCCTCAGACCACTCATCTTGGACACTCAACTTCTGTATCCTCTCCACTATTCCTCATCCCAAAGAAACCCAAGAGACCAGAGCTGAGCATAGTAATCCAGATGGTCATATAAAAACTTTACAAAGAGGAATGATAACTCTTATATCTCTGTTTCTTAGTGGGTTCTTCAATAAGCAAGTCATCTTATAGGCTACCTTAGCAATATACCCTCTAAACTTCAACTCTCTTATTTGCTACTATCTCAAAATCTCTGGTTTCATCAATTTCATGGAGTACAGTTCCCTTAATGCAGTACACAGCTTGTAATCTTTTTATCCCAAAATGCATAACTTCATACTTTTTCACATTAAACTGACATCCATTATGTTTTGCCCATACTGTCAGCCTATTTAAAATTATCCAGCAAACTCTCTACATCACCTTGATTAACTATTATTCTACCCATCTTTGAATCATCAGAGAACAAGCATTTATTCTGTATATAAATGATATTTCCCATAGCATTTATATACAAATTAAACAGCAGTGTTCCAAGCAGAGAGCCTTATTGCACATCACTGGTCACATACTTTCTCATGGATTCTGCTCCTCCACATACCACTTTTTGGTATCTGTCCATTGGCTACTCTTGTATCCATATCACCAGTTTCATATACATTCTCATTTGTTCCAGTTTGCACAACAGAGTTCTATGTAGTATCTTGTCAAACACCTTTGCAAAATTCAGCAACAGCATCATGTAACGATTCTCTCTTTGTTCAAGTTGGTTGTCACTCTATGATCAAATATTAGTAAATTATTAAGCCACGTGCTATTCATGACCAACCCTTCATGAAGCCTTGCTGCTTCTAAAACAGTATCATATTCTTATCCACCACTCATTCCTGAATATTTGATCAACTATTCCAGCACTTTTACTACCACTCCTGAGATACTGACTGGTCTATAATTTGCTGCTACAGATTTAGATCCTCCTTTATGCAAAGTAATTATTTTACCTTCCTTCTTCCACTCCCTTGTGACTTTGCTAGAGCTAAGAGATCAATAGCCTAATCAAAGGCTCAGCAGTTCCCTTGCACATTCTTGTAAAATGTGAACTAATATTTCATATAATCCCAGCTGTATTTGCATTGAGATTCTTCAAAAGTATCTCCAATTCATCAATCTCTGTTTTCACATCAGTCCCTGTCACCTTCGCCATAATAGTATCCTCACTTGGATGATATACCCTTGCAAAGCCACTAGGTCACTCAGTGGCTTAACTATTATGCTTCCATAGTAATTTTTCTTCCTACTTGCCACATAACAAAATCACATTATCAGAATTTCTGAAAATGTGATTTTGAATTCCTTACCATGCTGGTCACCCTTCTTGCCTGCATCCCATGCTATTCATGAATTAGATGGTCACCTTTCTCCTTATCTACCTTCCACAACATTTTCATTTTTTTTTTGCAGCTCATACTTAATGATATACCTTATTATTATTTTGTACTTCATGAAAAATAATCAGTAAATGAAAAACTAACAGAGGGTATTAAGGAGCCGATTACTTCAGCACAACCTGTAAGTACCTACAGTCTATCAAATCAGTTATCCTTACAATTAAAAAACAGACATGTGCAAGATACCTTATCATATTTTGTCCTAATCATCGATCTCGTGTCTGATTTCTCCTTGGACATACAGTTTGATACTGCTTCCTCCAGCTACCTTTTCATAATCCTCCATGCACTGTGAACATTCACTCATTTCAAATCTTTACACCATGGGTAGAACTTCAGGCTGCCTCTTAAGTGTATCATAATTAACTGTCCTGTAGTTCCACATATACTCCTCCTTAATTGAAATTTCCACATTTTGCTACCTTCCAAGTCAAGATCACATGATTGCTCTCTGCAGTTGGAGGCAATGTAGCCAACAGTAAGTGTTATAAATTCCATTTTCTTCCTGTTATGTGATCTTTCCTTCTTCCAGTCTATGCCTCTGAAGTTAAAGTACTCCATAACCATTACTTGACTTGTGCTGATTGTACTAATCTGTTAATGTGTCTTTGATATCATCCCTGACAATCCCTGGCCTATAGTAGCAACCAGTTTTATATTTTGCCCTACTGATCTCGATCTCACATCAAATTGCCTCAAAAGAACTGCCATCTGTCCAAATAACCAGGTGGCATCTGTGAATAAGCTACTCTAAACGATAAAATGTGTATCCACATTTTATTGTTATTGTAAGCGTTTTTCATGCAAAATAATCAGTAAACAGAAAACTAACAGAGGGTACTAAGGAGCAGATTACTTCTGCACAACCTGAAAGTACCTATAGTCTATCAAATCAGTAATCCTTACAATTAAAAAACAGCCATGTGCAAGTGCCTGCTATGCCTTACCATATGAAGTAAAGGTCAACGACGAAAAAGCATCTTGAGTCTTGCCAGGGTAGCACTGTCGATTGCTAACAAACTCAATGACAATATGAAGTGCTGCATCTGTAAAACCAAAATTACCGATAAAACACAGGATATACTGCACAATTTCTGTGGCCACTGGCTACATGCTTCCTGCACAAAAATAGATGAATCGGTGCACAACCTTTTTATCGATCTCAACCAGCCTTTTTTCTGTTCACTTTGTCTCCCTTCCATAAAACAACTTCTGAACTTAGCCAAACAAGTCAAAAACCTTGAAAACAATCCATTAATACTATGATTGAAGCCTTCTTTTTCCAAAATCCGAATGCTGGAAACTAAGCTTGAGCTACTCGATGATCAGCACCACATCACAAATGCACTCTTCCCCGTTAATGAATTCCGCGACCTAATCGCATCAACAGTACATGACTCGTTCAAGGCCAAAAACAGGAGACCCAAGGCAGTTATTTTGAACTTTCCGATGGAAATGGTAAATTATTAAAAGAAGACATCAGCAAATTAGCAGAAGAATGCAACTTCAATCCCAGAAATATTGTCAGATTCCATCGTTTCAGACCCATAAATAAAAGAAAGGTCAGAACAAACTTTCCATGTCTCATGAAAGTGTGTGACACACTGACAAGCACATCCAAATTAATAACAGCAATAAATAATAAGTATAAGGATACTTCCCCCCCCCATGCATAAGTGCTCGACATGTCTTAACACTTGCCCAGAAAGAACAAGGACAGCATCTTCGAAGACAACTTGAAGAAAACGAAAAACTGGAGAGAAACAGTTGGATCATCAACTATAAACCATGTTAAATTAGCGCAAAAATCAAGTGACACTATTAGCAGCCACCATGGAGACCAATAAGCAGGCACTGCAAATGTGCAAGACCCTTGTGGTCAAATATATGACATACAGAACCTTGCACATCCATAGCCTCAACTCCAACCTTAATAGTGTCCACTACCATCTTCAGAAACTCAAATCCCCCCCCCCGAGCACTATTCATCACAACCTTCCAAACTACACCCTCTTTAACTCCTTTGAAACAAGGGTGGCATCTGCACAATATCTGATCTAACATACCTTGCCAGAGAGCACCTAACCTAGAATCACCCAACTTTGACCTTCTTTGGTTGTAAATATCCCTTTCCCACTCAGTCAAATTCATTTGCTGTCTCTATTGCTCTCCTAATGCCACCAACCACTCTGAGCTCTTTAATTTCCTCTCCTTAAAAACTGATTTTCTCCAGTCCCACTCTCCTAAAAGTGAAATCATCCTCCTAGGAGAATTTAATGTCCACAACACCAAGAGTGGCTTTCCTGCTCCAGTCATACAGATCTTGTAGGCAGAGATGCTGAAACATTTGGCATCACTAACAACCTTACACAAATTGTTCACATGCCAACCAGAGTAACAAGATAACTCGATCCACTCCCCAAAAGCTCTAGATCTCTTCCTCACCAATGACTCTTCCAAATACACAGTGAATGAAGTGAGCCCCCTCCCCCCCGGGCAATTCCAACCACAATCTAGTGCTCATCTCCTCCCCATGCAACAACACTTGCACAGCCCACTCCCATATAAGCGTAGTTTAGCATTATAACAGTGCCAAGTGGGACAGCCTCCGTGACTTCTATGCCTCATTCCCATGGTTGAACTATTGTTTCCAGTCTTCCAATCCAAACATATGCACTGAACGGTATCATGAACCAAAATGAACCAAACTGGCATGAAAACATACATTCCCCACACTTCTCTGAACTGCCATCCTCTAACTTAACCCTGGTTTTCCAAAAGATGTGCCAAGGGTGTGCAAATGAAAAATCAAGCATACCTCAACTGGCTTACATCAAGAACTCCATCCTCTTTCAATGCTTCTACCAAAAGCCAAAATTAGATGCAAGAAAACTATCAATGCTTCCAAAACAGAATGAGAATAGGCAAAAAACAAGAAAACTGCATCCTGTCCAAATGGCAGCTGTGCCTTTGGCCTCTTGCCAAAGCAACTGGTTGTAACTTTTGTCCAGTACTATTCCCAATCTCATACCCAGATGGTTCTATTGCATCATCACCCACGGAAGAAGCCAATCTCCTGCCTTCACACTTTGCTTCTAATGCATGCATGCATTGCTCCCAACCATTCCAGCTGCCAAAACATACAAAAGCCCTATATCTTTTTGTCAGAAAGAGATCAGAAACCTATTGTCTAAATTAGACACGAAAAAGTCTCCTGGCCCTGATGACATTCCTCCAATTGTCCTGAAAATTTGTGCACAGAACTGACTCCTATCTTATGTCACCTGTATATATTTTCACTCCACTAGTATCTATTCCCTAAAACTGGCCTCTATTCAACCCATTCTCAAGAAGGGTGACAAATCACTGCCATCTAGCTACTGTCTGATCTCACTCACCTCGGTCCTGTCTGAAGTAATGGAAAAAATCATCAATTCCCAACTCCTACACTACCTTGAAGGCACCCATCTAATACACAACCAGCAGTATGGATTACATCACTGCTGATCAACATGAGATCTGCTCACATGTCACCCATCTCTGGACAAATGCCATGGAGAAATTTGGTGAATCTCAAGTGGTTGCACATGATATATCTAAAGCGGCAGTTCCCAATCTTTTTGACTCACGGCACCCTTTTTAGAATCAATTTCTATGGTGGAGCCCCTTAGGTCCATACAATAAACTCAGTTCCTCCAATTTAATCATTACATCCAATTCAATTCAAATACATATTCGTTCATCACTTGTTATTCGAAATTTTTATTATTCATTATAGAAGAAAATTCCTATTTCATTTTACTAACTACATTAATTTTACATCGATTAATTGTACATTAATTTTACAGTGCAACTAGAGTACACTGTAGTGCAACAGTAGGCCTAAATTAAGACATAACTTAAAATAACGTGTAAACATTTAATGAGACACCTGTGGTTGCATTTTTTTTGCACAGTTTTCTAATTTTAAGTTCAATTGATGATAATTGCAGGCGAATGTCTGGTTCTGCATTTGTTTTGGTACCTGTATAGGCAGGGAATCCTGCTTCACAGAGATATGCAGTTGAGAAAGGCAGCAATACTAATTTTGCTTTCTCAGACAAGATTTTGAATTCATCTTGTAAATGCAGCCAAAACTCCGGTAGACTTTGGTTTTGAAACGCGATTTTTAGTTCGCTGTGAGATGTCAAATCTATGAGGACCTCATATTCTGCTGAGTTTAAGCTGGGTAGTTTTTTGTTCACGCTGAACACATTCAGTACCCATTTAAAATCATCAAGCACCTTCTCTTGAGCTGTCGGAAAATAATGTTCAAACGAGTCTTTCAAAGCTTTGAGATGCACCTGAATATTTTTCTGTATTTTCTCTTGAATCTTGATGTTATTTTCGTTCAAGAAGCTTTTTGTAAGAAGGAAGCAATCGATATCTTCCTTTTCCACGCACTCCAACCAATACATAAGTTTCCTCTTAAAAGAAGACATTTTGGCATTTGCATCAAAAACTGTGGCAGTTTTTCCTTGCAATGAGAGATTCATTTCATTCATTTTGCTAAAAATATCAACCAAATATGCCAGTTTGTACACCACTTCATCATTTAAAACCGTCGCTAATAGAGCATTATGGTCTATCAAACGTGTCAACGCTTTTCCTCGAGACAACCACTTTACTTCAGTGTGCATCAGGAGGGACTTATGGTGGCTTCCCATATCTTCACGCATTAGTTTTAAGACCCTGCTTTTAAGAGATCATGATTTTATATAGTTTATTATTTTTATGGCATCATTCAACACTATCATAAGCCCAGAAGGCATTTTTCTTGAGGCTAGTGCGTGTCTATGAAGAACGAAATGGCTGCTGCTACATTTCTTTGCCTTATCTTTAATTTTGGCAATGACTCCAGCATTGTGACCCATCAGTGGATATATCTGCACAGTTTTCCCATGGTATTTTATTTGATGAGAAGAATTCATTGAAAAGATTAAATATTTCACTCCCTGATGTGTCGGTTGGTAGTGGTCTGCAAAGAAGAAGGTTCTCCTGATAGCTTTGAGTAAACATAACGAATAATTTGTAGTGCGAATTTGGTACACCTGATGCAACTGACAAGTATCTTTCATGTCATCAGCCATATCATTGATTCATCTAGCAACGGTGTTATTTGATAAAGGAATGTTGGAGACCAACTTAACAGCTTTTTCATCAAGCAAACACTTGACAATATCGATTGTACAAGGTTTAATAAAGAGTCTCTGCAATGGTATGAGCTTCACCAGCTCAAGCTACACAGTAACTTATTAGGTAGGAAGCTTCCAGTACTTTTTCATTATTGGTTTTAGCAAGTGTTGTCATAGTTTTCTGGGAAGCCAAAATTTCGTTGCACTTCCTCTTGAAAAAACCATACGGTTTATCTTTCAACTCGGGATGGTTTTCCTCAAAATGACGCCACAGTTTAGCAGGAAACATGGAACTGTTGTTGAAAGTTTATTTTTCACTTGGTCAGACTATAATAAATTTAGTTTAATCCTTTATCCAAGTGTGTGTGCAAACAAAGTCTGTGCCTGAAAGTATCTTCAGGACTGGGGTAAAGTGGTACAACACCGGGTGACTCCTTGCAAAGGTGGAGCAAGCTACCAACACTCCTATCTCAGTATCTCCCATAATGCAAAACACATCTCCTTGCAGATATGTATAATGGTATGCATTAAGGGAAGAGCCACTACCCAGACTTGTTTCGACCTTTATTGAGGTCTCTTCAGTGGGAGCCAGGCCCGAGTGGAGATACCAAGGCAGAAGCATTAGCAAGGTCATCTCCTCCTATAGCTTGCTCCACCTTTGCAAGGAGTCGGCCAGTGTTGTATCACTTTACCCCAGTCCAGCGCAAACTTTGTTTGCACACACTTGGATAAAGGATTAAACTAAATTTATTATAGTCTGACCAAGTGAAAAATAAACTTTCAACATCTTTCTCTAAATCCAGAGTAATTTAATAAAAAGGTGGCACACCATTTGGCAGTTCCTATAGGAGGAGATGATCTTGCTAATGCTTCTGCCTTGGTATCTCCACTCGGGCCTGGCTCCCACTGAAGAGACCTCAATAAAGGTCGAAACAAGTCTGGGTAGTGGCCCTTCCCTTAATGCATAACATTATACATATCTGCAAGGAGATGTGTTTTGCATTATGGGAGATACTGAGATAGGAGTGTTGGTAGCTTGCTTCACCTTTGCAAGGAGTTTCCCGGTGTTGTACCACTTTACCCCAGTCCTGAAGATACTTTCAGGCGCAAACTTTGTTTGCACACACTTGGATAAAGGATTAAACTAAATTTATTATGAAACATGGAACTGTTGGTCAACACATTTCCATAACTCACACAGAGAGGCCGACCATCATTTGTTTTTGTGAATCCCATATTCAAGTAACTTTCTCCGTATTTTCATTTTTTATTGGGAGGTCTTTCCCCAACTGCCCAACTTCTGTCGCGTTTTGCAAACAATGATTAAGGTGGCACCGCAGATTCAGAAATGGTTTCTTTTGCGGAAAGCTCTTCTGACAAATAAACGCTGGAGCATTGCTTGGTTACCATCTTTTTTTTATCGTTGGCTCATCTGGCGAAGTAATGGAGTGAGCTGCTGGTTTGTCCTCCTTTTCAAATGTACCATCTTTTTTCTTCAAAGTACCTGTTTGAAACCAGCAATCCATGCCTAAAAGAAAATCACACAGGAAGTCGGTTATGAGACTAACCGACTTTATCTTTCATAACCCAGAATATAAAATAAAGCAAATAAAAATTTTATAATAAAATATAAATACTTACCTACTTGAAAACCAATAAAAGCACCTGAGTCAATCAATAATGTAACGTTTTTCTACCAGAAATGTATCGCAGTAGTTCAGGGTTCAAACGTACGAGTAGAACAAAACACAATTTATTAATGAACACTTACTAACTACACAACTAAACACTCACAAAGAGGTCAAACACACAGAAAACTCGCGGAAGAATCGCTAAGAAATCACAATGTAATTGCTATGAAAATTCACTGTGAAGTGATTGAATCTACTTTTTGTTTCTTATTCTTTCATTTCATTCAATTTTTATTTATTTTATTTTCCTGGAGTGGCTGCAGAGCCCATGGGAAGTGCACGCGGAGACCGGGTCTGGCACAAAGATTTACTAAGCAAACTCCCATCATTTGGAATGTCTCAGGACTTCTGCAGTTGGATTGCCAGCTTTCTGTCTGAATGTACACAATGTGCACAAGACAAAAAGCTGGTAGACAGTTCATTATCATCTCACCATCCAACTAATGAAGGGGTTATCAATGACCTACTTCAGTTGACCCAATAGACACTTTTGCAGATGACAGCACATTGCACTCCTCCCTTTCATTTGATAAATCTTATTCTACACAAGTCACCTCAACCTACAGATCAACTACCACTGCCCTCAATTCTGATCTCCAAGCCATCCTCCAATGGGGCTCAGATAACCTCATCAATTTCAATCCTAGTCAATCCCAGTTCTGTCTTATTTCTCACACGAAAGTACCATTTTCCTAAAGTATTATTTTTGATAACACTCAAATTTCCAAACAAGATGAAAATTCTCTTGGAATTACCCTGACATCAAGTCTCTCCTGGCATAAACACATCACAACCATTGCATCCTCAGCTTCCAAAAAACAAGGATTTCTCTTTCACTAAATACGTTACTTCACCTCTGAAAAGCTGCTGTTAATCTTATATAAATCACAAATCAGCCCAGCTATCGAATAGTGCTCTCACATTTAGAGTGGGGGGCTCCTAAAATCATCCTCAAAATGCTTCACTGAATACAGAGAGCAATTAGATTGATAAATGACCCATCTCTTACCATCTCACTCCCCACTTTCACACAGACGTTTATTCTCTGCAACTTGTGTATTCTATAAATATTTCCACTGCAATAGCCTCAAATTGCCACAACTTGCACATTCATTAGAACTGACATACTATATCAGAGACTGCAAAACCTCAAATTCTCCGTTTGATCTGCTTTGGCTCAAAATTTCTCTAACAAGCCAACCTGACGCTTTCATTTGCTGTTGTTATCACTCTCCACACTCTGTTAACCACTCTGACCTCTTGAACTATCTCCTCCTAAAGCTTGATTTGCTACAGTCAAAATATCCTAATATTGAGGTCATCCTTCTAGGGTACTTCAACATCCACAACTCAAATTGACTTCCTTCTCCAGTTTCACTGATAAAGCAAGCAGTGATGCTGAGGTGTTTGCCATTAGCAATAACCTAACACAGCTAATCAATCTCCCTACAGGATACCTGACAACCCCTCCAATTTGCAAACACACTTGATCTTTTCCTAATAAGTCCCCCTTTCAAGTATACTGTGGATGTCAATTCTCCAAATGGGATGACCCCATGACTTCCATTCCTGCTTCCAATGTTCCAAATACTTCTTCAGGTCTCTGATCCAAACACCTGCTCAGACTGAATAACAGAAATCATCATCACAGGAATGAAGGCCTTCATCACTCATTTCACCTCAAATCGACAGCCACAATCCAAGCCATGGTTCTCAAAAAAGTGTGCCAACACAGTAAAAGAAAAAAACTCTGCACACCACAAATGGCTCAAGACCAAAACTTCAGCAGCTCACAACAGCTGTAAAAGAATCATCATCAAATCCAAATTAGACTTTGAAAGGACTAAATGCTATGAACATGCCTCCTATCAAAAAGACATTTGAGTCTTCTAATCCTTTGCCAAGGCAAAATCTGGCACAACTTTTGTCCACCCAGGTTTCCACCACTCTCACATCTGGATGGTACTGCAGTCACCTAACTTAAAAACAAAACTGACTTGCTGACATCACTCTTCTCTTCTAATTTTTGCACTGATGACCTTGGCAAAGTTCCCTCCCCTCTCCACCAAGAACTGCTCTCTCTAGTCTCCCTCCATTCCTCCTGATGCCATCCGCAGTCTTCCACCAGAAAGAAATCCAAAGAATCCTTAATAAACTGAACAAAAACAAGGCATCTGGTCCTATTCAACTGGCATCTACTCTATAGCATGGAAGCTATAGAGTAGGAAAAATTTGGAGAAACTTACATTGTTGCTCTTGACATCTCAAAAGCATTTGATCGGATTTGACACAGGGACTAACTTAGCAAACTGCCACTGTATACTATGCCTTCCAAACTCTACAACTGAATTGACAACTTTCTCACTGGTCACCCACTGTGTGTCATTTTGAATGGTTTCCTCTCTTCAGATTGCCCCACCAACAGGAGTATCTCAGAGTTCTGCACTTTCTCACTCTCTTCCTCCTGTATACAATGACCTGTTCTCACAGACCTCAAATCTTATCCATAGCTTTGTCAATGAGAGTACACTCCATTCCTTTTTTTTTCATTTGACAAACCTTGAAATGTTCAATTGTTAGAATCCTCAAGATCCATAGCAACCTATGTCATGAACTCCTTTCTCCTAGCTATATTTCAGTGGGGTAAAGACAGCCTTGTAGACTTCAATGCCATCAAAACTCAGCCTTATCTGATTTCTCACAATAAAGGGCTCACAACCTTCTAACTTTCAATAATACCCAGATTTCCAAACATGATCAGATCTCCCTTCTTGAATTGGCCTATAAATTCTGCAGCCACCAAAAAACTGGGTGTTATTTTTTTTTTCACATAAGACACTACTTTTAAGCTAATAACTATACAAATCCCCTCTAAGTTTGCCTCAAATTCTATCCAGAAGAAGCCAATCCAGTTAATGATCTCCCCACCCCACCCCTTTCATTTGTTTTTTTCATTTTTACTGATACTTAAATGAATAGTGGTCTACTCAATTTGCCACTATCATTTCTCCACTTTCCTCCAAAATCAGAAGAACAATAGCTACTGCTAACCAACACCTTTTTACAATAGAACATGAAACTCACTGAACCAACTTCTCTGCCTCCTCTTTCATTCCTACTTCTGTTGTTTGGAACAGCCTCCCCAACTCTACCCTTCATCAAAGAATACACCCTTCAGTTAATCAAAAAAAGTAAACAGATTTCTCCTTTCTTCTTATCCTCTTGCCCACACATGGCACTGACCTGCTTCTGACATTGTGTATATATGTGTGTGTCCATGCCAGATATCTTCTAAGTCATTTTAATACCATTTTTTGGTTATAAGACCTTCCCCAATTTGCCATCTTTCTCTGTTGAAGGCTTCCTGATGCAAACAGGTCAGATTTTATATATATATATTGTGTGTGTGTTTGTGTGATTAACAAATCTATCATAAGAAATATTAAACCTGTTCACACCCCCTAGCATATGCAATGCTTTCTCCTTACCCAGCATTCTCCAAGTTAAAAAAGAAAAAATTAATTAATTACTCCTTACTCCCCCTTCTTCACTAACTTAAATGATTCAATAATATCACTTCTTCCTTGCCTGTCTACTAAAGTCTGCAATTTGCATTTTTTCAACATCTTCCCATAACCAACATTCCAGAGCCCTGAAATCATCCCCCTCCCCTCCTTGCATATCCACATCATAAATTGGTTATTAAATTTGGGCACAACTGCTTTTCTGACCAATGCTTTACACTGTAGAACAACCACTCCTAATCTCTGTTATTGGTTATTTATCACTGAAGAAATCTGCGGTTTTTTTCAATGCTTGTAATATAGCCTCCAAACTTCAGCCCACCGTTGATCATCATAAGCCTAGATTCTGAATCTCAGTCTGATATGGGGGTGACAGGGTTTTGCATTCTACAACACACTGTTCTCATAATCTTCACTGTTTATACTGACTCATAACAACCAAACTCCATTTCAGCTCTTGAATCACGCACCAACTAATATGGTACAGAGCCCTATACTTTGGATGTAAAAGTGCAACACACTGCTCTCACTAACATTCCTCAACTTCACACAATTCTCCAAGATAAAATCTAACTTCTTTCTATCATCAGCACACTATTGAATATCTCCTGTCAATCCAAAATAAATATATTTAAAGAAAAAAAATTAATCTGAACATCCCTTGGCAGTGTATATTTGGGTGCAAACTTTGTTTGCTTACACTTGGATAAAGGATTAAACCAAATATATAATTGGTAGCATAGCCAAGTGAAAAAACTTCCATTAACTTATCTCTAATCCACAGAATTTTAATAATAAAGTGTGATACCTTTTGGCAACTAGTATATGGAAATATGACTTCTCAATTACTTCCACCTTAGTATCACCACCTCTGAATCTGGATTCCACTGATGAGACCTCAATAAAGGTCGAAACCGGTCTGGGTAGTGACCCTTCCCTTAATGCATAACATTATACATGTCCGCAAGGAGATGTGCTTTGCATTATGGGATACTAAGGCAAGTGATGAGAAGTTATACCACCTTTGCCACGAGGTTGCCCTCAGTCCTGAAAATATTTCAGGCGCAAACTTTGTTTGCTTACACTTGGATAAAGGATTAAACCAAATATATATTTGGTAGTATAGCCAAATTAAAAAACTTCCATCAATCAAAATACTTCGATTATATGGAGTAAATAGGACATTATATAAAGCAATATATAGCATATACCAAACTTGTTTGTCGGGTATTAGAATTGAAGGAGAGATGAAGGAAGATGATTTGATGTAAAAATCAAGTGTAGAACGGGGGAGAGGGGGATTAGCTCAAATGTTAATCATCATCTATAATACATTATGAAGGAAAATGACATTAAATCTGATGTAAAGTTTGGAGATATTAAACTTAGATTTACACAGATGATGCACTCTTAAATAAATCCATGACAAGTTAGCAGGATTACTTAAATAAATTGAATGAGTGCTGTGACATATTTGACATGAAAATCAGCAAAATTGACACAACTACAAACAGGATTAACTGCATTTTTAATGGAGAACCAATTGAATAAAACTATTCAATTATTTAGGCACAATTTTTAATGAAGATAGCAAATCAAATATGGAAATAGATAACAGAATAAGCAAAACTGGCATGGTAAAGATCTTGATGCCAGTACAAAGGTTCAGAAGACGACCCAGATCTAGGTAGACTGATTCAGTTAGTAGTTCTCTATTAAACTGAAGTGTGTTTTTGAAAATTAAATGTAAGATAAAACAATTTGGGAGATCTGACAAAGTCTGGAAAAACTCTGGTCTTTCATCCTTCAGAACAAGAAAACTGCTCTGTTTTCTTGTTCTGAAGGATGATTAACACACAAATCTACAGTCAAAAACCACTTACCCTTATGGGATGCAGCAGAAGAGTGACATGTCGGATGCAATAATTCATCGTGACCTCAAATCAGGGGACTCTACTCATTCTTACGGATGGATGGGTTGAAGAAGAGATCACTAGTAATAATGTAAACTTAATTACTTAGTACTAGGAACTGATGATGATTATATTCAATTCATGATATTTTAAAACAGCCAAAAACTAAATAACACTGGCGATCAATTGTATACCTGCGGCATTAAGCAAAATATCAAAGGTGGGAAAACTGTGAACAATGATCAAAGGTTAAACCAAAACAATCAAATGGTCTAAAGATTGGAAGGGCAGATATTATGTAACTCACTACACATCTGAATTGGATTTTACTGCAAATTCAAATAAATTATCCCTTCTTTAATAATAAATCCCATGCATGAGGTTGTTCAATCTATGGTACATTAGTACTGTAGCCAGATAATAATTTGAGAAGAGGATTTAGAAAGCATTCTAGAAGCATTCAAACATTAATCATGATAAATAAACTCAAAACATACTTTGCACGTAAATTATGTTTTGATAATCCTTCCTCCATGATTTCTTGCACCATTTTAACATTTATCATTAGAAAAGGTGGTTGATGAATTCGAGTAAATGCACCCTCTGTGGGTTTGGGAATCTTCTGAACATAGGGTTGAGGATTAGGATTTTCCTGAAAAAAAAAAAAAATTATATTAGTCAAAAAGGTTGTTAGTACCAAACTGAAGCATGTTCAGAAGTTAGAATTAAACACTTTATGAAGGAAGGTTAATTTAAAAAAATGAATTTCTAAGCTAAATTAGGACCTTCCCCTTTTTAAACACAATGCAAGAAACGATATCATACCATACTATAGTGCCCTAATACTATAAACCATTTAAAAGTTACCATAAAGGGAGGAAAAACTATAATTGATAATTCATCATTATCATCAAATTCCTGCCATGTACCCTTAAGGAGTGTACAGGATATGATAGTACTACATGAAAAATTTACATCATTACTAACTTCCTATCTACAATTTTCCTCCAGATCAGTCTGTTACTTGTCAAGACTCCAACATTATCAGATCTTATATTTCTATCGCCTAAGGCACTTTGTACCATATCAATTCACCTATATCTTAGTCTTACTCTGGGTCATTTTCCTGCCAACCCTGGCAGAGAACACTTGTTTTGCTAATTTTTCCTCGCCCATTCTGTTTAAACGACCATACTACCTGAGATTAGCTCTGCTAATGCATTCCTGGATGCTGACAATGTCAAGTCTTTTCCTAATATCTGCATTTTTCATATGATATTGCCATTAATGCCATCTGTTCATGCCTTTAATCTTTCTCAGGACTCTCATATCTGCTGTCGCTAGTCTTTGGTCAAGTGTTTTACTTATGACCCAGCTCTCATATCCATAAGTTAAAACTGGTTTGAACACCGTCTTCTACACTGCTAATTTAGTGTTCTGGCTAATTTCTCTCATATTCCATATGAATTTATTTAATTGACTTCCTACCACACCAACATTGTTGATTCTGTTGTCTATTTCCATATTTAATTTACCATCTTCACTAAAAATCATGCCTAAGTAGCTGAAATGTTTTAATCGTTCCACAGGTTCTCCTTTCACAACGCAGTTGACGTTTTCAACGATTCTACCTATTTTCATTGTCTTTGTCTTTTTATTGCTGACCTTCATACCATATCTATTACAACAGTTATTCAATTTAGTTATTCAAGGGAATCTTGCAGACATGTAGCGGATTTATTTAGAAGTATAACATTGTCTGCATAAAGCAAAGAACTGACATTAACATCTCCAATTATGATATCATGTTTAATACCATTTTCCTTCATAACGTGATCCATATAGATAATGAATAACAGCAGGGATAATGTACATCCTTGTCTCATGCCAAATTTAACATTAAACCATCTTCCTATATTTCCTTCAATTCTAACTGCTGACATATAACTCAAATAAAGACTAAGTATTGCTTGATATAATGCCCCATTGACACCATATAACTATAGCATATTGAATATGCTTCTCTCTTGGCAACTTGCCATATGCCTTTTCCAAATCTACAAAACTTAAATACAGATCTTTGTTATATTCCCATGCTTTCTCAACTATTTGTCGTAAAGTGAAGATCTGATCCTGACAGCCTCTATTTGGCCTGAATCCAGCTTGTTCTTCACCAAGCTTTCCTTCCACAAGTCTTCTCAACTGTTTCTCAAGTATACTTGCATAAATCTTACGAGGAACACTCAATAGGGAAATACCTCTGTAATTCTCAAATTCAGTTTCATTTTCCTTTTTATATATGAGTACTATGAGAGTTCTACTCAAATCATTTGGAATTCGTCCCTCTGTCCAGGCCTTCTGAGCTATGCAGTGCAGACACTGTAAGACTTTTATACCACCATACTTCATCATTTCTGGTCGAACATCATCTACTCCTGCTGCCTTTCCACATTTCAAGCCTTTGATGGCTTTTTCTACTTCAAGTATGGATATGTATTCCTTACTGGATGTGCCTGTTGAGTGTTTTTTTTAGCACTGTGCTATCAATGCTTATTTCATTTAGCAATTTTTCGAAGTAATTACTCCATTCTTCAAGGATATCTTTTTCTCCAGTTTTCATGTCACCTTTATCATATGTAACTCCTTTTACAGCACTTTTTTCTCCATTTCTGAGCTTCTTCAACAACCTCCAGAATATTTTGCCACCTTCTTGATATTTATTTTCTATATTCCTGCCAAAGTCCTCTCATGACTTTTGTTTTTAGCTAGTTTTACACAGTGTTTAGCTTTCTTACATTTGTCTCTGTATTCTCTAAGAGCAGAAGCTGACTTATTTGCCAGAAACATTTGATATGCTTTTTTCTTTTCCTTCACTGCCTGTTTAACTTCCTGTGTCCACCATGGAGTTCTGATTTTTCTATCCTTGCAGACAACCACACCACATGCCTCTCTGGCTGAATCGATCAGGGTTTGCTTCAAGGCTTGCCACTGAATCTCCAAGGTTTGATACTTGTTCTCAAACTCTTTCATTTTTTTCTTCAATAATCTTTGTGTATTTTAGTCTACAGTCACATCTGAAGGCTGCTCAACTTTTATTTACTTTAAAACTTTCTTACATGTTATTCTTTTCAATATGAAATTGAATTTTATGCTACTCAAGACTAAATAGTGTTCGCTTCCAATTTCAAATCCTCTGTACACCCTGGTGTCCTCCACCAGGGAGAAAACATCACTATCGACAATAACATAGTCAATGAGACTTTTCTTATTCCTTGCTTCTTCTTTCCATGTGAATTTGTGAACATTTTTATGTTGGAACATTGTATTAGTAATAACCAGTCCATGTCCTGAGCAGAAATCCAACAGGTATTTACCATTAGTATTAGCTTTGACCTTTTCTCCAAATTTTCCCAAAATATTTTTGTATGTCTGACAATCATTTCCTACTCTGCTATTTAGATCCCCAACAAGGACCAACTTTTCCTTTTTCATTGTGTCAGTTGTTTTCTCTAAAGCCTCAAAAAATTCCTCCACTTCTACTTTAGCAGAACCTTCTGTTGGACCATAGACACAAATAAGTCTCATTGTCCCGTTCCCCATTCTGATATTTGCCCATATCACTCTACTTGAGACTGCCTGCCATTCAAGAAGATTAGCCTCATATTTAGTGTTGAATATTATGGCTACTTCTTCTTTTCCTTGATTGTCATTGCCTGAATATAACATTTTGTATTTATTGCTCATAAAGATCTCACCAGTTTTTGTCTTTTTTTGTTTCAGTCACCCCTATTATGTCTATCTGGTACTTATCTAATTCCTCAGCTAGCTCCATTTCTTTGCCATTCAGGCTTCTTATGTTGATAGTACCGATCTTAAACTCTGGTGATGTTGAGTTGGGGCGTGTTTTCAGATTTGTTCCAGTAGCTGACTTTTTGCTGTTCGCCCTGGTTCTCTGGCGAAAACAACGAGGGCCTTGTTTAACCGGGCGACGCCCCAGCCGGAATGAAATTTTGTCATGTTGTACCATCATTTTGTATTTTCGTTTAAGCAAATAAGAATACAATTTGGTCAGTTAAATCCCAAATTGCCAGTCCATCCTCATTCGTTCAGTATCCCGGTAGATACCGAACAGAGTGCACCACGAGAAGGTGAGGATTGCACATTAGGTCAGAAGCCCTGGTCGGTTCTTCGCATTCCTTTGAAGGGTATGTGGAGGTCTCCTCTCAGTTATACAGCTTTGACTCTTAAGCACCCCCTAATTGAAGGATAGTTTGATATGTAAAATATTAATCCAAGAAGACTGTTTCTAGAGCAGATGTAGAAAGAAAGAATGAAAGGGGGGGGGGGGAGAATTAGTTCACTGAGTTTGAAATTGGGCACTTAATGACATTTACAGCAGATATTTTAAGTCTAAGAAAACTGGATGCTATCCAAAACTATCAACTATTCAGGTGAACAATGCTCAAAATAAGTAAATAGGCTTCCAAAAAAGCAGAATAATAGTCTCATAATGGGCAATAAAATTCATCTTCCACCTAAAGATAATTAGAAGCATCCATTCCCATGGTGGGATTCAAATCTGTAGCCTGTTGGTTTTAGAGAGAGAGAGCAGATATGCAAGTCACTCCAACCTTAACAGTGTCCACTACCATCTTTGGTCTATCAAACCTGACCTATTCTTTCTGGCAGAAACTCAAATTCCCCACCCACCCCACACACACACACCCAAACACACTATTCATCTCAACCTTCCAAACTACACACTCTGACTCCTTTCAATCCAAGTGTGGCATCTGCACATACATCCACTCTGACATACCTTATACCTTGCCAGAGAGAACCAACCTAGAATCGCCCAACTTTGACCTTCTTTGGTTGAAAATATCCCTTAAACACTCAATCAGATTCATTTGCTGTCTCTATTGCTCCCTAATGCAATCAACCACTCTAAGTTCTTTAATTTCCTCTCTTTAAAAATTGATTTTCTCCAGTCAAACTTTCCCAACAGTGAAATCATCCTCCTAGGAGATTTTAATGTCCACACCAACTGGCTTTTCTCCTCTAGCGTACAGATCTCGCAGACCAAGATGTTGAAATATTTGCCATTACTAACAACCTTACACAACATGTTCACATGCCAATCAGAACACCAGATAATCCGAATCACTCCCCAAACATCCTAGACCTCTTCCTCCCCAATGATCCTTCCAAATACACATTGAATGTAGTGAGCACCCTAATATGCACACTGAACTTATCTAAGTAATCCTCAAGTAATCCAGGCATGGAAACATACATCCCCATACTTCTCTGAACTGGCTCAAATTAACTCCATTCTCCTTTAGAGTTTATACTCAAGCCAGAAATAGTGTAAAAAATGTCAAACCAAAAATGTGCACTGAACTTATCACCTAAGTAATCCTCAAGGAATCCAGGCATGGAAACATACATCCCCCATACTTCTCTGAACTGGCTCAAAAGAGCAAAGAGCAGGAAACAAGCAGCCTGTCCAAACAACAGCTGAGCCTTTTGGTCTCTTGCCAAAGCAATTGGTTGTAACTTCTGCCTAACACTATTCCCACACCTATCATACCATGATTGATCCACTGCATCATCATCCACAGAAAAAACCAATCTCCTGGCTTCATGCTTTGCTTCCAATGCATGTAAAACTGACAATGGTAAATGTCCCCCAACCATTCCAGGTGCCCAACATGTATCCCTATATTTTTTTGCCAGAAAGAAATCAGAAACCTATTGTCTAAATTAGACACAAAAAATGTTCTCCTGGCCCCTATGGCATTCATCCAATTGTCTTGAAAATATGTGCACCAGAACTGACTTCTATGCTATATTGCCTGTATATACTCTCTTACTCCACTGGTATCTATCCCACAGACTGGAAATTGGCCTCTATTCAACCCATTCCCAAGGAGAGCAACAAATCACTTTCATCTAGCTACCACTTTATCTCACTCACCTGAGTCCTGTCTAAAGTAATGGAAAATATCATTAATTTCCAAATCCTACACTACCTTGAAGGCACCCACCTAATAAACGACCGCCAGTATGGATTCCGTCGCTGCTGATCAACAGGAGATCACATGTCACCCATCTCTGGACAAAGGCCATGGAGAAGTTTGGCGAACCTCAATTGGTTGCACTTGATATATCCAAAGATTTTGACTTCAGCACAAAGGCTTACTAAGCAAACTACCATCGTTTGGTCTGTTCCAGAACTTCTGCAGTTGGATTGCCAGCTTTCTGTCTGGATGTACACTATGTGTTATGGTGGACAGTTCCTTATCCTCTCACCACTCAACTAATGCCAGGGTTCCACAAGATTCTGTCCTCTTCTCAACCCTCTTCTTTGCTATATATCAATGATCTACTTCAGTTGACCTCCAACCTAATAGACACTTTTGCAGATGACAGCACATCGACCTCCTCCCTTTCATTTGATAAACTTTACTCTACACAACTCACCTCAACCTACAGAACATCAACCACCACCTCCCTTACTTCTGATCTCCAAGCCATCCTCCAATGGGGTTCAGATATATGCATCATTTTCAGTGCTAACAAAACACAGTTCTGTCTATCTTTCATAAAAAAGAATAATTTTCTCCCAGTATTATTTTTGATAACACCCCAAATTTCCAGACAATTTGAGATTTCTCTTCTTGCATTTACTCTGACATCAAGTCTCTCTCTCTCCTGGCATAAACACATCACAACCATTGCATCTTCAGCTTCTAAAAACTAGGATTTCTCTTTCACGTAAGATGTTACTTCATCCAAAACAGCTGTTAACTTTATACAAATCGAAAACCCACCCAACTATTGAATACTGATCCCACATATGGGGTGGGGCCCCTAAAAGCTCCCTCAAAATGCTTGACTCAATACAGAGGAGAGCAATTAGAGTTAATAATGATCCATCTCTTACCAACTGACTTTCCCCACTTTCGCACAGATGTTTGTTTCTGCAATATGTATATTCTACAAATATTTCCATAAGAAATGTTCATCTGAAATAGCATCAATAATTCCTCCATTTAGCACTGAGCTTGTTGGAACATGTGCAGCTGCTGCTCAACATCACTTCACACAGGACACAAAGAACAGGTTTCCTCCTCCTTCATCCCTGCCTGCAACTAATGTATTGTGGAACAGTCTTCTCTCTATTGTGTTCCCCAAGGAATACAATATACAGTCTTTTAAATCAAATGTTAACAAGTTCCTCCTTTCCCAATCCATATATGGTACTAATACCATATATTGTACTAATGTACTATAGGTTGATCAACATGAAAAATAAATAAATAAAAAATAAATAAAAAAACTTGGCCAAACAGGCTGACAACCTTGTTCTGGAAACCTTAAAATAATCATTTCTAATATCATCTTTACAAGCTGCCACACTGAATTGGCTATCCTACAGCATGAATGCAAACCTATATTTAACTGATCACATTTCTGGCAGTATCCAGGATATCTTGTTGACATTTGGATCCCAAGGTAGGGTATTAGTGAGAAGTTGCTACTTCCTAGCTAGGGGCCAGTGTGGAGCACCATCATTCCCCTAATTTACCTTCTAGATTTAGCTGGTGAGAAAGAAGGCAAACTCACACTGTATGAGAGGGGGGAGGAACAATTCATGCCCACCATAGCTTGAATACTCTAATAGAAAAGGGAAGGAAGAGGAAAAGAAGAAAAAAGAAAAGAAAGAAAGAAGAGCGAGATCAGCCTACAGATAATATAACAGATAGTATGTTACATGAAGTAAGGCAAGGTCCAGAATCACATACCTCAGATTTGTCACCCCTGTTCTCACTAAAGTTAGGCCTACAGTATTGCTCTGTACTCCACGCCTCATGAACTGTTTGAAAAGATAATCTTCTCTAGGATTTCTCCAAAAACAGAAGTCATCTTATCTAATGAAAAGGCTGAGTGTAGACTTGGTGGAAGATAAGTGACCAGGTCCTGGTCCTCACAACCCACACAGAAGCTGGATACCAAAAGGGCTTACATTGTGTACTGTCTTTATAGACTTAGCATTAGTCCAAGATACCACATGGAAGAAAAGCTTACTGCATAAAACAGCCAAAATAAATGCTTTCTAGTAAGAAAATAAAGGTTTATCAGAATTCACAAAAAAAAACAGAACATAAGTTCAATGAAAATCCGCGATCATGTATCCGCGACACATGTATTGTTTCACGCACACTACTATTTTGTTATTGAAATAGAATTAAATATTAAATGTTATATAAATAGAATAGAATAACGTGTAGCTTGTAATTTTCGTTTCTTTGCTTTCCTCATTGTACCATGAAGAAGCCGATAGCACAAGCCGGCGTAATCCAAAGATTTTGACTTCAGCACAAAGGCTTACTAAGTGTTATCGGCTTCTTCATGGTACAATCAGGAAAGCAAAGAAACGAAAATTACAAGCTACACGTTATTCTATTCTATTCTATTCATATAACATTTAATATTTAATTCTATTTCAATAACAAAATAGTAGTGTGCGTGAAACAATACATGTGTCGCAGATACATGATTTACTTGTTGAGATGCATTTTGTAGTTTGCACTGAAGTTCATTTCTTGTGTCTTTATGGATCTAATTAAAGTCTTCCATATATCTGGTAGGATTAAACCCTGGTTCCTGTTGAGGTTATTTGTGGAACAAGCGACTGTAGCAGCTTCTTTGAAGATTCTGGAATGGTAGTTTTCCTCTATATATAGCATAAGACTTTTATTCCATTCACTAATGTGGATGGTTGTAGAGAAGTGGGAAGAAAGGCCAGAAATATCTTGTTTGTTGTTTCTAACATAGATGTGTCCCTTTTGTCTTACTTCGAAGCTTCTAGACGTCTGACCAATGTAACTTAGACCAAAGGAACAAGGTATGGTATAAACTCCTACATGTTTGTGGAAAGGATTGAAATCTTTTGGTGATCTTAGAAATTTCTGGATAGTTTCAACTGGCTTGAAGGTCACTCTAATATTGTGTGGTTTTAGGAGGCAAGCTAGTTTTTTGGAGATGGTACCAACGTATGGAATAGTTATAGTAGTTATATATTGGGTGTCATCACGTTGTCTTTGTGGTATTATAAGAGAAGAGAATCTTGTTAATGACACCCAATATATAATTACTATAACTATTCCATACGTTGGTACCATCTCCAAAAAACTAGCTCGCCTCCTAAACCCACACAATATATGGAATATTGTCCGGAAATATACACAATATTGTCAGGAAATAGACCCAGTGGAAGACCAAGATATTGGTCTTCCTCTGGGTCTATTTCCTGACAATCTGGCAAAGAACACCTGTTTTGCTAATCTTTCTTCTCCCATTCTGTTTAAGTGACTATATCACCTGAGATTAGCTCTGCTAACACATTTCTGAATGCCAACAATGTCCAGTTCTTTCTAATATCCTTGTTTTTAATGTGATACTGCAATTGATGCGTGCCATATGTTCATGCCACTAATCTTTCTGAGGACTCTCATACCCGTGGTTTCCAGTCATCTTTGGTTAAGTGTTTTACTTCTGACCCACCTCTCAGATCCATAAGTTAAAATTGGTTTGAACACTGTCTTGTATACAGCTAATTTAGTGTTTTGACTAATTTCTCTCTTATTACATATATATTTATTCAGTTGACTCCCTAACCAGCTTTGTTGATTCTGTTGTCTATTTCTTTATTTAATTTACCATCTTCACTAAAAATCATGTCTAAGTAGCTAAAATATTTTACTTGTTCTATTGGTTCTCCACTCACAATGCAGTTGATATTTTCAATGCTTCTGCCTATTTTCATTGTCATTCTCTTGTTACTGCTGACCATCATACCATATCTATTACAACAGTTATTCAATTTAGTCAAGAAATCTTGCAGACTTGTGGCAGATTTATTTAGAAGTATAACATCATCCACATAAAGCAAAGAACTGACATTAACATCTCCAATTTTGATATCAGGTTTTATACCACTTTCCTTCATAATGTGATCCATGTAGATAATGAATAACAAAGGGGATAATGTACATCCTTGTCTGAAACTAGATTTTACATTAAACCACCTTCCTGTATTCTAAATTTTTTCTGTATTCTTGTATTTTAAATTCCTTATTCCTAAATTCTAACTGCTGACTTAAAACTCAAATAAAGACTAAGTATTGCTTGATATAATGCCCCATTAACACCATATAACTGTAGCATTTTGAATAGCTTCTCTCTTGACACCTTGCCATATGCTTTTTCCAGACCAATAAAACTTAAATGCAGATCTTTGTTATTTTTCCCATTATTTCTCAATTATTTGTCATAAAGTGAAAATCTGATCCTGACAGCCTCTATTCGGTCTGAATCCAGCTTGTTCTTCACCAAGCTTTCCTTCCACAAGTCTTCTCAACCGTTTCTAAGGTATACTTGTATAAATCTTACCAGGAACACTCAGTAGAGAAATACCTCTGTAATTCTCACATTCAGTTTCATTTCCCTTTTTATATATGGGTATTATGAGAGCTCTACTCCAATCATCTGGAATTTGTCCCTCTGTCCAGGCCTTCTGAACTAAGCAGTGCAGACACTGTAAGACTTCTATACCTTCATTTCTGGTCGAATATCATCTACTCCAGTTGCCTTTTCAGATTTGAGACTTTTGATGGCTTTTTGTACTTCAAGTTTGGATATATATTCCAGATGGCATCCCTGGCCAGTGTTTTTTTATCACTGTGCTGTCATCACTGCTAGTTTCCTTTAGCAATTTTTCCAAAGTAATTACTCCATACCTCAAGGATTTCTTTTTCTCCAGTTTTCATATCACCTTTATCATCTCTAAATCCTTTTACAGCACTCTTTCCTCCATTCCTAAGCTTCTTCAACAACCTCCAGAATATTTTGTCACCTTCTTGATATTTATTTTCTATGTTCTTACCAAAGTCTTCCCATGACTTTTGTTTAGCTAGTTTTACACACTGTTTAGCTTTCTTACATTTGTCTCTGTATTCTCTAACAGTGCAAGCTGACTTATTTGCCAGGAACTTTTGATATGCTTTCTTCTTTTTCTTCACTGCCTCTTTAACTTCCTGTGTCCACCATGGAGTTCTGATTTTTCTATCCTTGCAGACAACCTCACCACATGCCTCTCTGGCTGAATCAATCAATGTTTTCTTTAGAGCTTGCCACTGAATCTCCAAGGTTTGATTCCTGTTCTCAAACTCTTTCATTTTTTCTTGAATAATGTTTGTATATTTTAGTCTGCAGTTCACATCTGAAAGTAGCTCAACTTTTATTTGCTTTAAAACGTTCTTACATGTTCTTCTTTTCAATATGAAATTCAATTTTATACTGTTCAAGACTAAATGGTGATCACTTCCAATTTCAAATCCTCTGTACACTCTAGTGTCCCACACCAGACAGAAAACAGCACTATCAACAACAATATAGTCAATGAGACTTTTCTTATTCCTAGCCTCTTCTCTCCATATGAATTTGTGTACATTTTTATGTTGGAACATAGTGTTAGTAATAACCAGTCCATGTCCTGAGTAGAAATCCAACAAGTATTTGCTATTATTATTAGCTTTGCTCTTTTCTCCAAATCAAGATGTTTATAACAAAAAAATGCAAGACATCTCCTATGTGATAGTTCTACATACCGAATTATAGATCGAGATCCGCACTATATCTCAAAGGAAATTATTGAAAAAAGCGACTTCCTGGCCAAAAGAAGTTATGAAAAAAATAAAATGCTTCAGGTTAAACCACCTCAGATTTATGATTACCAAAAATCCACAAATCTAATATCACCCTACACCCTAAAGCTGATATCAAGCATGGCAAACTCAAAGGCTAACACGGGCCATATAAACAAGGTTTAAGTTTATGTGGGCTGCAAAAAACAAAAACTTCAATTTTCATAAAAACACAGGTTTATTTTGAAAAGTACAGTATAAAAAAAGAACAAGAACAACGATAAAATTAATGTTTTCTCCCTGCCACTTGGCATCTCTTCTCTGCTACTATCTTTCCTACTTCGGGGGCAATCTTGTTCGCAGTGATTACTTTCAAAACTGATCCAAGGTGAATGTCAGTAATTCTTGGTTCTGACAGGAGACTTATTTCCCTTCATAACTGGTTTAACATAATTGTAAATAATTGCTCACACCGATAAGTACTTCCAAACATGGATATAATTTCATATGCGAATTTTTGAGTATTTTTAAACCTGGCAGGTAAATATTTGTAAAATCCAGGCATGCCAACTTCACTGAATTTTGCCTTCAAATCTGAATCACACTCGATCTCAATTACCTCCATTTGCATTTGATTAGGTACTGATTCAATATTTATTGAAAAAAATCGAAGAAAACTTGTCTTCCAAAAATTTAAAATCTGCAAACCTTGTTTCAAAATCAGTTCTAAGGCTTACAATTTTTTCTGCGTATTTTTGATATGATGCAGTTTCACTTAAACTTGATTTGCTCATGTTGCATGTCGGAAAGTGCATTAATCTTCATTTTTCAACTGCTTTTCCCAAAGAACTAGTTTACATTTGAATGCCTTAACTAGGTTACACATGTTCATAATGATCTGATCTTTTCCTTGCAGTTTTAAATTTAAATCATATAAGTTGTACCACCTTACCCCAGTCCTGAAGATACTTTCAGGCGCAAACTTTGTTTGCTCACACTTGGATAAAGGATTAAACTAAATTTATTATAAATAATATTGTTGTTTTGTTATATCAACCATGAAGGATAAATCTTGCAACCACATGTGTCAAAAAACAGGCTTGTGTCTTGATTTTTAGTTATTAAGATCTGACATATTTCTTCTTTCAAGTCCCAGAATTGTTTAAGAATCTTGGAGCATGATAGCCAATGTACCTTGGTATAGTAGGACAAACTGGAATATTCACTGTCTAATTCACTTAAGAAAGCAGAGAACTGTCGCTGATTTAAGCCTCGAGATTTTATGAAATTAATGATTTTTTTGATAGATGTCAACACATTTTCCATGTTTATTACTTTCATGCATAATACTTCTTGATGTATAATGCAATGCGAATGATGAATCTTGGCTCCATCATAAATTTCACTTTGTTTTTTTTGCAGTAATGCCACAAAACCATTGTTTTTTCTGGTCATAGAAGGAGCTCGATCTGTAGCTACAGTAGTTAATTTTGACAGAGGTAGATTGTATTTTTACAGAAGTTCAAAAACACAATTAAATATATCTTGTCCTGTACTAGTGTTATGCATTGGTACTAGTTCCAATAATTCCTCAAAAATGTTGAAATCCGTGTCGTGAGCACGAAGAAACACAGCTAATTGAGCTACGCCCCCAATATCTGTACTCTCATCACAGGCAATGGAAAAAGCTTCGAAACTAGATGATTTTGCTTTGATCTGAACACTTAAATTGTCGGCCAAATGAGTAATTCTTTCTGCAACTGTATTTCGAGACAAACAGATTGTTTGAAAAGCCTTCATATTTTCAGGACAAATAATTTCTGCAGCTTTAATTAGACATTCCTTAATGAAATCACCTTCAGTAAAAGGTTTAGAGTGTTTAGCTATGAACTCTGATAAGACATAGCTTGCATGCACTGCTGCTTCACTTTCCGGTGATGGTTTAGTAAACATGAACTGTTGTTTCTTCAGTCCCGACTTGAGCTCTTTCAACTTTTCTTGTCTCATTAATCCCTCATAATTATCATATTTTGATTTATGTTGTTCATAGTGACGATTAATGTTGTATAACTTTGGTACACTGATAACATTATTACATAATAAGCTTAAGATATTTATCTCTCAGAAATTCAACAAACTCACTCTCCTTGTTTCCATATGCTATCTTCTTCCATTCTATATTCATGTAATCAAAGTCTTGCGTTAGGATAACCTTTTTACATGCCCAACCAATTTGCCTAAACATTTCACAATTAGTCTTCTCTACATTCCCTGGACTATAACAGCACCCTATCAGATATACTAGCCTGTTAATTTTAACTTCCCACCACACAGATTCAAAATCTATAGTGAAGTTAAAAAAATCATACAAAAAATTATATAAAAATTCTTTTTAAAAAAGTAAATACATACCAGGTATACAATTGCAGTGAACATTTTAGCTATTCTTAAATTTGTATTTTCAGCACTATATCTGTCATCGTTATTAATAATCCATAATACAGTAATATATGATATAATAATAGTAATATATGATTAAAAAACACAAGCTTGCTCACAATTGAGTGCCAACTTTATTAGCAAAGTATTTTGAAATATAAAAATTAAAATGACTTGTAAATAACATTTTACTTAATTTTTGTCAACAAGAATTAAGTATGTTGACAAAAATTAAGTCAACTGTTAATCTGTATTTCTAGGATTTAATTCTGAATCAAACTTAGTTCCAAAGACTTAATTCCAAATGAACTGTTAATGTGTGACTATTACTTTTTGACAACTGTGTTATCAAAAATTAAATCTCAGATAATTGAATCTCTGATTCTGTGAGAGTCCTGGTCATTCCAAAAAAAAAAAAAAACTGCTCTGCCTTCAGCCTTGTAAAGATTCCTTACATCCCAAAGGAAATACAAAATTTATGTCTTCCCATCCAAATTTCAATCATCATATTATCTCTTCACAAATGCAACTACAGAGATATTCGGAAAACAGATTTTTCATGCACACATGAAATGGAAGTGCATGTTTACTGTCAGTAAACTAAGAGAGGTGTTTTGATAGTAAAAAAAAAAAAAGATTCTGCTTTTTTGGGTACACAAGATGCCTGAGAGCAGTGACAGTCTTTTAATAAATGTAATGTCATGAAGAAGACGTACACAATATTTAAGTATGCTACACACAACAAAGCTGTGGTTTGTAAATGAATTTCATTGATATTTTTTTCAAAGAGTTCCAGAATAATGACCATGATAGACTGTTGACCTTATAAATTTGCCAGTCAGTCTAGTTTCAGCAGTGATTACATTTCATCAATCAGCAAGTGCTAATATATTTCAGAAAGAAATGTCATTAGTCAAATTCAGCATTATTCTGAAATATATTAGCACTTGCTAAAATTTAAAAAATTTTAAACATTTACTCAATGCAAGTAATAAGTTTGATAATTACTTTTGACACCATTCGTAATTACTATAATTACCAATGGTGTCGTATGTTTCAATACCATGGCAATAAGTTAAAAAATATGAAGTATGTTATGCACAGCTTGCATAAGTATATTAATTAAATCACTCTCAGTGCAAGCTGAAAGTATGAAATATCAGAAAAATTTCAAAAATGTGTGTGTGTGGGGGGGGGGGGGGGGAGAGGAGTAATGATCCAGAATTCAGAATCAATGAATATTGTTAATTGTTATATTGTTAATACCATCATAACTGCATAATTTGCAAAAAATTCCAAATCCTTCAAAAATTTAAATCCTTAAATAAGTTTATTAACACGAGGATCAAGAGGGGTGACGTCATTGTCATATAATTAGAGAAAGACAATTACCTCCTAAAAAAACTTCATAATATTGCCTGTGATGCTCAGATTTACTCTGAGGTTCATGAAGTTCCCTCAAATTCCCTAAAATTAAAAATAACAATCTTAGCAGAGTTCCAGAAAAAAGGATTAACAGTTAAAAAAAAAAAAAAATTCTTCAACCAATTTCATGCTCATACAGTTATATCCATGCTCTCTTTAGTGAAATAAAGTGCATTTATAGAGCCAAATTGCCATATAACAATGACGTCCCCATTTTATAAATTCTGTATAAATCATCTTTTACATTTATAATATCTAATCAATAGTAATAATTAAAGATTAAATTAAAGCTCACACACAAACACTAGCCTCCTTGGGTGAGCTCTTCTATGGTTATAATGTAGAATATTAACTGAAAGTTTACAGAAATTAAATTATGTATACATGTTAGCAGAAAAAAAAAAAAAAAAAAATATATATATATATATATATATATATATATATATTCACTAAAACTTGACTTGACTAATATTATCATTATTATTACAAGTTGTCATCTCGACTTCATAGTAAGACATTGTGCAGATCATGTCTTGATCAGATACAGAGATCTTTGACATTCTAGTGTTCCATGTTTTAAACAGACAAGAGATATACAACGGACTATGACTATTGCAAACTCACAGAACAGTAGGAACAGTCTGTTATAGTGGATAGTTTTTATAATTAAATTCCTTCAGAACAGCATTATGCATATGGATGTCTGTTTGGAATTTTCTAATCGTATTCTACAGTGAGTACATTTACTATAGTAAGATATGTATAAATATAATTTAAGGATTATATCCTTAATGATATATGTACACTCAAAAAGACAGTTTTTAAAGCTTGGTTTTTTCCATCATTATATGAAGAATAGTAAGTTAAATCAATCTAATATTGCTATATTTTTCCTGTAACCTAGATTAAACTGCAAGATATTTAGGTAATGAAACTTGTACATATTATTTTATTCATAGAAATAACAGCATTTTAATTGACTTTTTATCATCTCATATCATGTCATAAAGAATTTTCAACATAGAAAAGAGATTGTAGAAACTCATTGAAAAGTATAAGAATTTCATGTTCAACTTGAAAGTTAGCATCCCCAACTGTCAAGATAATGAAACTAAATTACACATATCTGAATCAGTAGCAATTAATGGCATCATCATCAAATTCCTGCCATGTACCGTCAAAGTGATGTACAGGATATGATAGTACTACATGAAAAATTTACATCATTACTAACTTCCTATCTACAATTTTCCTCCAAATCAATCTGTTACTTGTCAAGACTCCAACATTATCAGATCTTATATTTCTATCTTCTACGGCACTTTGTACCCAATCCACCTATATCTTAGTCTTCCTCTGGGTCATTTTCCTGCCAACCTGGCAGAGAACACTTGTTTTGCTAATCTTCCTCACCCATTCGGTTTAAGTAACGATACCACTTGAGATTAGCTCTACTAACGCATTTCTGGATGCTGACAATGTCAAGTTCCTTCCTAATATCCTCAGTTTTAACATGATATTGCCATTGATGCCATTTGTTCCGGCCTCTAATCTTTCTCAGGACTCTCATATCTGCTGTCTCTAGTCTTTGGTCAAGTGTTTTACTTCTGACCCAGCTCTCAGATCCATAAGTTAAAACTGGCTTGAACACCGTCTTGTATACAGCTAATTTAGTGTTCTGACTAATTTCTCTTATTCCATAGGAATTTATTCAATTGACTTCCGAACATACCAGCTTTGTTGATTCTGTTGTCTATTTCCATATTTAATTTACCATCTTCACTAAAAATTCACCAATGCCATTAGTATCCACCACGCCTATGTTATTTCAGAAGTATGGCAGCTTCATCACATTAAACATGTCCAAAACTTACAATCTATCAGAATTCTCTATGCCCTGATGCCATCTTCTATTATTTTTTTTAATATTCACACTTTATATTCTGAGGACAGCTATATTCAAAAGTTTTCCACCCCATAGTGGTATCATGACTAATAAATTAATACCCATCATCAAAATTTACGTTTTATTTTGTTATTTTCCCATACAGTATATCTTTAATTTATTTAGTATTTCTGCCACGTTTTAATGCACTCATATACTTTTTATATCTCGGCTTTTTACTTGTTACTTTCCAAAACTATCTTCTTTGATTAAATGATTTATCAAATGTTATTGGTATTGCACAGTTAATAGTTTTCATACTGCTTATGTATATAAGAATGAGTAGAAGTCATGTTATCAAAGTGGATCCTTTATATTGTCTCTTCTCCACTCTACCAAGGCTTGAAACAGATGCTTTCATTTCATTTAATACAGCTTCAATCACATGTCAAAACAGTATGTCAATCATAGGCAAAAAAAAAAGTAGCTTAAACTACAGTGTTACACTGAATAAAAAAGTGTGCTTATTTCTTATATATAAAAATAAATCACATTGTCATTTATTTTTATATATAACTTTAATTATACCTCTACAGAAAAGTAAAGGACATACAAGGGTGGTCTGAAAAGTTATTGGTAGATGGCAACACTATCGGCAAGATATTTTTTTTTCTAAGTCGGTACATCTGTCATAAGCATTCATGCAAAATTGCAAGTCATTCTATCAAGTAGTTTGTTTTATACAGCTGTCTGAAGCAAAAGTGTCGCCTGTATCCTTTGAAATGCATAAAATTGAGCATTGTGCAGTTATAAAAATCTTTGTAAATGAAGGTTTAACAGTAAAAAAAAATTCATTCAAAGTTCATAAAAGTTTATGGACGCTCTTCTCCATCATTTTCGACAATTAAGAAATGGGCTGCCGAGTTTAAACGTGGCCGTACCAGCCTTGAAGATGATCCATGTGAAGGACGTCCAAAAAGTGTAACAACACCAGAAATCATTGATCAAGTGCATGATATGGTATTGGATAACCAGCGAATCAAAGTGCCTGAAATTGCTGAGACTATAGGCATTTCAAAAGAACATGTAAGATATATTTTGCATGAAGAATTGCAAATGAAAAAGTTTTGTGCAAGATGGGTGCCACACTTGATCACAGCAGATCAAAAATGAACTCGCATAAAAATCTCTGAACAGTGCTTGGAGCGTTTTAACAAGAATAAAACTGATTTTGTGCGTCGATTTATTACTATGGATGAGACTTGGATTCACCATTACACACCAGAATCCAAACAGCAATCAAAACAGTGGACATAAGCCGGTTGTTCAGCACCAAAGAAGACAAAGTCGGTGCCATGACCTTTCCTGCTGATGGAACCGACTTTGTCTTCTTTGAAAGTAAACTTGAAAAGGATAAAATAATAACTGGGGAATATTATTCTGATCTTTTAACCAGAATAGATGAAAAAATTTGTGAGAAAAGACCTGGTTTGCTAAAGAAAAAAAATCATCTTTCATCAGGACAATGGCCTGCCCACAAAGGTGTTTTGGCAATGGGAAAATCAAGGGATCTGCATTATGAATTGTTGGAACATCCACCCTGTTCCCCAGATTTGGGACCTCTATCTCTTCCCAATACTAAAACTCTTCCTCGCTGGTCAATATTTTTCTTTGAATCAAGAGGTGATTGCAGCTGTAGAGGGGTGTTTTGAAGATCTTACTTATAACCACTACAGGGATGGGATAATGGCACTGGAGCATTGCTGGAATAAATGTATTAGTCTTAAGGGAGATTATGTTGAAAAATAAAAATAATTTTGAAATTATAAATTCGTTTTTTCATTGTTAGGCCGAGAACTTTCCAGACCACCCTCATAGACATTTGAGGGTGGTCTGGAAAGATTCTGAAAAATAAATCAAACAAACAGTGAAAGATGAAGATGATGATGAAGAAATGAGCATTTTGAGCAGAAAAGATGTGAACTATAGCTCAAGATGAAAAGCAAGAATGGGTAAATATTCAATCAGATGAAAGTGTATCATTTTAAAGGAAAGAAGAAGCAATAAGGTCAGGTAAAATGTTCATAGACATACTGAATACTGGTGCAAAAGAAATAAATCAAATATTACAATGCACACTCAGTAAATACTTCTGAATTATATTACATTATTCTTTATATATGTAGCCAGCTTAAAAAAAAAAAAAAAAATGATAATAGTAGAATGACACGGATTTGAGAAAATGGTATAAGGACAACTACTGCAGAGGATATAGCTGAGATATTTAATAAGCAGTTCATAAAGGTCTTTCATTCTTGTGAATGTGACATGGAGAGTTTATGAGCAGCAGATGAGAGACTGACTGTGAATGAACAAGAGGTATATGGGAAATTGAGCAAACTTGATGTTAACAAGACTTTGGGACTTCATGATATATCACCATGTATTTTGAAGGATTGTGCTAGGGAGTTTACATCTGCCTTGACATGTTTCTTTAATATCAGTCTTACACTGCGTCAAGTTCCAAAGGAGTGGAAGAAAGTCAAACTAATTCATGTTGGAAAGGCTAGTGAGAACCAGGATCCAAAATTTGGTTGACAACAGTGGCATTATCTTTGATGGGCAACACAGATTTGCTAAAAGGAGGTCATGTTTTAGTAATTTACTTATTACAATAAGGTCATAGTCCCAATGGACAAGGGAGATGGATACATAGTGGTATGCTTAGATTTTGCAAAGGCTTTTGATAGATCACCACATAAGTTGATAGTCATACTAGAAAGAATGGGGTTGAATATTAGATGGGGTGGACTGGATTGGAGATTGGCTATATGATAGGTATCACCAAGTTGTGTATAGGGGGGAGGGGAGCAACATCCAGGAAGAGGAAAGTCACTAGTGGTGTGCTCACAGGTGTGTTTTATGACCCACTGCTGTCTAACCTGTATGTTAATAATACTGGGGAAGATAGGATTTGAATGGGAGATATTCACCTGTTTGCAGATGACACAAAGTTGGGAAGAACTATGAGTAGAGCAGATGCTGTGGCTTTACAAGAAAACCTGAACACACTGAGTGAATGGGCATGGGAGTGGGGATACCAGTTCAATGCTGCAAAATGTAAGATTTTAAAATTTGGAAAACAAAGACAGGATGTGGAATTTACTCTTGGCAGGAATATACTGTGCCAGGCAAAGGAAATAAGAGATCTTGGGATGATGCTGGATAAGAATCTAAAAGTTAGAGCACACATTACCAAAATTGTGAGGAAAACAATGAATTCTGGTAATGCTGTGGAGGACACTGACTTGTAAAAGTAAGATTGGTTCCATTGTATAAAGCCTGATTAGGCCACATATGGACTACTGTGTACAGATATAGAGGTGATTAACTAAGGTAGTTTCTGGTCTCTGGAATGTTGAGTATGAAGAAAGGTGAAAAGATGCAATTTGCAGTCTAGCAGAAAGGAGGAATAGGGACGATATGATAGAGACATACAAGTTGCTAAGGGGTTGTTATAGGATTAATGTTGAAGAGATTTTTCGTAAAATGGTGGGAGATGAGGGGGAGAACAATAAGGCATCCCTGGAAGCTGTGCAAGGAGGATGTAAGCAAGAGAGTGAGAAACAGATTTTTTGAATGGAGAGTTGTGAATGACTGGAATGCATTGCTTCAGAATGTAGTGTCTGCAGAGAATTTGAATGTATTTAAGGCACAGTATGATGAGCTGTGTGTATGACAAAAGGGACTTCCTAGATGAGTCTGTGACTCTATGGGAGTCAGACTATATCATCATCATCAAATTCCTGACGTTTACCCTGTCAGGGTAAACGTCAGGAATTCCTATACAAGGCTCCAACATTGTCAGATCTTATAACTTTATCTTCTAAGGTACTTTTTACCATATCAAGTCTTCCTCTGGGTCTTTTTCCTGCCAACCTGGCAGAGAACACTTGTTTTGCTAATCATTCCTCTCCCATTCTGTTTAAGTTACCATACTACCTGAGATTAGCTCTGCTAACACATTCCTGGATGCTAATAATGTCAAGTCTTTCCTAATATCCTCATTTTAAAAATGATTTGCCATTGATGCCATCTGTTCACAACCCTAATCTTTCTCAGGACTCTCATATCTGCGGTTTCTAATCTTTGTCAAATGTTTTACTTCTAACCCAGCTCTCAGATCCATAAGTTAAAACTGCTTTGAACACTGTCTAGTATACAGCTAATTTAGTTTATTTGACTAATTTCTCTCTTATTCCATATACAATTATTCAGCTGACTTCCTATCATACCAGCTTTGTTGATCCTGTTGTCTATTTCAATATTAAATTTACCACGTTCACTAAAAATCATGCTTAAGTAGCTAAAATATTTTACTTGTTCTATAGGTTCTCCATTCACAATGCAGTTGATATTTTCAATGTTTCTGCCTATTTTCATTGTCTTTGCATTTTATTGCTGACCTTCATACCATATCTATTACAACAGTCATTCAATTTAGTCAGGGAATATTGAAGATTTGTAGCAGATTTATTTAGAAGTATATAACATCATCTGCATAAAGCAAAAAGCTGACATTAACATCTCTAATTTTGATATCATGTTTAATACCACTTTCCTTCATAATATGATCAATATAGATAATGAATAACAGTGGGGATAATGTACATCCTTGTCTGACACCCGATTTAGCATTAAACCATCTTCCTGTACTGCTGACTTACAACTCAAATAATGACAAGCATTGCTTGATACCCAAATGGGTTGCTCTGAATAAAGAATAAAGAGCCGTGGACCAAAGGATGTAGCAGAGGCATGGCAAGCTGGCTACATTATTATGCCAGTAACTTTCATGAGGAGGAGAAAGTCTACAAACCGAGATAGTGCTACTGCGTATGGGACAACCAACGCACCTACTCGAAGACCACATAGAGTAGGTGAGAAATCAGCAATGTGGTCAGCCAAGGATGTGAAACATGCAGCCACCCTCAACATAAGATCACTATACCGACCTGGAAAATGGCAATTAGTCCAAGAAAATTTAAAAAGACTGAAATGGAGTATTTTAGGTTTATCAGAGACACATTGGTGCGGAGATGGATTCATGGATTTACCAGAAGGAAGACTGTACTTCTCAGGAAGAAAAGATAACATACACAGAGAAGGAGTTGCATTATTAATTGAAAAAAAGCTTATACACTCAATAATTGAAATAAACCCAGTGTCTCCTAGAATAATCACAGCCAAACTTCAAGCAAAAGAAAAAGGTCAAACAATTAAAATAATCCAAATATATGCACCAGACAGTAACCATTCAGAGGAAGAAATAGAAAATTTCTATGAAGAACTACAACAGGAAATAGATAATCCCAAAAATAGAGAACTCATGATAGTGATGGGAGATTTTAATGCTAAAATAAGACAGTTCACAGCAGACAAAAAAAGATGTGATGGGGAAATTTGGATATGGAGAGCTTAACGACAGAGGAGAACAATTACTCCGCTTCTGTAAAGCAAACGATCTAATGATTACAAACACATTGTTCTATCAATGCCCTAATAATAAATATACATGGACATCCCCAGATGGTAATATAAAGAACTGCATAGACTATATCATCATAAACAACCAATGGAAAAGATCAGTAAATAATGTACGAACATTAAGAAGTTTTGATTTCGACACTGACGACGAAATATTACCTGCCAAACTAATGATAAAATTCAACAGGAAAAAGAATATCAGAAAAGAAGAAAACATCAACCTATCAAAACTATAAGATAGCTCAAGTAGAAGTCGATTTTTAGAACAGATGTGCTTGAAATTAAAACCCTCCATCTTCCAGAATAGCGGAAAATACTGGGAAGAAGGAAAAGAAACAGTGTTATCAATTGCAAAAGACACTCTAGGTTCCAAACCCAAAATAAACAAACAGTGGATAACCCAAGAAATCATAGCTACCATAGAAGAGAAGAGAGAGGCCAAGATACTTGTAAACCAACAAAACAATAAATAGAATAGAGAAAAATACAGAGCACTAAAAAATAAAGTTGATAACCTATGCAAAAAAGCCAAAGAAAAATGGTTAGAAGAAAAAGCTAAGAAATGCCAAGAAGCATACCAACAAAACAACCTAAAAGTCTTCCATGATACTGTAAGAGAAATTACAAAGGAATTCTCAGCAAAAGCAGTAACAATGATAAACAATAAGATGACTGAAACCGGGAATATTAAATATATAAGAAAAATCTGGTCAAACCATTTTAAGACTATCTTCCACCAAGGAAACAAAATTACAATGCCAACAATAGAAGAAAATAATGATCACCCAAAAATTTTACAAGAAGAAGTTAGATACGCAATAAAACAGATGAAAAACAATAAAGCACCAGGCATTGATACTATCCCTGTGGTCATATGGAGGCAGCATATCAATAGAATATTTAACGACCCTATTCAATAAAATACTACAAACAGGAGAGATCCCAGGTGACTGAAGAACTGGAAAGATCATCCCAATATACAAGAAAGGAGACAAAAGAGACTGCAGAAATTACAGACCAATCAATTTATTCCCTCACACCTATAAAATATTCATAAGAATTATACAAAACAGATTAAAAAACACCTATGAAGAAATGATAGGCATAGAACAAGCTGGTTTCCGAGGAAACTATTCAATAGACCAAATTTTCACATTGCACCAACTAGCAGAGCTCAGCTGGGAAGACCATAAAGAACTATATTGTTGTTTTGTGGACTTTAAACAAGCTTTCGATAACATCAACAGAGAAATCCTTCTTAAAATTCTACTAGAAAAAGCAATAGACAAATAAGTAATACAGTTTCTGATAAAATATTACTCTAAGACAAATGCAATAATTAAAAAGGACACACTCACAACAGAACCCACAGAGATCCAAACAGGAGTAATGCAAGGATGACCATTATCCCCATGCCTATTCAACATATATCTAGAAGAAGTTGTAAAGAAGGCAATAGACAATGAGCCTGGAATCAATGTCAATGGTTTAAACATAAATAATATCAAATATGCAGATGATCTTGTCCTTCTTGCAAGAACCCCAAATGAACTACAAAAGTTGATCAACAAGCTAAATGAAACCTGTAAAACATATGACATGACAATAAATATACAAAAGACAAAAGTGATGAAAATAAGGAGGAACGTAACTACCATCTCAGCCACCTTAAACGGAGAACAAATAGAACAAGTAGACAACTTCATATACCTTGGATAAAAACTAACAGAAACAATAGATGAACTCAAAACAATCAAACACAGAATAGCGATAGGATGGACCACCATGGGAAAATTACAGAAAATCTGGAAAACAAACAAGATATCTAAACAAGCCAAAATCAAATTATATGAAGCAATAATTATACCAACAGTCATCTATGGAGCAGAAGCGTGGACAGTTAAAAAAAGAGAGGAGAAAAAACTGCTGGCATTTGAAATGAAATGCTTCAGAAAAATAAATAGAACAAGTTGGATAGAAAAGAAAACAAACATCACAGTCAGACAAGAACTATTGTATAAAAAGACAATAATAGAAAAAATTAGAAAACAACAACTGAGACAGTTTGGACACACTGTACGCATGGACACAGACAAACTTCCTAACGTCCTAGTCAATAATTTTCCAACTGAAAAAAGAGACCCGGAAGACCAAGAATTACCTGGCTGAAATTAATAAAGAACATCTCAAGATGCAGAACATATAAGGAACTTTTTCGAACAGCAAGGAATAGAAGACTGGAAGATCCTGCTTAAGAGAAGACTCAACCTGTCTTTGACGGAAGAGAAGAAGAAGAATTGCTTGATATAATGCCTCACTGACACCATACAACTGTAGCATTTTGAATAGCTTCTCTCTTGGCACCTTGCCATATGCTTTTTTCAGATCTACAAAACTTAAATACAGATATTTGTTATATTCCCATGATTTCTCGACTATTTGTCATAAAGTGAAAATCTGATCCTGACAGCCTCTATTTGGCCTGAATCCAGCTGTTCTTCACCAAGCTTCTCTTCCACAATCCTTCTCAACCGTTTTTCAAGTATACTGGCATGCATCTTACCAGGAACACTCAGTAGAGAAATATCTTTGTACCTTCTCATATTCAGTTTTATATCCCTTTTTATATATGAGTACTATGAGAGTTCTACTCCAATCATTTGGAATTCGTCCCTCTGTCCAGGCCTTCTGAGCTATGCAGTGCAGACACTGTAAGACTTTTATACCTCCATACTTGAGCATTTCTGGTTAAATATCATCCAGTCTCATTTAGCAATTAATTTTTCGAAGTAATTATTCCATACTTCAAGGATATCTTTTTCTCCTGTTTTCATGTCACTTTTATCATCTCTAATTCCTTTTACCTCACTCTTTCCTCCGTTTCTGAGCTTCTTCAACAACCTCCAGAATTGGCACCTTCTTTATATTTATTTTCCATGTTCTTACCAAAGTCTTCCCATGACTTTTGTTTAGCTAGTTTTACACAGTGTTTAGCTTTCTTACATTTGTCTCTGTATTCTCTAAGAGCACAAGCTGACTTATTTGCCAGGAACTTTTGATATGCTTTCTTCTTTTTCTTCACTGCCTCTTTAACATCCTGTGCCCACCATGGGGTTCTGATTTTTCTATCCTTGCAGACAACCTCACCACATGCCTCTCTGGCTGAATCAATCAATGTTTTCTTCAGAGCTTGCCACTGAATCTCCGAGGTTTGATTCCTGTTCTCAAATTCTTTCATTTTTTTCTTGAATAATGTTCGTACATTTTAGTCTGTAGTTCACATCTGAGAGCTGCTCAACTTTTTTCTCTCCATGTGAATTTATACACATTTTTATGTTGGAACATAGTGTTAGTAATAACCAGTCCATGTCCTAAGCAGAAATGCAACAAATATTTCCCATTATTATTAGCTTTGTTCTTTTCTCCAAATTTTCCCAAAATATTTTTGTATGTCTGACAATCATTTCCTATTCTGCTATTTAGATCCCCAACAAGGACCAATTGTTCTTTTTTCATTGTGTCAGTTGCTTTCTCTAAAGTCTCAAAAAATTTCTCATCTTCTATCATAGCAGAACCTTCTGTGGGACAATAGGCACAAATAAGTCTCACTGTACATTTCCTCATTCTGATATTTGGCCACATCACTCTACTTGAAATTGCTTGCCATTCAAGAAGATTCCTATTCCTTCTTTTCCTTGATTGCCATTGCCTGAATATAGGATAATAATATAGGATGACATAGGAATATAGGAAGACTATAAAATAATATTAATAATTACCATTACTGCTTTCTACCAATAATTTTCCTCCAAATTAGTCTCTGATTTGCCAGATATGCAGAATTACCAAATTTTATATTTCTGACTTCTAAGACACTTAGAATTATATCATTCTGTCTAGATTGTAGTTTTCATTGGGTCTTTTTTTAATGCCATTCTGAAAATACCTTTCCTCCTAATATTTCATCTTCTACTCTGCTTAAATGAATAGTTTTGTGTATACATATATAATTCTTCCAATGACTTAGAATTATATCATTCTGTCTAGATTGTAGTTTTCATTGGGTCTTTTTTTAATGCCATTCTGAAAATACCTTTCCTCCTAATATTTCATCTTCTACTCTGCTTAAATGAATAGTTTTGTGTATACATATATAATTCTTCCAATGATGCCGTCCAGTCACTCCTATAATTTTTCTCAGAACTTTATGACTAATCTCTAATCAACCCTGATCTATAGTGAAACAGTTCTGCTGGCCTTTTGTGTCCTATTCTGTTTAAGTGTAAAAAAATCTTCATTTTTAATGCTGGTCGATCCTCTAATTTTTTTTTTCATAGCTTTATGACCGTAGTCCCTAGTCTTTGGGCACCTGTTTTATTTCTAACCCAACTCTAAGATTCATAAGATAACACTGGATTGAACACTGTCTTGTAAACTGGATTAGTTAGTGTTTTTGCTAATTTCTCTCTTATTCCATATATAGTTATTCAACCGACTTCAGACATATTAGCTTTGCCTATTTCTATATCTAATTTGCCATAGTGACTAAAAATTGTCCCTCAATAACAGATTTCACTTGCTCTGCAAGTTCTCAATTCAGAATGCAGATGATATTTTCCACTTCCCTTTCCATTTTCATAATTTGTCTTTTTATTGCAAATTTCCATATAAAATTTGTTATAATTATTCAAATTAGTTAAGCAATTTTGAAGATTTGTAGTGGATTTATTGAAGAATATAACATCTCAAGTTATCAAGCTTAATACCACTTTCCGTTGCAATGAAGTATAGATGAAGAAAGCAGCTGAGATTATTAGTGTACTACAACTAATTTTACATCGAAAACCATATTTCTGTACCTCCTTCAACTGTCACTGCTGACATACAACTTAAATAGACTATGTATTATCATGTATAACATCTCATCAATCTCATTTAATTATAGGCATTTTGAGCAGCTTTTCTCTTGGCAGCCTGTCAGATTTAAAAAACTCATATACAGATCATTGTTATATTTCCATGGTTTTCTTAATTATTTGTTTTAAAGTGAAAATCTGGTTCTAACAACTCTCATCTGGCCTGAACTCAGCCTGTTCTTTCCAATATTTTTTCTTGAACAATTAAGCCTCTTCTCATATCCTTGCAAAAATCTTACCTGGAATACTCAGTAGGAAATGATTCTGTAAATCTCGCATTCAGTTTTATTTCACTCTTTGTAGATGGAAATTATGTGAGATCCACTCCAGTAATTGAGAGTAACTCTCTGACCAGGTCTTTTAAACTATACAGTGCAGTTAAGTGTAGGGTAGCCTTTTAATACTAGCATGACTAATGTATTGGAGAGAGGAGATAACTATACAGTGATTTTTCTGGATCTTGCTAAAGCATGTGATAGAATACCACATGAAAAACTACTGCTGAAAACTGCTGAAACTAAGCAGGATGGAGGTTAATAGTCTGTTGTTAGCTGACTACTGGGATGGTTGGGTGATGGAAGCCAGTAAATTGTATATGGGATATAGTGTCCCAAAAAAATAAATAAATTGACAAATAGAGTAACTCAGGTTCTGTTTTAGGACAACTGTTATTTATGTATCAATTATGTAGTTCAAGGTTTGAGAGGAGATGATATTTGATTGTTTGCTAATGATTCTAAATTAGTAAGAGCAGTTATTCTTAGCTATTTCAATGGTATTACAACACCAAACAAAATAATAAACAACCTTTTATAATGTATTAACTCGTTTATGTTTTGCAGGTTTTCAAACCAGCATCTCAGAGCAAAGCAATTTATAGTTTACAAATGGCAATGATTTAATGAAATAATTCACATTGTAACAGACAAAATATATAGTCTTAATTTGGCACCCTCTAATGTTGTCTAATTAGGACTTCAGATCATTTGTCTGTTACAATTTGAATTTTCACTCAACCATTAACGTTATTATAAAATGTGAGCAAGTTACTCAAACATGACCATCTCTTAGTAAATCTGTGCTGTTCACTGCAAAATATAGATTTTTCTGCCAATCCTTTTTTGTATGTGATCTCTTACCAACTTTTCTCAAATCAACTACCAATACTCCAGAGAGACTGATAGCTAAATAGTTTTTACACCACCCTTGTGCAATGGGATTATCAGACATTCTTTTCATTCCTGTGGAATTGATTCTGTGCTGAGATTAAAATTATACAACTAGGTCAAAGGCAAAGCCAGTTCAGCTGACCACACTCTATAACATCCTTAACGATATCCTATCACTACCTATTGCTGAATTCTTATTCAGTTATGCAACCGTTCTAGTACCTCCTCGTCATACACTCGAGTCTCCTCACCCAGTGTACAGGCAGTATTAAGCTCAATGCTGCATACACCAAGTTGATGATAGCAGTAGTTGAACAATCTCTTCTGCATCTGCCACTCACATGGCAGATGCATTCAGAAAGGATTTTGTGGTCTCTCCTGATGAGTTTCTGACTCTCTGGAGGTCTATTGTAATAATATGCTACCACCAATGATCTTGCACAAACTGTTCACATACTAGAATACTAAACAACTCTACCCAATATACATCTTTTCTTTACTAGTGAACATTCTTAGTATGGATGTTGTCTGTCCACAAGGCAATGCAGATCTTCACCTCTTCATCCATGGAGCAATAATCATACAGTAGCTATTGTACACATCTACACATCCTGCCTAGTATTATTAGAATAACAAAGGGGATGATCTTTGTGACTCTTATGTCTCATTTCCTGGTTGAATTATTGTTTCCTATCTTATTCAAACATCTGCACTAAATGAATTGTTGAAATAATTCTTATTAGTATGGAAACATTCATTCCACATTAAATTCTTGTTCGTTATCTGCCTTGGTTCACCAAGGATACAGACAAGACTGTACCTGAGAAAATTCAAGCATACAATAATTGGCTTTAATTAAAATCTCAACATTACCCTTCTGTGTATAGAAAAGCAAGCAAGTTTATCAACCTATTCAAAATTAGTTTTAAAAAAGCTAACAGCAAAAACTTGCATCATGCTCAAATAATATTCAAAAAATTCAAAAATACAACTAAAAATTGTAACACCCCGGCTCCCCCAAAAAAGTCCCACAAAACAAAACTCCATGTAAAATGAAAACACTTCCACATACACTTGACCACATCCTCTGTGGGTTTGTTACCAATATTAATGCTGTACAATACCACTTACAGACATCCAAACTCAATTTATTAACAAACCTCAACTAGCAGTCTCTATGACCACAGCTCACCTAAACTATGCAGGATGCCTTCTGCAAGTAGGGAACTTTTTATTATTATTATTACGGGCGACTCCAAGGAGTCCTTAGACTCATAGAGGGAGGCCCTAAACATCATGTCCATCACAACTATTCGACATTCACACAGTATCTATCATACCTTACCTTGCCTTGAACTCATTCACTGTCATAGCACCCACAACAGACTCTGGCAGCTTATTCCACTCATTCACCACTCTGAAAGTAAAAAACCCAGCTCTAACACCCTTACTAACCACACTCTTGCCCAGCTTCCATGGATGTACCCCCTAGTCCTCCCACAACCAGTCCTGTTCTCAAAAATATCCTCTGAATTAATCCTATAGAAACCCTTCAGCAATTTGAATGTCTCAATCATATCTCCCCTTTTCCACCTATCAACCAATTTCTGAAATCCACAAATCTTCAACCTGTTTTCATAAGGTTCATTCCATAGACCTGCTATCATCTTAGTCACCCGCCTCTGGATCCTCTCAACCTCCTCCTCATCAAGAAGAAACCTAGGTGACCATATCTGGGTATAATCAAGATGGGGTCTTATCAAGGCTCGATACAGAGGAACAATAACCTGTTTGTCTCTGCTCATTAAAGTGTTTTTCAGCAACCAAGTGATTTGATGAGCTGATTTAGCCACTTTTGCGATGTGTCCCCTAAACTTCAACTCCCTATCCACCAACACTCCCAAATCCCTGGCCTAGTCAATCTCCTGGAGTACAGTTCCACCAATGTCATATACTGCTGCTAATCTTTTCACCCAAAAATGCATAACCTTACATTTTGCCACATTAAATTGACATCCATTTTCCTTATCCCATACATCCAATCTATCCAAATCATCCTGCAAAATTTTGACATCTTCTGCATTCACTATTACCCTACCTAACTTTGCATCATCAACAAACAAATGAACTGTTCCTCTTAGATCCTTCCCTATGTCGTTAATGAACAAATTAAACAGCAGTGGTCCAAGAACAGAACCCTACGGCACACCACTAGTCACAGGCCGTCTTTTGGACTCTACTCTTGAGTAAACTACTCTCTGGTATCTCTCCATCAACCACCCTCCTATCCATCTCACCAACCCTATATCCATTCCTATATGTTGCAGTTTACAGATTAGACTTCCATGTGGTATCCTGTCAAAGGCCTTAGCCAGGTCCAGCAGTATCACTGTAAACCCATTATCCTTATCCAGTTCAGCCATCACTGTGTTATAAAACATGAGCAAGTTACTGAGGCATGATCAACCCTTCACAAAACCATGCTGTCCCCCATACAGTATCTCATTTTCATCAATCCATTCCTGTATTTTACCCTTGACTACTTTCTCCAAGACCATGACAACGACTCCTGATATGCTGATTGGTCGGTAATTTGCAAAAGTAGTCTTGGATCCTCCTTTATGCAGTGAAACTATTTTCCCCTCTTTCCACCCCTTCGGGACTAAACCAGACCCGAGACTCAGATTAAACAATAAGGTCAAGGGCAGGCACTGACAACTGTTTAGCTGCTTCACGTAAGACCCATGCTGATATACCATCCAATCCCACAGATGTTCACATTAAGGTTCTGTAATAGACTATTCACCTCCACTTCATTCACCACAATTCCCATATAAACTAATGGTTCTTTCATTCCTTCAATGTCACCACCTGGATGATATACTCTTGCAAAGTGCTCACTCAGTAATTCCACTATATCGACTGATTCAGTGACCTCCCTACCATTGCCGTTCCTTAAAATCATTCTGCCATGTACAGTTTTTCTTTTACTAGCAGCATATTGAAAGAACTGTTTGGGATTCTCTTTAGCTTGCATGGCTAATTTCCTTTCATAATCTGTTTTTGCCTTTCTCACCACACTCGTTACCCTTCTGGCCTGCACTTTATACCATTCATGTGCCTGCAGGTCACCTTTCTCCATAAATTCCTTCCACAGTTGTTTCTTTTTTTGCAACTCAAGTTTAATGGTGTTATTAATCCATTTAACCCCTACTTGATTTACTATTCGGACTCTAGGTATACAGTCCGCCATAACCTCCTGCAAATGCTCCTTGACCACTTCCCATGCCCTATCAACATCCAGCCCTTGCAGTTTTACATGCCATGGCACTGAACCAAGCAATCTCCTAAGCTTGTCATACTTGATAGCACGGTAATTCCACATGTACCCTGTCTGAACCGAAAATTTCACACATTTAGCCACCTCCCAGGTCAAGACCCTATGATCACTCTCACCAATAGGTGGCAACATGGTCATATTCATTACAGTCAAATTCTCAGATGCTATTACTAGGTCAAGCACCCTCGAACCCCTAGTATTTTCCATTACATGCTGTCTCAGATAGTTATCCCTCAGTAACTGAATAAAATCCAGTTCCATCCTCACATGTGTCCTCTCCTCCTTCCAATCAATGTTACTATAGTTGAAATCCCCCATAATAATTACCCTCATTCCACTCATTTCCTCAATTTGCCTGTGCATACTATCTCCACCATCTATTCCATCACCTGGTCTATAGCAGCATCCAACTGTACATTTTGTTCTGTTAGTCTCAATCTCACACCAAATAGCCTCAAATGAGCTCCTTTCACTATCCTGCAATACAACTTCTATTCTCCTTGGTTGCAGTTCATCAGCTATCATTAATAACACTCCCCCCCCCCATTTTATTCTCTCTGTCCCTACTGAACACACTATACCTTACACATTCTATCCCACTAACTATATCATCTTCTGTCAACCATGTTTCACTAATGCCAATAACCTGTGGCCAGGAAGAGCCAACCAAAGCCAAAAATTCTTCCTTCTTGTTCCTAATACTTCTGGTATTAGTATACATGAAATGCAGAGGCCCATTTGTCCCAACCCTATCTTGATGTATTATACTAACTATCCCATTCTGATTTCTTGTCTTTCGTACTGGCTCAGGCACATTATAAACATTCTTACACTCAACTGCCTCACTGATGTCTGCATATGCACTTCCTCCCCTCCTTAATAGTTCTAGTTTCCCTGATTTTGCACATCCACTCTCACTTTACTCAGCAACACTTTTTCCAGTCTTCACACACCAAATCCATTCAAATGTAAGCCATCCATCTTGTACAAATCCTTTCTCCAATCAAACTCACTCCACACATCCACAAACTCCACACCACACCGTCTGCATAACCTGCACATAAAGTCATTTGCGATTATGGCCTTCCTTTTAAACTCTTAACTTGAACTTTAATTAAGTCTGATATCCTATGCCAAAGGTTATCAATCTGGACTTTCATATGATATGCTTCGGCTCAAGATTACCTTGCTTAATTCTGGTGTTTCAATTTGTTCTCCTTTAAGACCTAGCTGGAAGAGAAGCTAAATTGTTTACTATCAGTAATTATCTAATGCATATTGTTAGCATACCTAACAACCAGATTTTTTCACCACCTAGAAACCCCCATCAATTAATTAGTGATCAATCTGGTTGTTGGTGGCCTTCTCCATCACTTTTGAGAGTATTGAAGTGAAGATGGTGGGACAATAGATTGATAGGTGACTTATCTCCCTTGTTAGAAACAGACTGGATAAAAGCATACAATTGAGAATAAAACTTTAGCTTTCATACTGTTAGACAGATGCAAGATGAGTAGAACAACTTGTTAAGGCTTTACAGGATAGGTGTTAGTTCTGTTAGTCTCTAAGTGTTAGTCTCTTAGTACTGGAGGGATATCATTTGTGCTGGGAGACTTATTAATACCGACGCTACTGAGTATTTTTCTGAAGTTTTTCTGGCAAAAGTTCACTGGAGACATGGAGTAATTTGTAGTGAAAGGGATTTGCTGTGGAAAATTTACTCCAACAGGAGTTTGGAGCTAATGTCAAAAGCCTTATCTTTAGGTAATGTTACCATGGTGCTATAAGGAAGTACGTGAGAGGAAAGAAGTTGCACCTGACAGCCTGAGTGAGTGATCAGAAGTTGATGAGAATGATGGATTCCATCATTCTTATTATAAAGAGACCTCTCACTAATTTTATCCATCTTTGAACACAGGGCATGGAAGGATTTGAAGAATCCCATGTGGTTACTCTTAATATATTTCCAAGGCACAAGATCAAGCTGAATTTTCACCCCCCCCCCCCCATTCTCTCTCTCTCTCTGGTACTTCACTGCAAGTTATGGTGGGTGGTTTACTCTCACCTAATTTTTCCATCAACAGCACCACACCCTAAGGCTTCATGCTTTCATCTACACTCTTTCTTGATCTTCTACATGCTCTTTACATCTGCAGAATTGTAATTCATACAATAATAAAAGAAAAATCTGCTTTCCCCTTGCTAGCCTTTGATTCGTCTTTTCAAACTCAGTAGCATGAAACAATTTCCCAATACTGGTTTCAAAAATATCGATATCTATTTAGAAACAACCTTGAAAAGTTCTATAGTATACATGACCTGACCTGATTAAAGAGCATAGTAAGCTGAGTTCAGCAAAGCAGGAAATGCTCTGCTGAATTCAGCAAAGGTTCTGAGTGTTGGAGGTTTAGTTCTCCTAGATGCTAAATCCAGGAAGAAGAAAAGAAGACAAAACTAAGTAGAAGACCATCAGGATTGTTTATATAATAGAGAAGGTTTCCCCAGTCAATTTCAAAATTCATGATATACGGCATACAAACAAATTAAGCAGAGTTATGTCTTCATATTATTGACAGATGAAAACAACCCAAATATCAATTACTTATCACATCAAACAAATTTAGAAAAGAGTTTAATACCAAATCCAACAAAAAAAAGGACCTTTAAAAGATGAGAACAGTACTACTTCACAATTATGTGTTGCACTTAATCAAGTACATCTAGGAGTTATCAAACGAAACCTTACAAAGAAACTATGTGTAAAACTTCTGATCAGAGGATAAGTAATCTATCTCTTCTAAATAGAAGATAAAAACCAAAGTCTCACAATCTCTGATAAAAGATTATCAAAGGCTGATGAACTTAACATATCATTCTAAGGTCAGTGTGTTGCAACCAAACAAGGATCATTATCTTCATGAAAAGAATGCAGACTGATTCAGTGGTCTTTGACCACTTTCAGTTAACTATTATTGAGTCAAAGTCAGCAAGGAAATGATAAAAAGGATGATTGTTGTAGTAGCACATCTTTATAATTTGAGATCATGTGCAGTATAGGAGAAGCTTACGTTAAAATTTCCATCGAAGATGAAACTATTGCAATAATTCAAACTTAGGGTCTCAAATTATCAATGCTTGAATTCTTGCAAGATGATTCCTAAGAGTACAAAAATATAACCTTAAAATGAAAATATTTAACTCTTCACTCAGCTTCGGTCTCTTATCCAGCATGCAAACACATATATAAATCAGCAGATGTGATGGGCCAGATGGTTTTTGCCATCATGTCTACAGTATGCATGTAAGTCAAAACCAGTCAGTTCATCTATGCTTCTCATGTATGTTAGAAAGGGAATATAAACTTCACACAGTCTCAAAAGTGGGAGAGAAGAAACAAAAAGAAGCACAGAGATTTAGTTTTAGTAAAAGAGAGAAGTGGAAGAAGGAAATGACCCAAATGAAAAGCAGAATAAGGAAGAAGAAGAAGAAAAGACTGGACTGCACAAGTGGCTCTCATGCTATCAGGCATGAGTCCTTTGAGTGACTAATGGAAATAAGACAAATTAGGAAAAGAGATTTAAGAAAATGATTCTGATAGTATCGAAATTTCTTTCCAATTTAATTCTGACAGCAGTTACATATCCAAGATAACTACTAAGATACTCAAAGAATTCAAATCTCCAATCAGTGATTAAGCAAATTTCCTCTCATGTCAAGCAAGGCATGAAGCTAACAGAGTTAAGTGATAGTACTTCTATGTTCTTTACAAGATAAGAAATTCTTTCTTTCCATATGTAAAAGAAGAAGAAGAGACATAAAATTAAGAACTATGTAAAAGACAAAGGTTATATCGAGTAGAAACTCATTCATTGCAATATAGAATTAATCTCTCATGAATGAAAATATCATTGAAATTTAGATGATTACAGTTCGGTTGAGTAAAGAAGTTGTAGTTCATAAAGTTTGTTAGGTGTATGCGTGAATACTAATTTCAGTGAGAATTCTTATGTTGTACACAGACCTTAAAAACATGAGTAATTCAAACAGACAAGCATTCAGCTGTTAGCTAGAGTAAGAGCATGTGTTAAATTGCTAAAGTAACACACTCATTATTATGACTAATGACTTTCATTCAGGTGGGTTCCTTTTTAGAGAAGGGAGTAAATATTGAAATGAAAGGATTCAGAGACCTATACATTTATCTGAAAGTATTTTTCCTTCAAATGGTGAATGACTACAAGAAGATAATTTAGAAGAAAGATTCCAACATTGAGTGGGAATGAGATGGCTCTCATTTGGGCATGATTGCATTAAGTACATTGAAAAGCCAAAGTTGTTAATTTTAGAAAGGATTTGCAAAAGAAATTCGTTTCCTTTTTAGAAAATTTTTTCCATTTATTCTTGAAATTAAATGGGGGAGCGTGAGAGAGGAAGTATCTCTTATGGAATCTTTTTAAATGAATTTTGTATAAATAATTATACAAAATTTGCATATTTTTATGTAAATTAAACAATGCCTAAAACAATTCTTATCTCATTTTGTTTATGAGACTAAAGATAAGTGACAGTAATAAATGAAATTTATTTTAGGATTCAGGGAAACCAGAATTGCTTTAAAAGGAAATAAATATACTGGAAAGAACCCAGAATTATAAAACAAATACTTGTGGTATGAAGCTAACCTTGTTAAGTGTGGGAAAAACACACATAAGAAAAAACATATTCATTCAATCATTTTTGGACTATGTTATTTACGATTAAGATAAGTATTTTCTAAGACTGAGTTTACTAACTTCTGATTCTGTTAAGCACTGATTCAGCTAGCTGTTCATTCATGTAAATATTAATTATTAAATTATGTTAATGTTTAGAGAAATTGAGGCATTTCTGAAATCTGAACAAAAGTCATATTCATGCTCTGCCATTTGCTATAAAAGAAAACCTTTTCTCATCAAACAGGAAATGGATTTGTTTCCATAACACCACTCAGCTCAAACTCGGTGCAACTGCAAGCACAAGCAAGCAAGAGTGATAGTATGGTAAAGAAGGCCAAATCAGATTATGAGAGAAAATTAGCTAAGCATGCCAAAATAAATCCAAAACAGTTTTTTTGGTATGTAGCAGGTAAGGAGAAAAATGACTATTAAAGGATAACTTTAATCAATATTGATGGTAAGAACATCAAGAGGCAAAAGAAATAGTTGACTTACTGAGTGATTACTTTGCCATGGTGTATCTTCCAGGTGGAGATTTTGCAGTTGCTGATGTGACAGAGATCACTGTCAAAATTGAGGCAGATGAACAGGAGGTACTCAGTATACTGAAAAATATCAATGTGAATACAACAGTGGGCCTGGATGGCCTTTCAGCCGGTGTGCTATGTGAATGTGCAAGATAACTGGCATCATTTCTGATGAATTGTTCAATCTAAGTCTCAACTTTGACAAGGTTCCAAGGAAGAGAAAAGAGGTTAAGATGGCTGCATTACATAAAGGTGGCTCCAAGACAGAAGTAGCAAATTACAGACCAGTTAATATCTCAGGAGTGTTTGTTAAAATATTGGAAAAGTTGGTATAAGATAAAATCCTGCAGTGGGTGGATAGGAATACAATACTCTACGGTGGGTACTGCGGCATTGTAAAAGGTATTAAATGCCTTAGTAACCGTACATTTTATAATAAAGCGCCAGCAAAATTAGATAAGGGAAGTGGCCACACTATGATACTGCTGGGCTTTGCAAAGACATTTGACAGACTTCTTCATGGAGCAAATGGGTATGAATATGAAGCTGGTAGCATGAATAGGGAGATTGCTTATATACAGACATCAGAGAGTAGCATATAGTGGAATGGCATCTAGTAGAATGATAGTGACTAGTGAAGTGCCTCAGGGTTCTGTCCTACGATCACTACTCTTTAATTTATATATTAATGATATAGAGAAAGATTTAAGATAGGGGAGATATTCAGTTGATGCAAAACTAGGGGGGGAGGGCAATAGTTGATAAAGGTGGTGTAGATATCATGCAGGAATGATTTAAATAATCATCCTGCAGGCAAAGAAGAATAAGGATTGTAAATTTAATGCAGTAAAGGTATGGTTATGCACTTCAGGTTGAAAAGGTTACATACAGTGTATCACATTGATAATACTGAATTGCAAGAAACTGATGAAGCTAGGGACTTTGGTGTAATGGTGGACAGAGTTGAAGTTCAGAGAACAAATTGCAAAAGTTGGTAAACTAGCTCAAAGGATTAGATGATGAAAAACATGCCAACAAGTAAAGATTAGAAGTTTATTATCATTATTATCCCTCTTTATAAGGCTATGATTCAGCACATCTTGACTATCAAACACAGATTTGTTCACCTGGGGTGGAAGCATTGTGTCAGCAACATTCTGAGAAGCTGCTGGGAGCAACATCAATGGGTGGAATACCAATCACAGTAACACCTCATAAGACACTCAATTCCTGTAGAGGAGTGATATCAGAATGGGATCGCCTTGATGTTTCTGATGAGGAGACATGCTCAGAGCTTAAAGATCAGGGAGTGACAGGTGTGAGGTGCGTCCTGATATGCAAGGATGGTCACCTGGTTCCCACCAGGAACACTGTCCTTACTTTTGATACACCTAAGCCTCCAAAATCTGTAAAAGCAGGGTACCTTAGCTATCCTGTTATAATGTACATCCCTAATCTGCTAAGATGCTTAAAATGTTAGAAATATGGGCATGCCCAAATTGCCTGTCGTGGCTCTACCACCTGTGCCGATTGTGGCAGTAAAGAGCATGATAACAAATTTCGCTCTGTAAAAAAAAAAAAGCTAAATGTGTCAACTGTCAGGGAGATCATCCAGCTTACTCTCGTTCATGTCAAAAGTGGAAAGATGAAAAAGAAATATAAACAATTAAAACAGAACAAAACATCATATCAGGATGCAAAAAGAAAGCTAGCCACCACCACACTTGCTCTGAGATCCTCATATACTGAGAAGGTAACAATTAAGAAAATGTCAACAGCAACTCAAACTCATATCTATTCCACCATCTGATAATTTCACCATACCTGAACTTTATGAACACAAGTGCCTCTCTGTTGAGTGCATCAATCGCATGACTATATTCTTACTCCAGAGACAACTCCAAAAATGGTTCCATTTGATGAGAACCCACTTGTCAAAGAAATTATGGCAAAGATATCACTACCAGACATCCCCACTGAAAAATGGATACTTCACTATCTAACGAACGTAAATTAAACTTACCAACTGACCCTAACACATCAGATGTATTGAATATTTTACCTGAGGAAGTGATGGACACTGGCCGTCCAGTCTTCCTAAAAACAGTTGATAAATATAAACTTGACAAAATAATAAATTTAATTTAATCCTTTATCCAAGTGTGAGCAAACAGTGTTGGTAGCTTGCTCCACCTTTGCAAGGACTGCCTGGTGTTGTACCACCTTACCCCAGTCCTGAAGATACTTTCAGGCGCACACTTTGTTTGCTCACACTTGGATAAAGGATTAAACTAAATTTATTATACTCTAACCAAGTGAAAAATAAACTTTCAACATCAAAACTTGACAAAAGTAAGCCCTCAACCTCCCTAAAACCAGACAAGTCCATAAAGTCAAAACAATAGGAAAATTTTTACAATGGAACTGTCGTGGGTTTTGCCAGAATATCGATGATGTCAAGATTTTGTTGCAGAAACACAAACCTTTCTGTTTCTGTCTACAGAAAACATATTTAAGACCCAATGAGGACCCTACCTTAAGGAATTTCACTGTTGTATGCAAGGAACATAACTGGTGGTGGTCCTGCTCATGGAGGAGCATACTAGTAGGCAGTCATACTCCTTTCCATCATGTCCAACTTAATAATGCTCTGGAAGCAGTAGCGATTTGCTTATCCATGGGATTTCTTATTACAGTATGCCCAATTTATTTACCACCGAGTGCTGAGTTAAATGAAATTGATCTTGATAACCTTATCTTGCATCTGCCTAAACCCATACTTCTGATGGGTAACTTTAATGGTCGCAATACTTTGTGGGGTCACGCCAACACAAATAGATGAAATCGAATCATTGAAAGAATCCTTAACAATAATGCCCTCTCACTTTTGAATAATAGACTCAATACTCAATGCCTACCCACTCATATTCTGCAATTGATCTTACAATCTGCTTCCCTTCCATTCTGCCACTGTTCACGTGGGATGTCAAAGAGATCATATATGGAAGCGATCACTTTCCTGTTCTTTGCACAACATCTTCACATGAACCATGTTCACCTAAATGGATGCCCATATGGAAAACGAACAAGGCTAATTAGAACACTTTTTCTCATCTAGCAAAATTTAATGCTTATATTTTCATTCAAACACCTATCAATGAAGCAGTAAAGTATATAACAGAGGTGCACTGTCCAAGCAGCAATAGTCTCCATCCCAAGAACATCATCTCAATTTCCACTCTAACCAAAGCCTTGGAACTCAGAATGCCAGACAGCCAAAAAAAGATCAATACAGGGATATATTTCATAGATACTTTAGCACATCAAACTTAATAGCTTTTAAGTGTGATTGGGCCAAAGCATGCTATGCGAGACGTCAGAGTCAAAAACAATCTTGGATCCAATTTACATTATCAATCAATCAAATAACTAGTGCAAAAACTGTGTGGGATAAAATTTGGAAGAAGAAAGGTAGATACAGAACACATCAGCTGTCTACTTTGGAACATAATGGATGTATCATAGCTGATCCCAAAGCTACTGCAGATACTTTGGGTGAAAACTTCACCAGAATTTCAGCAACAGCCTCATATCCCCATGAATTTTCAATACTAAAAGAGTAACAAGAGAAATAACAATTAAGCTTTTGTACCAAAGACATAGGGTTGTATAACAAACCATTCATTAAAGAGGAACTCAAAAGAGCTCTTTTGCTATCTCATCTTAGCACAGTAGGCCCTGATGATATCCATTATGAGATGATAAAGCACCTCTCATCTTCAATGGATCTCCTACTCGTATTAAATAACAGAATATTTACAGAAGAGTTTTCAGACTCTTGGCATAAGTCAGTTATCATTGCTATCCCAAAACCAGGTACGGATCCAACACAGACTAATAATTATCACCCAATCACTCTCTGACTAGCTGTCTATGTAAGGTCTTGGAAAAAATGGTAAATGCAAGGCTCCTCTAGTACCCAGAAAGCAACAAACTTCTTTCCAACATATAACTTTCATAAACACTGATTAACTTTGGACCATTCAATCTGTTTAGAAACATGCATAAGAGATGCTTTTCTGAAACAAGAACATGTGGTTTTAGTATTCTTTGACATTGAAAAAAGCTTATGACATGGCCTGGAGATATGGTATATTAAAAGACTGTTCAATCTAGGTCTGAGGGGACACCTGACCATTTTTATTAAAAACTTTCTTTCCAGCTGAGTCTTCCAAGTCAGAGTGGGAAGACTGGCCATATTAGCAAGAAGAGGGCTCATTGTCACGGATTCAAGCTTTCGACAGAGAAAACCATTTGTGCGCACTTCCGCCAGAAACTCATCCTTCACCCTGATCCTGATTTAAGAATGTGACAAACTAATATCCCACACAAGAGGCCAAATTCCTGGGACTTATCTTTGACAGAAAATTAACATTCTCTATGTACATTCATTATCTTCAGGACAAGTGCAAAAAAACATTGAATATCCTCCACATCCTATCCTCTATTGAATGAGGTGCTGATTGAAGTTCTTTACTATGCATTTATCATGCACTTGCGCACTCAAAACTTGATGGATCCCAGATTTACAGTTCTGCAAGCACACTCCATTGGTTGGGCCCTATTCATCATCAGGGTATCCAAATAGCTACTGAGGCCTTTCGCACAGACAAAAATATTTGTTGCTCAACTATTGGCTCAAAATAAAGTCCCTTCCTGATCACCTTAAATGGGCCAGTCTCTTTTCTGTATGTCATGAGGCTCAATATCACACATGTCAGACTGCCATTCATCCTTTTGGTATGTGCATCAAAGAAGCTATAGGTATTAACATTAACACTACCTGTATGAAACAAAACAACATCCCTCCTTGGCAGGCTTACACCCCATCTCGTTGCCTCTCACTGAGTCAACTACAGAAATCTCATACACTCCCATCTGTCTACCTTAAACTGTTTAATGCCCACAGAGCAGTTCACTCTGATTTCTTGCCCATGTATACTGATGGTTCAAGATCAGAGATCACCGTTGGCAGTGCTGCTGTGTTTCCTAATTTCACAATCTACAACCAAATCCCAGCTAACTGCAGTAATTATACAGCAGAGTTACATGCCATTCACAGCTCCCACTTATACATATAAAAGAATACTCCTACCAAAAGTGTGTAATTTATACAAATTCTTTAAGCTCTTTACAGGCTATCTCTTCTCTGGTGTATAATCCACATTCAGTACTTGGTGAGGTGTTACAACTGTTATACAAAATAAAGATCCTTAATTTCGATGTTCAGTTTTATTAGATTCCTAGCCACATTGGAATCAAAGGAAATGACATCACAGATGCAGCTACTAGATCAGTCTGAGCATGTTGTTTGACCATTCCATATGCCGACCACACACGAATAACAAAATCAAAGTTAAAAGTCCAATGGCAGCACTCCTGGCAGGAAGCACTAACAAACAAACAAACAAACTGCATGAGATTAAACCTGAAATTAGGTACTGGCAGTCTGGTCAACCTAGGAACAGGAGAGAAGTAGTTGTTTTAGCTAGGCTCTGCATAGGCCACAGTCATCTGAGCTACTTATATTTACTAAGGGCTGATAACCCACCTATGTGTGAGGAATGAAACACTTGTCTCGCCATTAATCATATTCAGGTGGAATGCCGGTGCTTCACACAAGAAAGGAATAGCATGATTAATTACTCATCTGGTCAAACTCTATACACTCAGACAAATTGTATGATGTTTTTGATTTTCTACAAAAAATCAACAAGTACAAGCACATTTAACTGCAATTTTATCTATAAGCAGATCCTACATCGCTCAATTTTGTACATACATATAATCTTATTACTTATCTTTGACTATTTATGTGCTGCTACAACTTTGCTGTAATTTTACTCATATGTAGATATCACACTGTTCAATTCAATTTTAATACATATATATTATTTAATAAATCACCTTAACTATTTATGTACTGCTTTAACCTACAACCTTGTGTACTACTGTGGCCTTAGATGTGGCTTTATTTATATGGAATGCTAACTGCTTAATTTGTACGTACAATTGTATATTTATACTATATGCTAAGTTATCCTCAACTACTTGTGTGCCTCTACTGTACTTCTCTTTATATGTAGATGCCACATTGTTTAATGTAATCTTGTGCATATTAGACAAGATTACATTAAACACCATTTGCTGTAGCTTTTTTTGTGTGTTTATGTTTTATATGTAATTTTTTTTATTGTTTAACTTGATTTCTGTACATACACACTGATTTTATCCTTGATTATCTGTGAATAATTTTTTAACCTCATGTATTGTTGTAATCCTTGCTGTAATTTTATTTATGTGCAGATAATGTATTGTTTACTCTTATACAATTTTATACATATTTTCATTTACATTTTTATGTACTAATGAATATTAGATTATTTTGTGTGCCGCTGTGGCCTCTGACCTTATATGTAGAGCTTTAATTTATATGAGGATACTGTATAACTTAACTTTGTACATTTTAATATATATCTTTATTTACTTTTTATCTACTAATGTAACCTTTGACTATCTGTGCTTTAGCTGTCATTTTGTCTATGTGTAAATACTCTTTTGCTTAATTTTTTGCAACTTTCTGTACACTTTGTATACTGCCAAACATTTGTTTTGGCATGGTATGACCATTGTAATCTTTGTGCTAATTAAACATAAACCAAATCAAACCAAGGCCTTTGTTGTTTTCTCTCCTTATATATTTTTTGATTATTTGAAAAAAAAAGTGGAAGAGTGTAATGGAACACTTTTTTTTTTTTTTTGGAATGGTAAAATACTGAAAATAATGAATATCCATAAATCTTTAACATACTAAAATATTGTGCTCAACAGAGGATCTCTCCTTCCATATGCTAATCTACCTCATCTGTTTGCAATGTCTTACATTCTTCTATCTCATGGACAAGACAGATTTTTTTTAAATGTAAATTCCATTCATGAAAGGCTGTTAAAGGACCCATCAGACATTTAGCCATGGGTGGTTTATATAATCCAGAAACCCTCCTTTTGAGACCAATGTGGCACATTCTCAAGGCACTTCATGCATCCAATAAGGATGGTGAAGATACACTGAGTGACAAAAAAAAAAATCATAGATCACATGAAAACTTTCACAAACATACATGTCACAGTGGGATTAAAATTCACAGTTTTGGCTGGAAAGAAGATACGGTGCTAATCAACAAAATTTGCATATATTAGTCCATCAGTTCTACATATGAAAGGTGCTAATTGTTTGGTCGGCAAGCATTGATTTGTTCTATGATACTTATGTAATCCATGTTTCATTCCGACAACCAGAGCATCAAATAAGATTATGTACATTATAAGAGATCCTAATTTAAAATTTGTTATTCAGTGTCCAAATAAAATTTTGGGGTTATTTTCTTATCTAAACATTTTTTCATAAACTTTTTTTTAATAAAGTTTATTGTTCATTATAATGAAGTTGCATTCTTCATTATAATGAAGAATGCAACTGAAAACTAACCGTGTAACAGCACAGAGTGTCAGTGATAACAGTTGTAAGATAAACTTACCATTTCTAGAGACTTGCAACATTTAAATTGTAAAAATAAATAAACTGAAATTGTATTAATAAACACAAAATGTTAATTTCTATGATCAATACATAACTACTATGTTGGTTTCAACTTCATCCACACAATTAAAGATGAACAATAAAACAAAAGCAGTAAAAGAGGTAAAACTAGAAGGGTTGAAGACCCATAACAAATAGAGTGCATAATACAAAAACAAAATATATTGTTAAAAACATAATTACATACATTGAGGTAGAGCTGCTGAGCTAATTCTTGTACATGCTGTAGCACCAATTCGATGTTCTTGGCTTCTGTTTTCATTATATCCTGCATGCTAGCATATAACTATTTACAAAGCATTACAATTAATAATTTAAACAGATAGATTTTTTTAATTAAAAATGGCAGTAATCACTGTTTGTATTAATAATAATATACTGTACATTCAGAAGAAATGTAAAACAAACAGGAATAAACAACATCACACATCTGATGGGAGAGAGATTTATTACTATTCTGACTTTTATTATTATTATTAACATCATACCTCCATGGAGGTATGATGTTAATATCTAACCATCCCTTAAACCGATTCTATGTATCTGCATACCACAATGTCAGGCAATGCATTCCACTCACCAACCACTATCTGGTTGGTGAGTGGAATGCATTGCCTGACATTCCACTCACCATTGCCAACTTAAATGTGTCAATCACATCCCCTCTCTTTCTCAAAAGGCTTTGCAAACTACATTCCCTCAATCTGTCATCATATCCCACATCTCAAAGACCAGTTACAACCTTAGTCAGTCTTCTATACCATTTCCAACATATCCTCATCACCATGAAAACCAAGGGACCAAATCGGTACACAATAATCCATACAAGGCTTATACAATGGAACCAGAACCTCTTTATTTCTACAAGTTAAGGTCCTTTGCATCATTGCCATCATCTGATGTGATGTCTTCACAATTGTGCAATGTGACCTCTGTATTTCAGATCCTCATCCATCACCACTCCAAGGTTTCTTATCTCCTCAACTTCCTCCAAATCTTTCCAAGTGTATACTTTGCATCCTGTTGTTGCTTACCAAATTTCAGAACCTTACACTCTGCAACAATGAATTGACAGGTCCATACTGTTGCCTGCTCATACAATCTATTCAAGTCCTCCTGTAAGGTCACATCAGCTTGATTCCACATCACCCCAGTTTTGCAAAATCTGTAAACAGTTATTTGCAGATATCACCAGCTAAATACATCCAAATTAAATAACAATGGTTCCAAAACTGACCCTTGTGGCACACCACTAGTGACTTTCCTCTTTCGAGATAGTACTTCCCCTCCCCACAACTTGCTGATATCTATCTAATAGCCATTCACCTATCCAACTCACTAGTCTATCATCCAATCTCATCTGCTTCAGTTTAGTGACCAACTTGTGGTGTGACATGCTATCAAAAGCTTTTGCAAAATCTAAGTATACCATTGTATATGCATCTCCTTTGTCCAATATATTTGTCACCTTGTTATAGTACATAAGCAAGTTTGTAAAATAGACCTCCCTTTAATGAACCCATGCTGATAAGTGCAAAGAATACCACTGTTATCAATCCACTTTTGTATCCTATCTTTCACCAACATCTCCAATACCTTAACTAGGTTAGGACTTCAGATATACAGATCTGCCTATAAAAGATAGTGGTGGTGATAATGTCTTAGCATTATCACCACCACCACCTTTGTGAAGTGGAACAAGTTTACTTTCCTTCCACTCCTTTGGAACTTGTGCTGTTGCAAGACTCTTGTTAAACAGGTAGGTCATGGCTGATGTTAACTCCTTAGAACAATCCTTATTGCCTTACTGACATCTAGCTTACTTAACTCCCCATATACCCCTTGCTTTCTCACCATCAAGTCTTCTCTTATTTTATTTTCTAAACCTGAGCTTATGATTTCACAAGGGTGAAATACCAGCATGAACCTCTCACTGAATATTTTGAATATGTCCTTTGCAGCAGTTACCAATCTCCTACTTTCATCCATTAACATCATCTTACCATAATCATTCTTCTTCTGAGCCACTCTCCTGGCCTGCTCTTTATATTCTTTGTACAACTGATTATTACCATTATTCGCCTTGTGCCTCCAAAGTGCCTTCTTTCGGATTTCATGCTTAATTACCTTATTGATCCATTTTACACCTACCTTATTCAGCCTTTTGACCTTCAGCATTTACACATTGTTGCTGTTATGTATTTCTTTGTCAGTTCCAGAGCAGCATTTATTTCCTTATTGCTTAAGTCCTTATTTCATGCTATAGCTTCAAGCTATTTCCTAAGCTTGTCACAATATTTATGCTTTATTATTATTATCATTTGATAACTATCTACAGTATATCTGGATTTGAGATAATTAGAAGAACCTTCACCAGTAGCATAGTATATGAACAAATTATTCACCTGATTCTAGAAGGAATAAACAGGGAGAGCTGACAAGGCATGCTAGAAATAGTCAGTACAGTCACTCACTTGTTTCAGGAAAAAAAAAAAAAAAAAAAAATATATATATATATATATATATATATGTGTGTATTTTTTTTTTTTCAACCAGTTCTCGAGTTAGTTGATCTCTGGCACAGGCAAGCGGGTTTTTTCTCCTGGAAACTCAGGTTTTCTGTCTCTTCACGGTGTGGCAATTAACTTAGTGATAGCCTTGGGCCAGCTATCTCTGACTGGCTGCCAGTGGAGATTGAACTGTCCACTCAGTCTCCAAAAAGTTAGATAGGGCTAAAGCAGCCTCCCTATAAGGAAATAAAAAAAAAAAGGGGGGGGGGCTCTTCCCCCCCTGGTGCCTATGGCACCCAACTCCCCGAGTTCCGGGCTGGTAAGCTGGAGACAAAAAACTTGACATAAAAACGTTTCAAATTTCAGCTTATCTTTTTATATATAGAGAGAGTAGATATATATATATGTATAGGCAATTAGAAAGGTTTGATGCCAATTCAAGGTACCACATAACAGAAAAGCCATAGCAGATTCCTTGAAAACTCTCATAGTATATGCAGACATGTCGTAAGCCACCATAACACCTATATGTTATAGACCAAGTCACTTTGGTTTTTGACTTTTCTATCATTGTAAAATAAGCTGATTTTGTAAAAATTTGAGTGACCTGGGCAAAGTTCCCTTCATATCTCTCACAACAAAAAGAAATCCGAAGAATCTCTCCTCCCCTAATCCTTACCTCTTCTAATACTGCCAAAAGGGTATCATTATTATCACTTTGCCCGACCAGATGATAGAAGTATTCATATTGGCCTGTCAATGTGATAAATTATGATAAACAACATGAAATTTATTACATTGCTCGATTTTGTTTGTCATTATTCATAATGGCCTGGCATTATAAATAATGCCCGTATGCAACAAAAGTTCATAAGTGAACCTTTGTTACATTTTTGTTCAAGTTTTGTTGCTACCCAGTAGGATTTGTGAATTTTTGTTGCTACCCAGTAGGTACATAATTATAATCCATATAATATTAGAATATGGAGCCTGAAAGGCTTCAGTTTGGCAATTTTAATTATAGATATGAAGGATGCTGTTAATCCATTATTGTTATAGCAGCCAGATAAAGCTGAAACTTACAAAGTTTCAAAATTTTTACCAGAGAACTTATGAGAATATAACTTTCATCAGAGTTACCTTTTCTTGTACCTACCTAGAGTTCACTTAGGAAAAATACAACTTTCTGGCATGGGACTAAACAGAGGGATTTTGACCTTTTAAGACTCCCATCTGTTCTCTGACGAGAACTAATAGTTCAAAACTACTGTTCGAAACCAGATAAAATCGAAACTTAATTTTTTAAGTTTCAGTTTTATCTGGCAAAGAACAGTAGATTAATAATATCCTTTGCACCATAATTAAAATTACTGGAGTGAAGTCCAAGGTTCTACATTCTGATACTGAAAGAATGTTTTTGGCACAAGCATTAACAACGAAGTTGCTGCCTAAAGTTTCATAAGTATGTCTGCATTCATTTACTAAAAATTTGGGAGATGGTCTTTTACGACCTCCTTCATCTACTTTAAATTCAGTGCTAGAAGGTGGATGATAGGATGTTATTTGTTTTGTCTGTTACAATTTTCTGTAAATTTTCCCAATTACTTGATTGTATAAAAAAAAAAAAAAAAAAAAAAAAAAAAAAAAAAAAAAAAAACATCAGATACAGACAATTCTACACAACAGTGCTGTGCTCTGAGGATGCAGTTTGAAATCTAGCTAAATATGAGCAGCTGAACATCACAACCGACCATGGTGGATGAAATATACCAATGAACTTACATTTCATATTTACATGATTTCGATGGTATACTTTGCATCCATATTTTGAGTGGCAGAAATTTATGACATAGCCAGTAGGATGGTTAAAAATTCTACAGTTGTTGTTGATTTCTTCTCCCAAAGAACACTACTCATAGAATAACTTACAATTTCAATGGCTATCTGGAATTCTAAAAATGCCAAGTGATATGAACTTAGTAATTTTCCTTCTGTATTGCCTTGGTTAGAATAATGTTTCTGGCTTCTGTTCTAAAGATTTATACAAAAACAATTTTAAGGTAGAGAAACATCTATTCTCTTCCCCATATAATCATTCAAATTCACTTCCAATATGGTTCCCAAAGAAGTAGCTTAAGGCTCTCTGACATAAGGATAAAGCGTATTACAACTGACTTTCAAACAAATTCATATTCCTTTACTGTCTATAAATATAATTGAAAATAAATTCTTATATATTATCTAAAAAGGGTTAAACAGAGAATGCTTGCATCATGTCTAAAATGCAGTCATACTTCCTGGGCCATTCCCAAAGCTATTAGTTGTAACTTCCATCTGACTCCATTTCCACCTCTTTTGCATTCATTTTACTGTACTGCAACAATGGTCACAGGAAATGTCAATCTGAAGAAAGACTTTAAATTATCAAAATTCTACCCTGATAATTTAAAGTGTTTCTTTTAGTGAAATGTAAGGTTGAAACATAATTAAAATGTTCCAACAAGTGAGAATCCTGTGTACATATATATATATATGCCAGCTTATATATTCCTGAAAAAACAAGGGTTTGATAACTGCCTATACATAGGCATAACCGACTGAGTCACCATAGCTCAGTCAGTATAGATGAAGCCCTTTGGTTGGAAGGATCTGGATTCAATTCCCATCCATGACATAAGGAACCTTTATCTGGTCTCTTTTGACTAAAGGCGATGTCCATGTAAATCCTGTAAATCCATGAACACACATGGATTTACGGCCATGAATACTTATGACAGTATGTGGAAAAAATAGGGTCCTCACCACATGTCGTAATGTCCATAGTTAACCATGAGTCACATCATGGTAGTCAACCTCCTAGATCAGATGGCACTTGAATAGGAATGGGATACATATATTGCAGAATCAAAGAAATGAAATTATTCCTTTTCCTACAGTGAACTCAGAACCACTTGAGAATGACTATTGAAACAGCCAAAATATTGTGGATTCCAGCTTCCTGATTGAATCGCAAACTATGTATGTGAAATACATTTTGGTATTACAAGGAACCTATTACAGTCATTACAACAAAACACTGCATCCATTTGCTGCCTTAAACAAAATTGTAGTATGTAACATATAATATTATATAATCTTGTAAACAAATATTATGTTGTATTCATCTTCTGTATGAAGAGTTTAAGTGGAACATGAGCTACTTCTATTAGTGAAGGTGTTACACTATCCTATCTCATAGGGTGAGTGTCCAAGAATGAGGATGAAGTATTCATTGCCAGAATGCAAACAGATGTAGGTGAGACTTGCACTTTTCCAAGATGAGGAATCACTTTAAAAAAAAAAAAAAAAGAGGAATCTGAGATAATGCAATATGACTCCTGTTTAATTACAAAAGAGGCATTTCTATGATAATGATTACTGAAGCATAGCCAAAATATTGTGGATTACAGCTTCCTGATTGAATCTCAAATTATGTATGTGAAATAGTTTAAACATGTAGTATATCAGGAGGGAGTGAGATTTGAGCTGGGATAATCAGATGACAAAATGCAACACTTTATTCATGTTTAGAGAACCTTTAACTACAAGTGGTTACCAAAAGGTCCTCTTACAATGTAGGTTCCAAATGTTTCCAGCCTGACACAAAATCCGTGCTAATTTTAAAATGCCATGCATGACAGATAGCACCATCTATGGTTAGTGTACTTACTACCTGCGGTATTCAGTTGTGGCACTAAGTGACTGTAATAATGTTAATAATTGAGTACCGCACTGTGATAAAGTTTTTCATAAGAGAAGGGCTTTCTCCAAGTGCTATGAAACAGCAATTGGATGGTGTTTATGGGGAAGCTTCTCCTTCATATTCCACCATAAAGGAATGAACTAAACAGTTTCACCTAGGAAGAGAGAGCATTGAAGATGATCCTTGTGATGGTCAGCCTGTAGAGGTGATGACTGAGGAAAATATCTCTCTCTTGTTGAGGAGGAATTGCTCAATGACAGATGGCTGAAGCTCAGAGAAATCTCAGCAAGGCTAGGCTTTCTATAACAACTGTCTTTTGCATGATTCACAAGAAGCTTCACATGACAAAGGTCAGTGCATGGTGGGGTACCCCAACTTCTCTCTCCATTTCAGAAGGAGCATCGTGTGACCTGTTCCTGCAAGTTTTTAGAGCTTTGCCAAGGGAATCAGAGAGAAGTGCTGGAATCCTTTGTCACCTGGGATGAACCCATAGTCCTTTATTATGATCATCTTTCCAAAAGGTAATCCATAGAGTGCCACAAACCAGGTGAAGCACTGCCTCGAATGGCCAAGGTCACTCAGTCCACCAAGAAGATCATGGCAATGGTCTTTTGGGATTGCCAAGGAATTCTCTTGATTGACTTCATGCTTCACTTTTGCACAAACTACGCAACACCATAAAGGAGAAGAGATGAGGAATGCTGAGTCATGGTGTTCTCCTTCATGACAATGATCCAGTCCATACAGCTATTGTTGCAAAGGCTGCAGTGAAGGACTGTGGCTTCCAGAAGATTGAACACCCACCCTACAGCCCAGACCTAGCACCCAGTGACTACTACCACTTCTCAAAACTGAAGAAAGACCTTCGAGGAAGAAAACTTGCAGATGACAATGAGGTGAAAGATGCAGTTTTAGGTCATTTTGCAGACAAAAGTACAGGCTATTTTTTCAAGAGCATAGAAATATTAATTCAAAGATGTGAAATCTCCCTTTACTTCAACACATTTGTTGAAGATTATATTGAAAAGTGACACAGTTTTCTTTCTATCAACTCTAAAAGTTAGTCAGACTGGAAACTTATGGAACCACCCTTGTCAAATGTAATATTAGGCACGGCAATCTAAAATGCAGACTTAATGTCTGTTGGGACTGGATCCCAAATTTGCAATCCCAAAGACTGCAAGCAGGTTGCAGAAGTGCCACATTGGCAGCTTGGTTGGCTGGGTGGACACTGTCTTGCCTCTACAATCAATGGGTCATAGAGGTTCAAATCCCACTGCAGCATTGACGTTTGAGAATATTTTTAGGTGGGAGATGACTTTTATTGCCATGTGTGAGACTACTACTTTGGTTATTGGCAGTCTAAGTTGGCTTGAAAAAAGTTCCATGTTTGGTCTCTACAGTAAGGTTATAGGATATCTGATCCTTATTGTTAAAAAAAATCATACGCATGTATGCAGAAGACATACTGTTATGAATTTTTAGTCATGTTTTGCAATTATTCTCAATGCACATAGTAAAAAAGAGATGAAACAAATCACAATAACAGTTGAAATTAAGTACAGAATTGTAACAAATATTGGAAAGGATGTGATGTGACATCAATGTAATCATCCATCTCTGAAGTTAAGCATTATTAAAACTTTCATGCACACATTTTATGTTCCACTCATTCTCTTTTTAAATAATGAACTGTCCTTTATTATAACACCAAACTATATCAACAAAGTAATTAATAATTATGGCTTCATCTAAGTCCTTCTCTAAAAGAAACTTTTAAAATTTCCATTCCAATTGTCAAAGGAGTGTCAGAGAGAGAGACTTGTAAGTCTTCTTCGTCAGATTAACCTTCAAGTTTTTTTTTTTCCTATCCAGTTCACAAATTAAATTTGTTTGTAGACTCAATGAAAGATAAATATCCTCTACCTTCTTGGAATCTCTAAAATTCTGTGCTCATGTGTCATCTGATTTGTCATCTCTTATGGTTAGTCTACTCAAATCCATTTAGAAGAACATCAAGATTATATTCTGCTCCATGCATCTGACAGAATGGATATGTTCAGCCTGACAGAATGGGTATATTCAGTATATTCGGTCTGATAGAATAGGTATGTTCAGCCACAATATATCTAATAGGCATAGAATTTATTGGGATAAAACAAAAGTTTTACTTTTGTTTCTCATCAGAAAGACTCTATAAAAAAAAAAGCTGTGACACCCATATCCATTGAACAAACATCAACAAAAATAACTGTTTCAAAGCTTTCCCAATTTTAGAAAGTTATCCTAAGCAATGGCCCACATTTTTGTGGTAAGTGATTAGTGTTTTAATAATAGTTTTGTTTTGTTAAAACATGCAATCCATCACTGAAAAAAAACAGGAAAAAACACTCTTTTCTTGCATGATTTACTACATCACTGCAAGTAATATCATGCATTGTAATACATGTTGTTACTCTAATTTGTTTTACCTCTTTTTGCCAGATGCATTGAGAATGGACATGAAATGAGAACAAAAATTCTGTTGATAAATAATTTTTCTAATGTATTATTTTGTGATTTATTTATTACAATATATATAATTCTCACCCATTTGTGGTACTAATGTATGACAGGTTTATAACCTTTCACACATGGCATTTACATTAAAAAAGTGAGCAGTAGGGAAAGGATGTCTACTAAAATTCTCAACACCAGCTAGCTCCATGCAGAAAAGAGCTGTTTTTCAGTGATGGGTTGTTTATGTTTCAGAAAGTTGTTAGAAGTACTGACACATGAGTGATTTAGAGCAGCGCTTCCCAAACTGTGGGCCGTGGCCCCTCTTGGGGGCCGTTGGTTTGTTGGGGAGGGAGCATGAAATAATGAAAACCAATTTAAAATCTTTTAAGACTAAGTAGATTTTTTTATCTTAAAAGAAACGTATTTAATTTTTATGATTTATTATTTCTTTTTTGTTATTTTTTTATATTTTAATGGAAAAAATCACACATTGATGCGGGTTCACAAATTTTGCTTCCTGCATCGGGCTTAATGAATATTAATAAATATATGCTTATTCATATAATTTAATTTCAAAGCAGATATCTAAGAATTGCAGTTAAAATATTTTACCTGATATTGGTGTAGCAGTATTAAAACACATCCATCACATTAAATTGTTATTAAATTTCTTTTATCTTTTAATTCTTACTTTTGTTTATTACTAATCGTTTTACGTTTCATGTGCTTGTACTGCAAATGTACAATAACAATATATCTATCTATATAAAAATATGAGATAATGTGCCATGTCAAATGTGTATGTAAGATGCTAAAAATGTAATATTTGCATTTGATTTTTACAATATTCGTGGTGTATGTTTTGTATTGAATATAAATACAATAAATATTATAAAAATATGTGTCTATATTACAATTTTTTTTCGTGGGAGCCATGAAATATTTTAATTTTTCCAAAGGGGGCCCTGACATCCAGAAGTTTGGGAAGCACTGATTTAGAGGATATGTTGCTAAGGTAGTCCCATAAGATTAGTTGGCTATTGAAGAATACACTAACAAGTAGAGATAAGAGGTTATTATTCCTCTTTATAAGGCCTTGTTACACCCACATCTTGATTACTATGCTCAAGTCTGGTCCCCTGGGTTTGTTATGGATGAGGAAGCAGTGGAGAGGATTCAGAGGAGTGATCAAGATGGTGAGTGGTCTATGGAATGTTCCCTATGAGGATAGATTGAGGGTGTGTGTGTGTGTGTGTGGATTGCAGGGTTGGTTGATAGGAGAAATAGAAGGGATATGGCAGAAACATTTAAGTTGCTTCAAGAGTTTTATAGGATTGATGCAATTGATGCAGGGGAAATGTTTCAGCACTTGGTTAGAGGGGGCAAGAACTAGGGGCCATCACTGGAAGTTGAATAAAGCTGTAGTTAATAGAGGTGTGAGAACTAGATTTTTTGCTTGGAGAGTTGTGAACAAGTGGAATGGGGATTGCTAGAGTCAGTTGTGAGTTTTTTGTCTGTTAATGGGTTCAAGGAGATGTACAATAGATTGTATGGATAGTTTGGGTCTTCGGCGATGAGTCCTTGGACTACATGAAGGTGCCCATACTACAACAACAACAATAATAATAATAACAGCAAAGTTGATACAAATAAGGTACTTGATAGACACCAGGCAAGGATAATAGAGACAATTTATCTTTAGTAGATGGTAAAGACGACAACTTTCATACTAGTTTGAAACTAGTGTACAGATTGCATTTGTGGAGAATCTTTGTTATTTGTCCAGAAATCCCATTCTGGACAAATAACAAATAATAAAAATAACATTCAAACTCTTTCCTTACCTCATCAAAAATATCACAGACTCGATAAGGAGGACCTCTTTCAGAGACAAATGTGTTAAAGAACATACAATCTAAAACTTTTGCAAGAAAATCACTATCTGCAAGGTTACGATGACCAAGAAAGGCTGCCTGAAAAGAAGAAAATTTTACATTAAAGATCTTATAGGATACTAGCTACTTTTTAATATCATACTGCTTTTCACTTTTAGATTTATTAATGATCGAACTAAGTTTGCCTTGTAGAATCAATAATGAGCTTTTGGGGCATTTATTATTATTATTATTACATAATAGGAAAAGAGACCACAGCATCTCTTTTCATAACCCAAAAGAGGCCTAGATATTTGGCTCAATGAATTTAAGCAACATCTGGTTCGTAATAAGCAGTTACACATCACTTCTTGCCACCTGTGTATATTACTGATAAAAATATCAAGGGATCACTTAAGAGTTAAAACCAAATAACTGGACACCTCCATATAAGGAAGGTGGAGAACTGACCAGAGCTTCTGACTCAACATACAATCTTCACCTCCTTGTGATGCACCCTACAATAAGGCAACGATTTTATTCTTTAATGGATACTAAACAAAGATAAGCTGGAAATTTAGACCAAACTGAATTCATTACTAGTTTAAATCACAAACAGAAATGATGGAATAATATGGTGAAATATCATCCTGTGTGAGGCATCATCTAGATCAGGGGTCGGCAAACGGCAGGCTGCATGCAGCCCAAACATGCATTTTTGGCGGCCTATAAAAGGTTAACCATACTTACATGGCACGTATGCTGAATTATGTAAATAATACATTTTATAAAGGCATTAGCTGATTTTTTTCACATTTTGTAATATGAATAATAAATTAAAAATAATTTTATACCTATACTTCGTGATATCGCTATGCAAATTGGTGCGAGTCATCATGTGTGGGGATAATTAGGCAACTTCATCCGACGGAAACCGAGATTTTAGTGCAAGTTTTCAGTCGCGTTCCCTGGTCCGTATTTTAACATAATTCAATAACGTCAACTATTATTTTCAGAGGATATATATTTCTTAAAAATAATTTCAAAAATGGGTTCAAGAAAACATAAAATTGCAGATGAAGGAAGAAGGTTTAATGATGAATGGAACAGCAAGCACTTCTTCATTGAAAATGAGGATAATCCCCTTTGTTTTATTTGTCATAAAACTGTTGCTGTTATAAAAGAATACATCAGACATCATTACAAGAATATTGTACTTTATCTCGTAATCTCAAACTTTAAATATTTTTGTGTTTTTTAAGATTAATATAATAAAATTGATAACTTAAAAAGTGTTTTTTTCACTCACTATTTTCTCTTAATTAAATGCTTGCGGCCAGATTATTAAAAATAAAAGTTGAATGTGGCCTGCAAGTCTATAAAGGTTGCCGACCCCTGATCTAGGTAACAAGCCCAGCACCACTGTTTCTGTCAGAAAACTAGGACAAACAGTGAAATGTCAACAACTGAACATGTCCACCCCCCCCCCCTGCAAAATGAAGGGAATCTCCATCAAATGGACATATGAAGGAACAAGACATGAAACTCACAAAAGAATTTGGACAGAATTGCATAACATAATTGGTGTTACCAAAATGAAAAGGAATAAAACATTTAGGATATCGCTAAATAAGCACTGCAAGATGTTATATTCAGGAAAGAGTAGCTATAGTCCTTCTTTTCAGCCATTTTCTGTCCACTACTGGACAAAGGCCTCCTCCAGTTCTTTCCACCTTTCTCTGTTCTTGGCAATGGTTGACCAACTTTTCCCAACAAATTTTGACAGTTCATCACTCCACCTTCTTTTAGGACGTCCTCAGCCTCGTTTCCCTTCTTTTGGAATCCAGATAGTATAGTGATCCATCACTCATCTTCTCTCTTGGAGAGATGTCCGGCCAATTTCCATTTTAGTCGCTTATGGTGAAGAATGATGTCAGTGATGTGAGTCTGGCTTCTTATCCATGTGTTTTGCTTCTTATCTTTTAATGTGATGTGTAGCATCAACCTCTGTATTTTTCTTTGAGTTGTTGTTAGTTTATTTACCAGTGCTTTTGTTAGCGACCAAGTTTCACAACCATATGTGATGACTGGAAGTATACACTGGTTAAATGTCTTCCTTTTTAAATAGAGTGGGACATTACTGTTTTGAAAAATGCTTTTCAATTTTCTGAATGCACCCCAGGCAAGTTGAACTTATCTATTTATTTCCTTTTGGAGTGCACAGTTTAGATCAATGAGATGACCTAAGTATGTATATTACACAATTTCTTGGAAAGAGACTCTTTCCAAGAAATTGTTTTCTATTATTGTTATTTGGTGTTACAAAATGATTAAACATGATTTTAGTTTTTCTTCTGTTTATTTTTAGACCGACTTTTCTGCTTTCATGATATAGGTCTTCTATCATTATATTAAGGTCTTCTGAGTGTTTGCAAAAATTATGATATCATCTGCATATCTCATCATCATCATCAAATTTCTGCTATGTACCCTCAAGGGGTGTACAGGATATGACAGTACTACATGAAAAATTTACATCATTACTAACTTCCTATCTACAATTTTCCTCCAAATCAGTCTGTTACTTGTCAAGACTCCAACATTATCAGATCTTATATTTCTATCGTCTAAGGCACTTTGTACCGTATCAATCCACCTATATCTTGGTCTTCCTCTGGGTCGTTTTCCTGCCAACCTGGCAGAGAACACTTGTTTTGCTAATCTTTCCTCTCCCATTCTATTTAAGTGACCATACCACCTGAGATTAGCTCTGCTAATGCATTCCTGGATGCTGACAATGTCAAATTCTTTCCTAATATCCTCATTTTTAATATGATATTGCCATTGATGTCATCTGTTCACGCCTCTAATCTTTCTCAGGACTCTCATATCTGCGGTCTCTAGTCTTTGGTCAAGTGTTTTACTTCTGACCCAGCTCTCAGATCCATAAGTTAAAACTGGTTTGAACACTGTCTTGTATACAGCTAATTTAGTGTTCCGACTAATTTCTCTCTTATTCCATATGAATTTATTCAATTGACTTCCCACCATAACAGCTTTGCTGATTCTGTTGTCTATTTCTATATTTAATTTACCATCTTCAGTAAAAATCGTGCCTAAGTAGCTGAAATGTTTCAATTGTTCCAGAGGTTCTCCATTCACAACACAGTTGACATTTTCAATGATTCTACCTATTTTCATTGTCTTTGTCTTTTTATTGCTGACCTTCATACCATGTCTATTACAACAGCTATTCAATTTAGTCAGAGAATCTTGCAGACTTGTAGCGGATTTATTTAGAAGTATAACATCATCCGCATAAAGCAAAGAGCTGACATTAACATCTCCAATTTTGATATCAGGTTTAATACCACTTTCCTTCATAATGTGATCCATATAGATAATGAATAACAGAGGGGATAAGGTACATCCTTGTCTCACACCAGATTTAACATTAAACCATCTTCCTGTACTTCCTTCAATTCTAACTGCTGACTTACAACTCAAATAAAGACTAAGTATTGCTTGATATAATGACCCATTGACACCATATAACTGCAGCGTATTGAATAGCTTCTCTCTTGGCACCTTGTCATATGCCTTTTCCAAATCGACAAAACTTAAATACAGATCTTTGTTATATCCCCATGCTTTTTTGACTATTTGTTGTAAAGTGAAGATCTGATCCTGACAGCCTCTATTTGGTCTGAATCCAGCTTGTTCTTCACCAAGCTTTTCTTCCACAATTCTTCTCAACCGTTTCTCAAGTATACTTGCATAGATCTTGCCAGGAACACTCAGTAGGGAAATACCTCTGTAATTCTCACATGCAGTTTTATTTCCCTTTTTATATATGGGTACTATGAGAGCTCTACTCCAAGCATCGGGAATTCGTCCCTCTGTCCAGTCTTTCTGAACTATGCAGTGCAGCCACTGTCAGACTTTTATACCACCATACTTCAGCATTTCTGGTCGAATATCATCTACTCCTGCTGCCTTTCCACATTTCAAGCCTTTGATGGCTTTTTCTACTTCAAGTATGAATATGTATTCCTGACTGCATGCCTGGTCAGTGTTTTTTTTATCACTGTGCTGTCATCACTGCTTGTTTCATTTAGCAGTTTTTCAAAGTAATTACTCCATACTTCAAGGATATCTTTTTCTCCTGTTTTCATGTCACCTTTATCATCTCTAACTCCTTTTACAGCACTCTTTCCTCTATTCCTAAGCTTCTTCAACAACCTCCAGAATATTTTGCCACCTTCTTGATATTTATTTTCTATATTCTTGCCAAAGTCCTCCCATGACTTTTGTTTAGCTAGTTTTACACACTGTTTAGCTTTCTTACATTTGTCTCTGTATTCTGTAAGAGTAAAAGCTGACTTATTTGCCAGGAACTTTTGATATGCTTTCTTCTTTTCCTTCACTGCCTCTTTAACTTCCTGTGTCCACCAGGGAGTTCTGATTTTTTTATCCTTGCACACAACCTCACCACATGCCTCTCTGGCAGAATCAATCAATGTTTTCTTCAGAGTTTGCCACTGAATCTCCAAGGTTTGATTCCTGTTCTCAAACTCTTTCATTTTCTTTTCAATAATCTTTCTGTATTTTAGTCTACAGTTCACATCTGAGAGCTGCTCAACTTTTATTCGCTTTAAAACTCTCTTGCATGTTATTCTTTTCAATATAAAATTCAATTTTATTCTACTCATGGTGTTATGGCTCATGGTGTTATGACTCATGGCTCATCTGAACATGGTGTTAGTAATAACCAGTCCATGTCCTGAGCAGAAATCCCACAGATATTTGCCATTATTATCAGCTTTGCTCTTTTCTCCAAATTTTCCCAAAATATTTTTGTATGTCTCACAATCATTTCCTACTCTGCTATTTAGATCTCCAACAAGGACCAACTTTTCCTTTTTCATTGTGTCAGTTGCTTTTTCTAAAGCGTCAAAAAATTCCTCCACTTCTACCTTAGTAGAACCTTCTGTGGGACCATAGGCACAAATAAGACTCATTGTCCAGTTCCCCATTCTCATATTTGCCCACATTACTCTACTTGAGACTGACTGTCATTCAAGAAGATTAGTCTCATCTGCATATCTTAGGTATGTTAAGTTTTTGTTATTAATTTTTATACCAAGGTTTGTCCAATTTATATTATTAAATATTTCTTGAAGGACTGCTGTAAAGATTTTGGGTGATAGAGTCTCCTTGTCAGACACCTTTTTCAATTGATATTTTATTGCTACTTGTGTGAAGTTGGATTGTTGCTGTTGCAGTGTGGTATATTTCCTGGAGGAGGAGGTCCATATATTCTCCAGGAACTCCCTGATTCTGGAGTGCTAATGCAATCGAATGCTTTTTCATAATCAATAATGGCTAAACAGAAAGGCAATTGGTTTTCTTCTGCTTTTTCTATTATTTGTTTTACTACATGAATATAATCAATTGTGTTAAAGCCTTTACGGAATCCTGCTTGTTTTACTGGTTAATTTGAGTCTAGAAGAGAGGTTAACTTGTTTGTTATTACTTTTGTGAGAATTTTGTACAGATTGGAGAGAATACTAATTGGTCTATAGTTCTTTACTTCAGAGTAGCATTTTTCCAATTTTCTGGTATCTTCCCCTGTTCTAGGCATAGATTTAGCAAGTTTGTGACATGGTGAATGATATTATTTCCTCTCCATTTAATTAATTCTGTGCGAATTAGGTCTTCACCAGGACATTTTCCATTTGTTTTAATGCTTTTTTTATTTCATCTGTTATATCCACGTTCTTCTAGTTGTTTTATCTTTAATTTGACTTTCTTTCTTTACCTTAACTTTTTCTTTTACTTTAACTTTTAACTTACTAGTTAACATTAAACTTTGTATCTCTTGCTATCAGACTTCGGTTGCCGACAAATTTGTATTGATTAAGGCTGCGCCAGCCAGCAACTAAATTCTGATACACTATCTAAAATACTTAAAGAAAATTGTAGGGATCAAGATATATGCAGTCGTGGTCCCTATTCTCATATCACTATTGGTTTCCCCTTTAAATGCATGGTACGAAATTTTCCAAACGGTAATTCAAATCCGCAGAAGATGTGACAAACTCAACTGATTATATAAAGAAAAACACATTTATTATTACATAAAGACAAGTATACATGTTATTTAAATTCTTAACGTCTGGTTCCTTTTTCTTAATAAATCACAATTCAAAACTTCTGTACTATATTCTCTTACTGGACATAAATTCCTCACTTCTGCACATATATCTATCCTCAGACTCTCACAATTAAATTTCTCTGATAATATCATACATGCAACATTACATATAAACACTAGACAATTCAATAAATCTGACATGTAATTCTCTAGGACAATAGTACTTGATTCTCTCCCCTAAAATATCTGTTAACATTTAATTACTTTCTGATCATATGACATTACTTTCCTTAAATCACTTAAAAAGTTCGGAGTTCGGCCTCCTGTTTGGCTGGAGCCTAATATGCTTTCTTCTTAGCAGTAGACAAAAGTGTCCAAATTGCAGACTGTTCCTATGGCACAACACGTAAATAGTGTGTTTCTTTAACCCCTGTTTCTTTGCTCCACGGATACTTTAATCCTACATTAATATAAGAAAATCTTCGCTTACTGTTCTTGCTTTGATTAAGTATTCTGATCTTTTCACTCTGATGGCAGGCTTTGTTCCTTTGTTCTATACGAACCAAAAACATTCATGCACAGACCTGTACGCTGACGTGGATTTCATCAGCGGCTATTTCTCCTAATGTGTTTGAACACATCGTAGTTGCAGCTTTGACCGATGTAACATGCATAGCAAGGGGAGATACTTGCTACACGTGGCGGCATGCTCTACATAGCTCTCCTTCGGGAAGCTTGGTGCTGACGAACCTCGGAGACGAGACACAAGCGATCAGAGATAAGAGACGAGAGAAAAGAGAACGATTCGAACTCCCGCCGAAACTTTTATACTCCGGAGCAGCTCCCTCACTCAGCGGTGTCGTCACACATACGGTGGCAGCCGATTGGACGCCGTGGCTACGAACTGTCCTTACATGTCTTAAACTTGTACTTAGCTTATACATATTTATTTATTAAAACTACATGACTTTCTACTTTAATTCATTCACAATTACTATCTTAATAAACTTATGGGCTATCATAACAATGTTTGGAATTTACACATCTGGATGTTTACATTTTCTTAGGACATTATATGGTACATTTCCCATCAGGAGGCATAAGCATGTCCTTATCCCTTCCTTCTGAGGTAACGTAACGTTGGGTGGGAAAAAGGGATGACTCATCACTTTTCCGACACAACACATCTGAAGTGAATGGGGTATGAATTCTATATGCGATGGAGTAGAGTTATTTATATTTGATTTATCTATTGAAGGATCACTATAGAATTCTTTATAAAATTCTTCTAGCCAGCTTAGGATTTGTTCTTGGTTCCTTATTATAGTTCCATTCTTTTCTTTTATTGCAGTTATTTGACTTTTGCCAACCGATAAATGTTTTCTTAGTATTTTTATATTTTTATTGTTTTCAATTGTTTCTTTTATTTTTTTTTAGTGTTGTAAGATCTTATTTCATTTCTTATCTTTTTCCTTATTGTTTTGCACAGTTCTGCATATTAAACTTAATTTCTAAAATTCTATTTTAGAAATTAAGTTTTTGTCTTGTTTCATATTTCGTCTCTTTTTTAGTAATTGCAAGGTTTCCTCTGAAAGTTTATGGTCTTTTTGTTGTTTATTGCTTTTGAATTTGTTGGCTGCTGAGATTATTACTTCTGTAGGTTTCTGCTTATTTTATTTATGTCTTCTTCTTCTTCAAATATATTTATCAAGTCTAGTTTTGGATTGAGTTTTTCTTCGTAATCCTTCTTGTTTTCAATAGGTTTTAAGTCAAAACTTCTTGATTTTTTGTTGTTTAGCCATTTTATTCTTTCCAATTTGGGGTTTATTTTAATTTTAGCTCTCACCAGTCGGTGGTCACTTCCTGTTTTTACTTGATTTAGTACTGATATATCTTGAACTATTTCTTTATTGTTATACAGTATATAATCTATTTCATTTTTTATTTCTCCATTTGGACTTCTCTATAGTTCTATAGAGTAACTATAGTATTCAACATTAAACATAAAGATGAATTTCTTGGATGGCAAGTAATCTCCAGCAAAATGATGAGGTGAACAAATTTCAAAATAGGAAATTGGACAATTACTTATCTGAGGCAATGGTTCCACAGATGGTTCTAATAAGGAGGAAACAAGAATAAGTGCTTTACAAGTCAGTAGAGGAAGCAGCTGATATAAAAAACATGGAAGATCTGCTTCTTGTTACAAACCAAATAGCAGAATAAGAAATGAATATGAGACAGACAGGAACATTTCCATTTTTTATTCTGAGAGAGAAAAGCTAATGATAATAATAATTATCTAATTGCATCAAATCACATCAAAAGTTCCTGGCATATAAGTCAGAAATTAGCCAAGAGAGAAAGAATGCAGAGCAAAAACATAAGAAAATAAGCTGTCGATAAGTAAATAAAAAAAAGTTATGGGAAGACTTTAACAACTGGCAAAATGTTCTGTATGTTATTATTATTACGGGCATATCCATAGAGTCAGTAGACTCATCGTGGGAGACCCAAACTAGCAAAACAATATCTGTCATATCTCTTCTTGAATTCATTTACAGACGAAGAGCTCATAACTAAATCAGGCAATGAATTCCACTCATTCACCACCCTCCAGGCAAAAAACCTTGTTCTGACACCTTTGTTAACCACACTCTTCTTTAATTTCCAGAGATGACCTCTTGTTCTTCCATCACTATCACACAGCTGAAACATTTCCCCTGCATCAATCCTATAAAAACCTTTCAGTAATTTGAATGTTTCTATCATATCCCCTCTTCTTCGCCTATCAACCAATCTCTGCAATCCACAAGCTCTCAATCTATCAAATGGAGGGAGCATTTTTTATATCAATCACCAACTTGGTCACTCTTCTCTGAACCCTCTCCACAGCCTCCTCATCTCCAAGGAATCCAGGTGACCAGACCTGAGCACAGTAATCCAAATGTGGAAGTATCATGCTTTATAAAGGGGAATAATAACCTCTTTATCTCTGGATGTCAGTGTGTTCCTCAACAACCAAGTAATCCTATGTGCAATCTTGGACACTTTAGCAATGTGTCCTCTGAACTTCATCTCCCTATCTACCAATACCCCTAAGTCCCTAGCCTCATCAATCTCTTGGGGTACCTTTCCATCGATGCAGTACACAGCTGGTAATCTTTTAATCCCAAAATGCATGACTTTACACTTTTCCACATTGAACTGACATCCATTATCTTTTGCCCATTTTACCAGCTTATTTAAATCTTCCTGCAAACTTTCAACATCAGCTTGATTTTTTATTGCACTACACAACTTTTTGATGTTGAAAGTTTATTTTCCCCAGTCCTGAAGATACTTTCAGGCGCAAACTTTGTTTGCTAATAAGGATAAAGGATAAAAGTTTGGATAAAGGATTAAACTAAATTTATTATACTCTAACCAAGTGGAAAATAAACTTTCAACATCTTTCTCTAAATCCAGAGTAATTTATTAAAAAAGGGTGGCACACCAATTGGCAATTCCTATAGGTGGAGATGACCTGCAAATGCTTCTGCCTGATATCTCGACTTGGGCCTGGCTCCCACTGAAGAGACCTCAATAAAGGTCGAAACCAGTCTGGGTAGTGGCCCTTCCCTTAATGCATAACAATAGACATATCCGCAAGGAGATGTGTTTTGCATTATAGGAGATACTAGGATAGGAGTGTTGGTAGCTTGCTCCACCTTTGCAACGAGTTGCCCTGGTGTGTACCACCTTAACCCAGTCCTGAAGATACTTTCAGGCGCAAACTTTGTTTGCTCACACTTGGATAAAGGATTAAACTAAATTTATTATACTACACAACTTTGCATCATCAGCAAACAACTGAATATCTCCCTTTAAGCCATTTCCTATATCATTTATATACAAATTAAACAACATTGGCCCAAGCACAGAGCCCTGAGGCACACCACTGGTCACCTGCCTCATTCTGGACTCGGCTCCTCCATACACCACCTTATGGTATCTCTCCCTGAGCCATTCTCCTATCCAAATCACCAATTTAATATCCATTCCCATCTGCTCCAATTTGCGTGATAGTGTTCTATGGGGTATCCTGTCAAAAGCCTTAGCAAAATCCAGAAGTACCACTGTGTAGCCAGTTCCTTTGTCCAACTCAGATGTTATTCTATTATGAATAGTTAATAGATTGCTAAGGCAGGATCAACCTTTAACAAAACCATGTTGGCCTCTATAGAGTATCATATCCTGATCCACCCATTCTTGAATTTTGTCTTTAACCAACTTTTCCAATACTTTTACCACTACTCCTGAGATGGTGATTGGTCTGTAATTAAATACCGCAGTTTTAGAGCCACCCTTATGCAAAGGAACCACTTTGCCTAACTTCCACTCCCTAGGGACCATACCAGAGTTCAAACTTAAATTAAATATCCAAGTAAGAGGGGTTGACAATTCATTTGCACATTCACGCAACACCCGAGCTGATATTCCATCTAAGCCTACAGCAGTTTGCATTTAAATTTTGCAATATATTTAATACCTCTGATTCTTTAGCTACAATTCTCACATTAGGTATTGCTACAGGTATAGAGATATCCTCACTTGGGTGATAGACTTTTGAAAAATGATCACTCAGTAACTCGACTATTACATCTGATTTTGTCACCTCAATACCATCAGCACCCACTAAGGTTATCCTTCCGAAGTCATTCTTCCTCTTACTTGCCACATAGTGGAAGAACTCTTGGGGATTACCCATGATCTCTTTGGCTAAGGTCTTCTCATAATCTGATTTAGCTTTTCTTACTATGCTGGTAACCTTCCTAGCTTGAGCCTTGTACTGCTCATGGGTGTCCTGATCACCTTTCTCCTTGTAAATTCTCCATAACATTTTCTTTTTTTTGCAGATCAAGCTTGATACTACTGCTCATCCATCTAATGCCTGCCTTGTTTGACCTCCTGACCATGGGGACACAATCTGATATTGCTTTCCTCAGATACCCGCTGATTTTATCCCAAGCACTGCTAACACCCTTGCAATATGTTCTGCCATGGGATGGCTGCAAGCTCACTCCGAAGCTTGTTATAATTGCCTAACCTGTAGTTCCATATATACCCCTTCTTAACAGAAAAATTCACAGATTTTGCAACCTCCCAAGTCAATACCACATGATCGCTTTCACCAATTGGAGGTAACGAGGACACCTTACTTATGCATATAATCTCTGAACCAATAACCAGGTCCAACACTCTCACACCACGTGTCCCTTCAGTTATGTGCTGTTTCAAGTAATTATCTCGTAGAAGATGTATGAACTCCATTTCCTTTTTGCTACGTGATATTTCCTCCTTCCAATTGATATCACCATAATTAAAATCCCCCATAATAATCACTAAGCCTTCACTCATTGCACTAATTTGCTGATGCATGAATTCAATATCCCCTGTACTCCCTGGCCTATAGCAGCATTGGTCTGTACCCATCAACATTCAATTCCAGTGACCACATCTTCTGCTGACAGCCAAGTTTCACTAATGCCTACAACTTTTCATGAGATTTCACTGACTAATGCCAAAAATTCTTCTCTCTTATTTCGAATGCTTCTAGCATTGGTATACAAAAATTGCAGATTCCCTCTAGATCTTGTACCGGCTTTAGAACTGATATATAAGTCACTAACTTCCGTAGCCCTATGCCGATTTTTATCCCCTCTCTTCTGCAATTTATTCTGCATATAAGGATCAATAAATACACAATCAGTGTTAAAGTTTCTCTCTCTTACACTCAAACTTTTCAATATTAATTTCCCTGCCCAATAACTTCAACTTGTTCAGAAAACAATAACTTCTTCAATCGCTTATGTCCTTCCATGTTAAGATGCAGTCCATCTCTAGCATACAACTGCCTTTTTCCTTCAAACACACTCCAAACATCAACAAATTCCAGACCTCTTTTTTTGCACATTCTTGCAATCATATCATTCATTATCATTGCTCGTCTACTTAACTCGTAATTGTCAAAATACGAGGCAGCACACACACACACACACTATCCTCCCATTGACACTTTTCCTCTTCACAATAGCTAATCATGTTCTTAAATCTTTTCCTACCCGATTTATACTACCTCTCAGGTCATTCGTACCCACCATAACTATCATCTTGTCTGCTTCACGCCCTCTCTTTATTGCTAAAGCCACTCTTTCTATTGTCCCATCAGCCAAGCACTCTTCATGCATACCACTCTCCATACCCTTAATCATAGAATCATCATATATCTTACCACTCTTAACTTCATTCAAGTCCACACTCATGGACTCATTCTCTACGCTATTCAGCATGACTCTCCCAGCTTCATTACTCACTGCTCTATTACTTACCCCCACTCTCACTACATCTCGTTTCTTCTAGGCCACTTGTGGTTTTATTTTGTTGACTCCCAATCACTCCCGTACTATTTATTACTACATCATTCACCAAATACTCACCCATATGTAATCCTGTTCTAGTTACTTCAGCTAAAGTAATCTCTATAGTCCTAATTTCTCTGTTTAACACATTAAACTCAGCTTTAACTTCAAGTATCTCCTAACCGAGCACTTCCACTTCCTCATGAAGAAGATGAAGGTCATTTTTCATTTTCATAAACTCCCGCCGAAGTTCTTCCACTACGGTCCCAATGTCAGCTTCCATTCCTAAATACTCCAGCCTATCCCGACACTTCTCACATATGTCGACATTTTCGTTCTTCTCATTTAGCCAGACCGACCACAGATCCTTCACATTTTTCAGCGCATACATGTAGCAGTTTCCACAATGCATCCATTGCGAAAAATCTAACGCTGAGCCAGCCTTTCGTGTAGAAGTCCTGAGCACCGCTGACATACGTTTCTTGTTGGACGCCATCTTTACACGTTGAAATAGTGAAACAAACGGCAGTGAAAACACAATATATACAACACAGTTCCAAACAATAACACCACTGAAGGACACTTGTATATAACCGCTGCACAACTGCAGCACAATTTGTGACAAAAAGCCACACTATATTTAACTTTAAAAACACGTTTTCTAGACTAGCTAAACACGACCGCCACATTTTCAATGTTATTCAAAACTTATTAAGAGAGACCTACAAGGAGTCGGGAATTCATCAAGGAAGGCCATACTATTTGCACCAGCTGTCCTATATGTTCTTGAATTCATTCACACTACTTGCATACACCACAACCAATGGTAATCTATTCCAATCATGCACCACTCTATGAGAGAAAAATATAGCCCTCGTCCCATTTTTAACAGCATTCATTTTCAACTTCCAAGGATGCCCTTGCGCCCTTTCCAAATCCTCTCCATAAAATGAAAAGTTCCTTCTATTGACATCCTGAATGATCCATTCAGAAGTCCAAGTCTTGATCACATCACTTCACTTTCTCATGTTTGCTAGTGTCGGCAGTGCACAATTTCTCTCTCTCTCCTCATAATCTATATTCCACAGTCCTGATATCTTTAACACTCTTTTGCAATTTTTTGACTGTATCTGCAGTGACTCAAAAAACAGGAAACCACTCTCACCTGAACTACTTCAGGTGAGAGTGGAGATCATATCAAAACCTTTTAAAGAGGCAAAATGACTTTCATGTTAATGCTCATTTCAGTTTTGAAATCATCCTCTGAGTCGCAATATTCAGGACCATATAGTCGCAATTGCTGTTATATGGCCCTGAACTTCAACTTTCTATCAACTAAAATCCCAGGCCTGGTCAGTTACTTCTAGCATAAGCCTGTCAATATAATATGCCACTGAATGTCTCATTACACCAAAGTGCATAACTTTACATTTACTCACATGGAACTAATAGCCATTTTCATATACCCATAATTCCAGTCTATTTAAATCATTCTGCAAAAGTTGCATTCCTGATTATCCTGTCTATCATTGCATTATCAGCAAATAGCTGTATGTCTACTTTTAACTCCTTCCCAATGTCATTAATGTGAAGATTGAATAACAATGGACCAAAGACTGATTCCTGTGGTATATCACTAATTACCTTAAATCTTGCAGACTAATATATCCCTCATATACCACTTTAAGATATGTCAGTCAGAAATCCTCTTATCCCAATTAATAGTTACAACCCAATCCTATTTCCTTGAACTTACACAACAGTCTTCCATGCTGAATCCTGTTAAAAGCTTTAGCAAAGTCCAAAAGTATCATGGTGCATCCATTCCCATTACTTAATTCAACCTTTGCATTATTATACAATGGGAGCAAGTTACTCAAACATGATGTTCATTGCAAAGTGTATATTCTCTGTCACCCATTTCTGTAAGCAATCTCTTACCAATATTTTCAAATTTTTTGCCACTACTTAAGAGATATTGATAGCTCAATAGTTAGATACATTAGTCTTTGCACCACCCTTATGCAAGGGATTAAGAGTGCACGGGAATATTCCCAGTGCCAAGTCCCAAATTATACAACCAAGTCAGTTCAGTCAAACACTTTTAGCATCTGTGCTGATATCCCATCAGTTCATACTGTTGAATTCATATTCAGTTTATACAACAGCTCTAGTACCTCCTCATACACCTGAGTTTCTCATACACAACAGCTTTTCATGTTGAATTCTGTTCAAAGGTTTAGCAAATTCCAAAAGTATCATGGTGCATACATTCCCATTGTCTAACTCAATCTTTGCATTATTATAATTACTGTCTTGATAATCAGTATTCCACAATCCTGATATCATTTTTAACACTCTCTCCACTGTATCAGAATCATCACAGAAACCAGACCCACAATAGTTCAAGGGAGATCTTCAGCATTGCAATTATTCTCTGAAATTGTATTTGCAATCTTTTACTATATGGTCCTTGAACTTCAACTTCCTGTTGAAGTTCAAGATACTAACACTCCAAGATCATTAGCTTGATCAGTTTCTTCTAGCATAACTCACCAATATTATATTGGATATCTAATCATACCAAAGTGCAGGACTTTACATTTGCTAACATTAAAATGACAGTCTTTTTCACATGCTCAATTCCAGCCTATTCAAATCATTCTGCAAGTGTCATATCAGCCACATTCCTGATTACCCTACCTATCTTTGCATCATCAGCAAATAGCTGTATGTCACCTGTCAAATCCTTCCCAATGTCATTAACGTACAGACTGAATAACAGTGGATCAAGGACTGATCTTTATGGTACACCACTGGTAACCTTAAATCTTGCAGACTGACATCCCCTGTATACCACTTTTTGATATCTATCAGTAAGCCATCTTCTTATTCATGCCAATAATTTATAAACCAATCCCACATTCTCCAATTTATGCAACAGTCTTTCATGTGTATTCTGTCAAAAGCCTTAGAAAGGTGAGTGCATTACTGAAACATGACCTTCCCTTAGTAAACTCATACTGTTCATTGCAAATTTGTTTCTCTCTTAACCCATTTCTGCATGCGAGTCCTAACCAACATTTCTAAAATATTCACCACCACTCAAGAGATACTGATAGGTCGGCAGTTGAATACATCAGTATTTGCACCACCCTTATGCAACGGGATAACAATAGATTCTTTCCACTCCTGTGGAATCTTCCCTGTTCTGAAATGCGAATTATACAGTCTGGTCAAAGGAATAGCCAGTTCAGCTGAACACTCTTTTTAGCATCTATGCTGATACCCCATCAGTCCCTATTACAGAATTCTTATTCTGTAATAGGGACTGCACCAACTGTAATATTCAGTTTGTGCAGCTGCTCTAGTACTTTCTCCTCATACACCTGAGTTTCTTCATACAGTGAAGAGGTAGCAGTGAGCTCAATGTTGCATATACCAGGTTAATAGCTTTTAGAGTTGAAAATCTCATCTGCACCAGTCATCCATACCATCTACAATCAGTAAAGTTATTCTTTCATATTCATTCTTTCTTTTACTTGCAGTATAACAATAGAATTCTTTTGGGTTGTCTTTAACTTGCAGAGCCAGTTTCTTTTCATACTAAGACTTACTTTTCCCATACAACAGCTTTGACTCTTCTGGCCTGCTTACTTATAATTTTCATGACTGGCATTGTCCTTGTGGACACTGTATTCCTTCCGCATCATCTTTTTCTTATGAATCGCTTGCTTAATTAGATCACTCATCCATTTCACTCCTACTCTATTTATTCTTCGAACTCTAGAGTTCGAAGTCAAAATTTACTGTACGATGCACTGTCGATATCCTTCCCATCCTCCAACAACTGATACCATGGTGCAGAACCCAGCATACTTCTTAGGTAGTCATAATTTCCAGATTTGTAGTTCAGCATGTTCTGAATGAAACATTCATAAACTTAGCCACTTTCCAAGTGAGTACTATATGATCACTGTCATCAACTGGAAGTAGAATAGTTACATCTTTAACTGAAACCTCCTCTGACACTATAATAAGATCTAACAATCTTTAACATCAAGTTCCTTCTGTCACATGGTGGTCGAGAAAGTTGTCTCACACCAGCTCAATAAACTCAGTTTTATTCTCATGAGATTTCACAACTAGCCAATCAATGTTTGGATAATTAAAGTCCCCCATTATGATTACTCATTTCTCACGAACCATCTTTATTTGTAATGCAATTCTTCATCAGCAGCCAATCGATTGGGTCTGTAACAACGCCCCACTATGAATTTGATCTTGTCAGATGCCACCTAACACCAGATGGCTTCAAACTCACTGCTACATAAAAAATTGCTATTAGTATTCAAGTCATAGGATGAATGAGTAATTTAAAAGGAATTAGAGATGTCAATAAAGACTGAAGAAGAGGATATTCTATTATTGTTGTTGTTTGGAATTATGGGGAAGTGTTTTAAAGTATGAGGCCAGTATACTATATCTATAAATTGTATTCCTCTGACCTGGTTTGCTTGTTTTGTGAAATAAAAATAAATAAAGTTTGAGGGAAAATCCTGCCACCTCTGTACAAGTGAACGTTCTGGATATCTTTAGTAATTACTTGACTGTTAAATGAAATAAGCAGTGACATAACAAGATGGTATTAAATATTCAAGAGGAAAACAATAAGGAGGATATATCAATACATCAAGTAAAAAAAGCATCAAAAGCATAAAATGTAGAAAGGGAGGTATGAAAATTTCTTTTAGTGTCAGTAAATATGAACGGATATATGCAAATATGAAGGTATAAAAATTTTACCGTAATAATGATGCATAGTTCAAGAAGGCCTGGTCAGACAGTTAAATTCTGAATAAATAGAGCTGAGCTTTTATAGTACTCAACAAAAAACTTAATTAGTTAATTATATTAAAATAAAATCATCATAATCAAATTTCTGACATGTACTCTCAAGTGAGTGTACTATGATAGTACTACATGAAAAAATTACATTATCACTAACTTATTCATATTTATTTTTATAAATATTGCTAACTTCCTATTACTGTCCAAATTAATCTGTTATCTGAAAAGACTCTAATATTATCAAGAACTTATATTTCCATCTTCTAAGGCACTTCTTACTGACCTCAACTATGGGTACAGAATGGAAGAAAAAAAGAGCATGTAGAAGAAAGGAAATAGAATTTATGCAGCTACTAAGACAAATATCTAAAACAGTAAAACATCACAGATTATGTCAATAACCAAGGTAATCACTTTGCCTTTGGTTAGGAAAAGAGTAATCATATGCAATCTTGGCTGATAAGTGGTTAAAAAATTTTCAATTGAAAGGGGTAATATGTGGAACAACAAAGCTGGTGATTACAACAAACCCAGGAAAGAGCTAGGAGATGGACCATGGCATAAGAAAATGCAAGGGAAGGATGTGCATTCGAATTTATATCAACATCTGTGTACAAGGCAAGTTTTGGACCAGAGAATGTTGTGGTTTGTCTTTATTCTGTGTTGCGCCAATCCAGACTTATCGGATTTGTTGTGAAGAATATAAGATTGATGTTCTTGTATTCTCTTACAATAGAGCGTCCGGTTTGTCCAAAGTAAGAAAGATGACTTCACCACCGTAACTTGAATTGGAATGCCTGCACTATCCTTGTCAAAAATATGGGAAAGTTTGATCCAAATAAATAACACATTATTATTATTATTTTAATTAAGACCTTCTAGATACTATATCCATCTAATGATAGCTTTAGTATGATTTTATAAATTAAGTTTTTTGTATGACATTGTAAATTTATAGATGTAATTTATTCTGCACTCTAATGTTTACCTTTCTTCAGTGAAATGATATCGTGACTAACAATGTAATAACATCATGCAGTTTGGGCTAATTTTGAATGATCAACTGTTTGTATTCTACCTTGCAAAAAACTGTTTTCTGTCAAGCCACTGATGATAGTTTGTTATTTTCAAAGTGAAATATTTGGCAGTATATTAAATATACTTTTCTTGTGCAAACGTGTAGATAATTCTTAATTTCATATTTTTTGACTCCTTGCAGACTGCATATTATTGCATTGCAAAAATTGTTCAACTTCGAAAAATTATGCTTAAAGAAGAATTAATCTAGAGTAAGTTTAACTAGAAAGTAGTTAACATGCAAAAAAAAAAAAAAAAAAAGAAATGTAAAGTAGCTGGAGTAGATAATACATGACCAAAAATACTAAGATAAGTTTTATGACTTATCTTAGCATAATTCAGAAGGTGAAATTCTGGAGCAGAACTCAAATAGTATTTCATCTATAATAATAAAATATGGGGGGGCTGAATGTGAGAATTACCGAGGAATTCCCTACTGAGTGTTCCAGGTAAGATTTATGCAAGCATACTTGAGAATAAACTAAGAAAAGTGGTGGAAGAGAAACTCTGATAGGAACAACCTAAGTTCAGGTCAAATGAAGGATTTCGAAATACGATTTTCAGTTTAAGACATAGTGGACAATGGGAACATAACAAGGATCTGTATTTACATTTTATAGATCTAAAATGCATACAACAAAGCTTACAAAAATGCTATAATCATACTGTGTAAATGGAATTATATTATTATTACATGACACCTCCAGGGATTCCAAAGACTCATCGAGGGAGGGCATCTACTCTTCAACTCTATATTTAACTTTTAAGTTAGAATTGAAGGAGATACAGAAGATAGTTTAATGTAAAAATAGGTAATACATGAAAGCCCACATCTTCACTGCTATTCATCATCTACATGGATCATATTATGAAGAAAGGTGGCAAATCTCAACAATTTATATAAAGATCATGTTATGGCCTTAAATAAATTCCACTACAAGTTATCAGGATTCCTTAACTAAACTGAATAACTGATGTAACAAATTTGGCATGAAAATCATAAAATACAAAAAATTATGAAAATGGGTAGTCACGTGAAAAATATCAACTGCATCCTGAATGGAATAGAGAAATATCTTTTCTTGCTCTATAGGAAGTAAGAAAAATATTTTGACTATTTAGGCACACTTTTTAAAAGTATGGTTGAAGGAATTTATATGGAATAATATTTAAATGGGTCAAAACACTAAACTGGCAGGATTCGTACAATTTTAACTTATGAATCTGAGAAAGTTGAGTTAGAAATTGAAGTTTTAAAAGTCGTTCAGATATGAGAGTTCTGAGAAAAATTAGGGGAGTGAACATATAGCAGAATGATAATAAAAATGAGACGCTCTGAAGGAATTTGACATTGTTAGCATTTAGTAATTTGTTGCAGAGCAATCATCCTGAAAAAAGAGAGGGTCAATTAAAGAGAATGAAAGAGAAAAGGTAAGCAAAAGCAAGTTGGGCTAATGCCTTAAAATAGTGATATATAAGATCTATATAAGATCTAACAATACTGGGATTCAGGCAAATAACAGGTTAATTCAGCAGAAAATTGTTGAAAGACAGTAATGTTCTGTATACCCCTTAATGTTCATACCAGAAATTTGATGATAATAATGTGTAATGAATTCTTTCTCACTATAACTAGTAGGTCCAAAAAAATAATTCTTTGGACCTTTATTTTTTTTTAAAGGTACTCATCTCTCTGCTTGTACCTAAGTTAATAATAATTAACTTTCACAAGTTATTATTAGCTGATATTTTGCTTTGCTTTCTAAGGTATCTTCATAAGTATGAAGATATGAGATACGCAAATATGCACACATGCAACAGACCAAGTTCAAAATGGTGTGACCTTACATTTCTAAGTTCGTGTGTGTCTATTTACATAGGGGGGGGGGGATCATTCAACCTTCAGTCACACGATGATGATGATTTTGAACTGAGTCTTTGTTTGCCTTTCTGCTGATGTGCCTAAGTGCAAGTGCATCTAATCTTTGTATATAGATACATGCCTTGAAGATGCACTGGAGAACCAAAGCAAACTATTGGCTATATATAATTAAAGTTATTATCCTTAGACATTTATTTCTGCCTTTAAACCAAAACATTAATAATAATCAGCATCTCAGTATCTATACCAGGTTAAGGAATTATTTGTTTACCATAATGATTTCCTTTTAAAAAAAAAAGCCATCACATTAAAAGGCTCTTTGACCATGACTTAGGTATTGTTACAGGAAATAAGTTAATGCAAGTACTATAGTCAATTTTTAATGTGTTACTCCCCATTTGCTATTCCAAATAGAATACTAAAAAGCTGCTAAGTGCAGTAAACAGCTTTTTCTTTAGAACTTTTATCATAAACTTTTCTTGTTATCTACATAATTTAAATAGAGATCCTTACTGTACTCTGCTTTCTTGCCTGTTATAGAGCATATGTGATAGCATGGTTTTGGAACAGTAAAAACAATTTATTGCTAACTTTGCATCATCTTCAGACAACGTAAGTAATTATCCACAGCTTTAATTAGTAAATACACTACATACCAGAATTTTATTGCTTTCAGGATATAGCATAAGAAATGTAAAGTAGTGTATGAAGAGAAAATAGAATGAACTCACCTTGTGGAAGGTTAAAAAAGTTTTGGGATGGATACGTATAATGGTGAGACAGGAACGATAACCTTGCAGCATTTGTGCAAATGTCCTCAGAAATATGGCTCTTATCTCTTTGTCCTAAAGAAAAAATGTAATAAAATAATTTTTTTTTTAAATATATTCTTAGTTTTATTTGTTTTCCTTTCTTTGGCATGCTGTATAAATTCTCATTTCACATATTACTATCAGGAGTAACATTGAAAGAGCTGCAGTTTATGCATACAAATGTCTTTTTTTTTTCCTTAAGGCAATTAAAAGTCTGAATGTGTCTTTCCAATTACAGTACACATTACAAGCCACAATTAGGAGTAAAAATGTCAACTTAGAATTCTGACTGCTTCAACTGCTAAATTCTGATGCTGTCATCAGATTTTTATGGTCAGAAAGGAAAGGATCAAAATCCAGTGAGATTTATGGAAAATTTCTTGCACTGTATGATGAAGTGAATGCATAAAAATGAAATGTAAAATGCATGGAAATGCTCAAAAGACATTGAAATATGCTGTTTTGAGTAAATGTAGATGACTTCAAATAAAAGGTGTTTGTTCTTTCATATCATGACAATGTTCAACCACATTCATTTAATGTAACCATTAAATGAATGTGGCTGAAATGAATAAATAAATAAATCTGCAAATGCCTTTCATTCCCTATAGGGAGTAGGAAAGGCTATTTTTAACACTATCTCACTTTTGGAGACTGAGTGGGCAGTTCAATCTCCCCTGGTAGCTGGTCAGAGATAGTGCGCACAAAACTATCATTAATTATAAATGGCAACCAATGAAGAAATGCAGACAAATGAAGCAATCTCATTGTTCTTAACCCTAACAGGTGTATTATTGGTCTGAGATAGTGTGGGTTCTATGGTTGAGTTTACAGAACAAAAAGCCCTAGTTTCTGGGAGAAAAAAACCTGCTTGCCTGACACTAACAACTCAGGAACCAGTCAAAGAAAGGGTGAGAAAAAGTTCTTCTAGTCAGCAACTAGATTCGACCTAAGAGTGGCTTTTTTCAGGGAGCTTAGTGCTATAGATGCAAACATCACTTCCACAAAACTACACAGGCCAACCACTGAAACAATTCAAACTTAAATCTGACATTCACTCTCTCACCATCATCCCCATCCTACTGTTTTTCTAGTGATTCTCATCCACAACAGGTTCCAGAGGATTATGTTGTATTTTAAGTCCCCCCCCCAGCTGCATGTCCCCTCTCTGTTTCCCAAATCAAATCAACCACCCTACACATGAAAGTCAATCATTAAAATACTAGTTCTAACTGCAGATACAAAAAAATTTCCTATTAAAAAATAACAAAAAAAAAAATTAAAATATGAAAAATATTACAAAAAAAAAAATTGGAACAAATAAAAATATGTCCCAACACATCCTAAATAATACCAAAACTTTATCACTTAGACATCAAAACCTGATCTCTTTTTCCTAACAGAACCTCAGTTGGTATCCTCCATGATCACAGGCCACCTCAACTATCCTATCTACATCCTACACAATTCATTTTTGCAAGAAAAGGGCATAACATGTGCTTTTGTAAAATCTCATATTCCCTATCAAAGACTATCTTACTTGGAATCATTTGCTGTCTTTACTGCTCTCCTAACTGTGATAATCCTGCTTGCCCTTTTTTACTAATTATCATTAAAAATTGATTTCTTACAAACTAATTACCCAAATTGTGAGATTTTCCTCCTTGGGGACTATAATGTCCATAACACAAACTGGCTTCCTTACTTCAACTTCACAGATCAAGCTGGAAGGGAAGCTGAATCATTTCCAATCAGTTGTATCCTAACATACGTAGTCAATCTACCAACCATGTATATATATATATATATATATATATATAATATAAAAAAAAATTAGTTAA